>NW_026849037.1:0-326104 GCF_030867785.1 Colletotrichum acutatum | reverse complement strand
CGATCGAGACGACCTTCGACATCGCCGCGCCTGAGATGGAAAGCCGGCCACGGCTCCTCCTCAAGAACGCCCCATGGAAGCAAATCAATGAGAGAGTAGAAGCAAACCTAGGGCGAATGCCAACAGGAGGTACGGTGCAGCAACAGACGGATCGACTGATGTCTGTGGTGTGCGAGGCAGTAGAGGCACTGACACCTACGGCCAAGCCATCACCGTATGCAAAGAGATGGTGGACGGCTGACCTCACCCAGCTCCGGCAGATCCATACCCACTGGAGAAACCGGGCGAGAGCGGAGAGAAGGGCAGGTAACAGTCAACCTGAACTGGAGCAACGCGCACGCTCGGCAGCCAAGCAATATCACGATGCCATCCGACAACAGAAGAAGAGCCATTGGGAGGACTTTCTGGCCGACGACGCCAATATCTGGAAGGCCGCGAAGTATCTCGACGCCAGTAAAGGGGCATCTTTCGACAAGATACCTCAACTTAAAAGGGCGGATGGTTCCCAAACGGGAGACGCCGCAGAACAGGCCGAAGAGCTGCTCTCCACATTTTTCCCTCCTCTCCCCAGCATGATCGAGGAGGAGGGGGATCGGCCACAACGATCGCCGGTACCCTTCCCTAACCTCACACTGGGAGAAGTTAGAGAGACAGCTCTTTGCGGCAAAGTCGTGGAAAGCACCCGGAGAGGACGGTCTGCCGGTGGCAGTGTGGAAGCACACGTGGCCAGTGGTGAAGGAGAGGGTGCTTACACTCTTCCAGACCTCACTGGATGAAGGGGTGTTGCCGAGGCAGTGGCGACACGCAAAGATCATCCCGCTGAAGAAGCCAAACAAAAGCGACTACGGTATAGCGAAGGCCTGGCGACCGATCTCGCTTCTCTCGACGCTCGGAAAAGTGCTGGAGTCGGTCCTGGCAGAACGTATCTCGCACGCTGTCGAGACGTTCGGCCTCCTTCCCACGAGCCACTTTGGCGCTCGCAAGCAGAGGTCGGCAGAGCAGGCGCTGGTACTGCTGCAGGAGTACATCTACAGAGCGTGGAGAAAGAGAAAGGTGGTCAGTCTGGTCAGCTTCGATGTCAAGGGAGCATAACAATGGTGTGTACAAAGAGAGACTACTTCAAAGACTCAGAGCGCGGGGGATCCCGGACAAGCTGGTGAGATGGGTGGACGCCTTCTGCTCCCATAGAACGGCAAGCATCCTGGTTAACGGTCACGAGTCCGAGGCTCGTCCGCTACCACAAGCCGGACTGCCTCAGGGTTCGCCGCTTTCGCCCGTGCTCTTCCTCTTCTTCAACGCCGATCTCGTACAGCACCAAATCGACGAGAACGGGGGCGCGCTGGCCTTCGTCGATGACTACACGGCGTGGGTCACAGGCCGATCGCGCGAAGCAAACCGTCAGGGCATCCAAGATATTATCGATCGAGCACTCGCGTGGGAACGACGAAGCGGGGCGACGTTCGAGACGGACAAGACGGCCATCATCCACTTCACGCGCAACTGGAGGCTGCCGGCGGACTCAACCAGCTTCGTCATCAAAGGTGACACTGTCCGAGCAAAGGACCACGTCAAAGTATTGGGAGTGATGATGGACACGAAACTCCGTTTCGAAAAGCACATCGCAGACGCGACGACAAAAGGGCTGGAGGCCGTGCTGGGGCTCAAACGGCTCAAAGGCCTGTCTCCGGCGACGGCCAGACAGCTTTTCGTGGCGGCCGTAGCACCGACGATGGACTACGCGTCGAACGTCTGGAGGTACAGGTGTCGAGCAGCGCAGATGAGGGTGATCAACCGAGTGCAGAGGATTGGCGCCCAAGCGATCGTGGGAACCTTCAACACGGTGGCCACGGCGGTCGCTGAAGCGGAGGCAAGCATACAATCGGCGCAAGAGAGGTACGACAGAAAATCAACGACATTCTGGGTACGGCTGCGAAGCCTTCCCAAGACCCATCCGCTTCGACGTCTGCGGGCGGTGGCCTTTAGACGGTTTCCGTCACCCTTCCAGTTGATGGCGGAGGCCTATCGCGACCTACCCCTTGACAAGCTGGAGACTATCGAAGGGTATTCGATCGCTCCTTGGGAACGTCGTATTGATACAGTAGTCGACGACGACACGGTCAAGGCCTCTGAGGCAATCCGGTCTGGATGGGCAGTGAGGATAGCGACAGGGAGCTCAGCAAGGAACGAGGTTGTGGGCTTTGGAACGGCGACGACGCTGCCCGCATCTTTCAGAGGGGGCGGTGGCGTCGTGACGGCCTCGCGTACGTTCGGTCAGAGAACGGAGCAGAACCCGTATGTAGCAGAGCTAGCGGCACTGGCAGAAGCGGTCAAGTCTCTCCCAGAGAGACTCGAGTACCGGGCCATCCACGTCTTCACCCGCAACAAAGCGGCAGTGTTGGTGATGCACAACCCGCGGCAGCAGTCAGGCCAACAAGAGATCCGACAACTATATGCCAGCGTGCAAGCTCTGCAGAGACGAGGCAACAGAGTCACTCTCTTCTGGCTTCCATCATCGATAGAGTCAGACCTGGCGCAAGCGGCCAAAGCAGCAGCAAAGGAAAGTACCCAAGTAAACAAGACACCACAAAAACGGCCGGCCAGAGCCTACTCGACGGCACTTAGGATCGCTTTACAGAGCGTGCGACAGAAGCACGGAGCCTTGCCCGACAACGTAGGAGCATATTCGAAGAAGATCGACATAGCCCTGCCGGGAAACCACACACGCAAGCTGTATGACGGACTGGCCTGGAAAGAAGCCAGCATTCTAGCGCAACTACGCACCGGAATGGCAAGGCTGAACTGGTACCTCTACCAGATCGGCGCAACCGCCGCGGCGCTATGCGCTTGCGGGCAATCTGCAGAAACGGTAGAGCATTTTCTCTTTCGATGCACACAGTGGACGGCACAGCGGACTCGGATGCTCCAACAGACGGAAACGCGGAGAGGAAATCTGTCATACTTCCTGGGAGGAAAGCGCGCGTCCGACCCTAAGGATTGGTCGCCAAGCGTAGACGTTGTCAAAGAGACGATCAAGTTCGCCATGAGCACGGAGAGGCTAGATGCACAGATCAGCCAGCAGCGAAACCACACGCAACTAACATCATCAAATTAACCGGAGACACCCCCACGCATCCTCGTGCCATCGACAGCAGGACTAGCTTCGGCCGCCGACGATAGGACGTCGAACACTTTGAGAAACAACTCCGAGATGGCCTGCTACTAACCCCACGAGCAACCGCAGCATCGACATGCAAAACTAAAAAAGACACATACGGAGACGAACAAGACTTGTATGGGCTTCTGGGAGGCAAGGATATGAACGAATGTGGAGAATATGTAGATAATCATGCGAGCCCTAAACAGCTTAGCCGGGGCGTAATAAACTATGTATGTATGTATTCGTGGGATGCTACGTTTCCCAGGAGATCCCCTTCACTCGGGTTGGCGGTTTGACTGTGCTGTCGGCCGCTTGTTGCAGGTTCATGGCGCTTCATCCCAGCAGCTTGGTTCGAGACAGAATAGAGTTCATTGACGAGGTGTTGATCCTGCGTGGCTCCATCGAAACCTGCCACAATGTCGAATGGCATGACGAACTGAACGAAGGCCAAGACTTGGTCAGACGTGAGGGTGCCGACACTACTAACGTGATGAATAGACCTTTTGACAGATGTACTGATAGCATCACAGACTAGAAAGTCCTAGACTCGTGACATCTGCCGTGATAGACTTAGAGGAGTTGAGAACGATTGTTGCGGAACTCTCCGTTAACTTTGATGTCCCTGCGAAAATCCTCGATCCGTCTTGGGGGCCCTGCCGGTTCCGGGCTTTGAAAATGAGCTTGTACCTGTCCAGCCCAAGTGGAGAGAAGAAGTGGATTAGATAAGCATGCCCTGTACCATGGAAACGTCCGAGCCAAGGGCCCAAGGGAAGTGAGTGACATTGACTGGGAGCTGGGAGGGGGAGGGCCCTACGTAGTAGGTGAAAAGGGAGAGGGGGAGAGAGAGGGAGAGAGACAGAGAACAGTGGTCAACAGGTGGTCGATGTACCTCGACACCCGCAGGTACTTCCGCCTTGCCTTTACCGTTGGGGCTTACCTTGCCTGCCCGGATCCACGAGAAGGGGGGGCAGAGAGGCGGACGGGACGCTGCACGTTCCAGGTCGAGGTTGCTCCTGTGCTCCTCCCATCCGCAGCTCCTCCCATCCGCAGCTCCTCCCAGTGCAGCAGAGCAGCTAAGGTAGAGCGTAGGCAAGGCGAGCAGGGCAGGACAGGGCACTTGCTTTGCGTCTGCTGCTGCTGCTGCTGCTGCCGAAGGGAATCATGTTCCCATTCCCTTGGGTCGGCGGGCCCCTTACACATAGGTAAAGGTAGGTACGGGATGATGTCCTAGCAGCAGTAGGAGCAGTCCTGGGTCATCGTTGCGCGGCTTGGGTCTTGAAGGACTTCCTTCCGACGATTGTCCGCCTAGCAAGCAGGTCGATGGACGTCCGCAGGAGAGTTCCCCATCAGCAGCTCCAGTTGCCCCTCTTCGGTACAGAACATGTCGACATTCATTGGCATCACGACTGGCCACGCCTCATCATGTGCTTCTCAAAGTCTTCCTCTGGCTCCTCTTTGCCGTTGCTATCTCGCCCTATCTCATATTCTTCTCTCTAGACCCTCGGTCTACCTCCCGGGTCTTGATATTGCGCATACACGAAGCACCTGCAGATTCATGTCCAGTCTCCATTATGCCACCATGTAGACGCTCCGCTCATTACGCACGCATCGTCTTGGCTCACATCTGTATGCCTACAAGAGTAAGGATACTCCATACTTTGTACGGATATGTACAGAGCATCGCGACTGGCAATGGATATCTCTCCACTCGGTGAACGGCTATCTCTCAGATACAACATGCGGTTACCGTTCCGGTTCGAAAAGGAGCCCTACTGCCGCACATCATCACCCGTCTCATCAAGGGTTTTGACGGCTCCTGACTCGCCCATCGACCGTGGCACCACGGCACCGCGGCCATGGTCGCAACCCTAAGGCAAGCCACGTCTGCCAGCGCACAGCACATTGGGATTGTTTTTCGGAACTGCACTTTGGCAACCTTGCAAGGACAAGAGGACCCAGAAGTGCTCGCAAGAAACCCCCATCTTCTTCCTCGATCTTCACTGCCTAAGAACTATTCCGGCGTTGTCTTGACTCTTGGGGTAGTACCTATCGCAAAAAGTCACCTTACCTTGACCTCAACGTGCCTCTACCCCTCCACTTCAGCTGCGACCTCACCGAATCCCACTCTCAGACTGTCTACACTAGTTTTCCCCCTCCGTCCCCTCTTTTGAACCTTTTGCCTATGCTCCCCTCACGATGTTCATTCATTTTTTTTTACTTCATCTTCCTTTTGAACTCGGCCCATCATATCCTATCCCATCCTGCACGAGCAGACGAACAGGAGAATCGCCGAAAAGCATGTCGTATCCTGATTCAAATAAGCTGATGTTGTGACGGACCATGTGCTCTCCCACATGGGGCCACGTTCGTGTCTCTTTTTCCCGTCGTGCCTCATGTCTGTCCCGCTGCTGTATTCATTGTGTATGTATGCGCTGTGCTTGTGCTACCTACGCAGTACGGACGCAAAGGCAGGGTGATGCCAATTCTGGTGCAAAACAGACGTGCTTCATCCCTAAATCCCTGACTTGAGCCAATCATAAGCCCATCACGACGCCTTCGTTCCTCATTCCCGGGTCCCCACGTCTTCAGGTCTGACCCGACAGCTTGTTTTGAAGGATTCCTTCCCCTCCCCTCCGACGCCGATGCCCTTACCCTCCTCTCCCGCTGCCCGCACCACTGATGTGCGCAGCCACCCCACTGACAGTGGCCAGGTCTGTATGTTGTACCCTGCCTGTTTCGTTCCTTGCCCAGCCCGTCGTATCTGAACGGGAGGCACTCACACACTCGCACACACCCCAGTGCCCCCCCCCCCAAGGCCCCCAGGGCCAGATTGATGGGCGTTAGGCACACTCGAGGAACAGTAGGCGGCAGACGAGCTAACCAAATTCGAGGCAACTTGCCTATGGTTAGCTCACTAGAGCTGTCGAGACTGTCTTGTCTTGCGCAGTAAGCATGGTAAGCTCGCTTGGTGCCAAACATTGCCAAGGACAGGTTACACACTCCTCGAGCTCTCTCTCTCTCTCTCATCTTCCTATTCATCTTCATCTTTATCGTCCTTGTGAAGCTGTAAAGTCATCAAAACATATGGTTATTTAGTCGTCAGGCAGCGGCCATTATTAACCCTGGCCTGCAGAGAACCACAGCCCGGGTATCGAGCGGGAAAGCATTACCCGCCCCTGCAAGTATAAGTCATCCAAGCCTTGCTGTAGCATCTGAGGTATCGAAGCAGAGCAGAGCGCAAGTGCCACTCTCCCACTTGTACCTGGGCGAAGCAATGTACATTCCCTTGACCCGTCGACCCTCATGTACCTTTCCTTCCCTGCCTTAGTGTCGACTAGGTTCACTTCCGTACATCCTAAGAGCAAGAGAGACAGAGACAGAGACAGAGAGAGAGGAGAGAGGGGCACAGCGACCCGTGCAGGGACGGGACGTGGAGCAGTAAAGACCTGGACCTTGCCAATCGTCCATACTCGAACATCCATGCCTCCTTCAAGTCTACATTCTGTTGCCTGCCTCTCACTCGTACTCATTGTCCCTTGCCTTCGGACCACTGACACCAAACACATACATAATCGCTCCCTTTTCACCTTTGTTTTCGCCATCGTCTTCTTCAACGTTGCCGTACTGTCGGGCCCTCGAGATTCCCCACGTCATCATCTAGCAGTCCAGGATTCCTTCTGCGACTTATCTTGCGACCTTGTCTCCCAGTCTTGCCTCGATCTGCCGGGAGCGTTGTCGAGCTATCGATCACCTGTCTCTTGAAGGATTCGAGATACCTGCCAGGGTCGACAACCTCTTTCCCCCGCACAGGGCATTCGGCGAACAACCCGATCTCACCACATTCCGCTTCGTCGAATCGTCGCTCTTTACACCCTAGCCACGACGACGACGGCCGAGAACACACAGAGTCTTGTCGCGTCAGACTTGAACACCGCTCTTCTAGACGGACGCTAATCGACGGTCGAAGTTTGCTAGAGAGGTTGCAGGTTACATAGCTCTACACGAAGCCTGAATCCCCCACCCCTGGTACCAAAAAGGTCATCCACAAACACCATCTCATTCTCAGCCTGTCCGCCATCCGCCGCCTCCTCTGGTACCGGGCTCCTTCAACTACCTTGCTAGTACGTACCTTGGCGACTTGATTAGTTCTATGGGACGACCCCCTTCTCGTCTCCCCCCAGTCGTGGAAGCCATTCAGTTGTCTGAGGCGCCTTCACGGGCCATGTCAAAGTTGATGCCGAGCCATTCAAACCACCATACCCTTTCTCTCTTAACACCAAGCCTGTCCCGTCGCAAGACATGCCAGAATTCCCGAACAAACAGTTGTTGAAGTCGAACCCTGATTCCCTTGCCTCCCATTCTTCTCTTCGCTGCTCGCGTCCGCGATTTATCTCGTCCCGAACAAAGCACACGCACACCACCCCCCAATAACCCTCTCCCATTGTCTCGGGTCCCTCCTTGTCATCCGCTCCATTGGTTTTTTATCCTTTTTTCCCCCTCTCAGTATCCTTCTCTTCTCCAAGGCAAGCAGCGCAAAGTTTGCTTTCCCATCATTCGTTCTCGCCTCCCCGCTCCCACACCTCCAAACAGACCGACGCTTTCGTCCAACATCTTCCCTATCCAGATTGTCTCTCTATCCACAAGCGGCTCGACCGCTCTCCACGCCGCACGCCGCTTCGGGACTTTACTGATCTGACGGTTGGAAACAGACAAGCCTGGCTGCCAATCAGGGACGTCATCGCCGGCATTTTGGTCTTGGTGGAGGGGTCCCTGATTTGAATTTTCCATCCCTGGAAAGCCCTCTGACGTTGAGAAAGCCAAGGTTTTGGATTTGGATCGCTTCGCATTGCCATTTCGCATCACCGGCAACTTCTCGACAAATTAGAAGCCCGTCGCTGAGGACCTTTCTCCACGCCTGACCACCGTCGACTTCGTGTACGCGTAGTTTCGAATAGTTGACTCGGCTGGCGCCTGTTGGGTACGAAGCGCATCAAGCAGATAATTCCCATCCACAATGAATTCGCCGCCAAACTCATTACGCGAAGAACAACTGAGAGATCTCTTGGTGAAGTCCGCCCGCGACCCGCCTTCAGACCAAGAACCGCCCGAAAAAAGGCTTAAACTCGGCGGCCCCCCTTCTCCGGCAACCTCAGGCCCGGCCGTCATGTCACCGCCCGGTTCCACCGATACAGCTATCACTGTCGGTTCTCATAACGGCGATGAGTACGACACCGAAAGCTTGACCGACAGTGTGAGAGAGCACATGTACGAGAACCGACTACGGTATCACGCCTATCGCGCAGGACGTTATGCATTCCCCAACGATGCTATTGAGCAGGACCGCGACGAGATGAAGCACATCATCAGCATTGAGCTGAGTGGCAGGTACTTCTATTCCCCTGTCGATGACCTGATGGCAAGAGGCGCCGAAGTCCTGGATCTGGGTATGTGAGAGCTTTTCTTGTGAGGCACTATGGTGGTGACGTACTTGAGATCATCGTGGCGAATACTTACCGCGATGTAATGGATGCCCTCTTTTGCAAGAAGCAATACGACGTTGTTCATGATTCCTCGGCATGGAAGAGAGCGACGCTAGAATCTTGCGACGTTACCACCCAGCCATTTGTCTGCGTGTTGAAATAGGTTGTGAATCGCCGTTAGTTAACACCAATCTTCACAGGAACTGGACCCGGTCACTGGCCTATTGAACGTAAGTTTCAAGTCCTCAAGGCCGCTTCCGTTTCCCATCATACAACCCATTTTAACATGGTTCTTCTCACGCCATCATCCTCATCACTACTTTCATGATGAGCAGTAAAACTTACCTGTGACCTCATAGTCGCCGATATGCATCCCAACTCTACGTTTCTCGGCATTGATTTGTCCCCGATTCAGCCGAGTGAAGTGCCTCCCAACTGTCACTTCATGGTCGACGATATCGAACACGAAAATGGATGGGATTTAGACGAGGAGTACTTTGACTTCATCCACTTGCGACATACTCTGCACTCTATTCGCGACCGCAACGATCTCGTGCAACGGGCCTACAGGTAAACTCCTCATCTCATGTTCAAGTCTCCCTCCCAAGTCATCGAACAATAATCCCTTGAGATAAGAGACTAAACTATGGCAGGCACCTCAAGCCCGGCGGTTGGTTCGAAATACAAGAACTCGAGTTTTTCCCTCTATGCGACGACCAGTCTTGTCCAGATGGAGATGGCTACGGTTTCCGAGTGTTCACGCAGTACCTCGACGCGGGATTAAGAGTGCTCGGATCAGAAATGCATGGCATTCGCGCCGCCGCCGATGAGATGCGTGCGGCTGGTTTTGAGAACGTGGAAGAGGACAGGAGGAAATGTCCCATCGGCGACTGGCCAGCAAGGCCTGAGCTGCGCGAGTGTGGCATATTGATGCGGGAAACGATCTTGGAAGGTCTCAAGGGTCTGGCGACAAGGCCTTTCAGAGCCCTGGGATGGACCGAGATACAAATCGAGATGTTCTTGTTGGACGTACGGTCGCACGTCAAGGAAAGGGACTTCCACTCCTATCTCAACCACAGGACAGTCTATGGACGAAAACCGCTCGACGCGCCGAAGCCATGAGTGGCGAATTTACGAAGAAAAAAGTACCACCAGCATGAAGCAAGACTGACGACACGAAACGAGCGAGGCGACGAGTACGAATGAGATCACCGCATACCGACAAAGGCGATGTAGGGTTTTTTGGGTTTTTGATTTTCCTGGGATTGGACGCCTCCTTTCCCACATTGTATGTGCTTTGGTGTAACTGGGGCATTGCATCAAAGGGTTCGGCCGGCGGGCTGGCATCATTATCATTATCATCATCATCATCATCATCATCAGAACAACGGCACTGCATCGGTTTGGGGATCTCTTGGTGGACTTTGGGGTCTACGGACAGCGGGAGGTAGCTTCGGCTTTGGCATGCCATCATCATATTTGGGCTGCAGCGGGCGATGGGGGAGTTTTTTGTTGGCTTTCTAATTCGAGGAAGCCGTGAGATCATTAGGACCATGGCCGTCTCATTGACCGCATCAGTATCCTTTAGGCCTGGTGTATGTTACCATTTCGTCCCGCCATATTGGCTGGGAGTAGTCCGCACGAAGGGTTTCATAGAGCAATCTCTTGGCTTCGGCGAATATTGCGGAGGTAGTAAATCTATATTGCCAAGGAAAAATAATGCAAAGTCTCTCATCCCTGAGGGCTCACTGCTAGTTTTCTACACTTCAATCCCTTCTTGGATAGATTCTGGAAATTCGATGTGATGGATCAAACAAGCCTTTAGCTTGGAGTCTTGACAAGAGTCGTGTTACATTTCGAAACGCAGAGGCACCAAACGGGAATGTGATCGAGCTTGAGATGTATCAAGTAGTGCTTACCTTTCTAATCGTTGGAGACTCGGTGGATCGCGATTTGCATGCGCCCGGTGAAATCAAGTTATGCAGCTTTTCATGTGTGCCTCTGGCCGAGGTTTGGATATATGTCCGGGCTGTTCTCGTCGTCTCTAAAAGGCTTGTTATTGACGACCTACAAGGTATGAGGTGTGAACTAAAGTAATGAGAATGTTTGGTCACAGATGCTTTGCTTCATGCATGTAGAGCGCGTGTACCATTCTAACGGACGTTGGCACTGCTGTTGATACCATGAAAATTTTAATGAACTCTTTAAAGCACTTGCGGATTCTCGAATACTTCACAGAGTAAGTAGATAGCCCAAATACTTTGTGCAGCGACCTCAATGTGGACTTGTAGTGTAAAGTACTGATTAGGAGCCCATAGTAGGAGGTTGGAGAAACGTCAATGTTTCTCGTGAGTCATTGATTGTATGAAATGACTAGCCTTAAGTTGCCATGAACTACGAGTATTGGTACTGTTTTCTCTTCAGTCAGCTAGCTAGCTGTCTTCCTTCAAGGATGGGCTACCTTAAGTTGGAAATGCATACAAGTTGGGCTTCAGACCATTCGCTGTCAAGAGAGACTGAGAGAATGCAAAAGGCCGGGTGGGAGAAAGGCTCGCTGGATAAGAGTCCAACCAACCGCCTGCGATTAAGTCCATTTGGTAGGACAATCAATCGGATTTGATTTAGGAAGTCTCATATGGTTTGCCTTGAAGTTGCAAGCTGTTTCTTCAAAGTCTTTGGTCGCATGTATGGCTGCATCATTGATTCTTTTTTGGAAAACAACTCAAAATATTTTGACCCTTGCCTGTTGCCATTACCACACAGTTACTCTTTACTCAACTTGAACACTTCTGGTGAGTGCTCGGGTGGATGATAAAGTGATCTGCCGCTCAACGCATCCCAAGTTCCAGTAGTTAATTACAAACACTCTAATCAGCACATAGTATTGTTACGCATCACGTCCACTACTTCACTCTCTATAACCATTTTAATGACAAAAGCCGAGCTACCTGAGGATAGAACACTATCATTGTTAATTTGCTTCGGAGAGGCATCACTTGCGTCACGTATTGAATCGTTCTATTTCGTCACCCACTCGGCGCTGAGGTGTTTTGGCTGGGTACATGAGACCCGGGGCGATGGGTTCCACATGAGATACCACATACCTGGACTCTCTATAACGACAGAAATAGGAAGCAAGAATTTATCGTATCAAACTCGAACGAGATGCGGATAGAGTTCCTGAGGTGAGTTCGCTTGCAGGCATTCTCGTAGACTTGATGGCAAAGTCCAGGCGCACTTTCTCGAAACATCGATGCTCTGAGTTAGATGTAATGTCCATAATTGATTTATGTCAGAAAAACTATGGATCTCGACTCATATCGGCATATTCTACCAAGTTCCACTCGATGATGTTTCCTCTCGATGATGTTTCTTTCTTCAAGAGTTTCGCACCAGCTAGTACTATATTGAAAATCTGAGGGACAGGATGTACGTGTACTTGACACACTCGAAAACCGTAAGCTATGATTTGCGGCATCCGATTTAATAAGACTGAATTTTGACTCTCAGATCATCTACAACTAATTACTAAGGTTGATGATAATATACCCAGGAGGTTGACAAATTGACATGGCTATGGCGGCTTGTGGTTGGTAGATGAGCCGGAGTAACTCAGAGCCACTACAAGGTCTGGTCACGATGCCTTCAATCGGAGAAGCAGCAAGACACCTAAGTATTCACACGTGCATTTACCCTTTTGCCAGGAACCTTTATTCTATAATTACGGATACTTACTGCTACCCTTCACTTCAAGCTCTAGCCTTTTTCCAGCAAACCCTCTCAGTGGGCCCCAAGCAAAGCACCTTGACGGCACATCATGCAAGGCTCAAGCAGATCGGATGTTTGCCAAGGATGCAACGAAGTCCAAGCTCCACTAAAGTTCCGGGCCCTCTATACATCAGACTTTGGGTAATAGAATCCCTTCCTTCCCCTGAGATATTGCGAGATATGGAGCGCTCTCGTTGGATGGACGAGTCATGCATTGTTCGCGGCTTTCAGAGTCAAAGCGCGCGCAATTGTGTATCCGTAAAGGGGGCAAGAAAGTCTCAAGTGCAATCAGTTTTCTTTCTGACGGTAGCCACTTTTGAGTGAAGGAAGACTTCATAATGATTGCCTTGCTTCGCATCTGCCCCGTTTCTTGCCAGACATCATCCCAGCCTGTATCTCTTCAGGGCTCGAAGCTGGAATATTGGTGACAAATTAAACTTGATCATCGCTGCTTAGGGACCAATATCTTAACAACCATTCAAAGAGAATTCGATGACCAACAGTTTCGATCGTGGACCAGCCATAGAGGCACCTTAGACATGTTCCACTGAGCGGGACCACATTGAGTCTCGTGCAAGATATGAGCGTAGTATGACAGGAATTTAACTTGGAAGTAAGAAACATGGCATTTAGCGCTGATATTCAACTGTACCAAGTACCGGGAGCTTTAAAGAACAGAGTTGGAACTTTGGTAAAGGGCCAATGGAGTTACCTAAAAGGTGGGACTGAAGTCCTAGTAGCCAGAACGCTTCGAACGCCTCCTGAAAGCACCGAGTCAAATGCAAAAAAACAAGTGCTTAATGAACGTTGTGAATTCTGCTCGTGATGTTTCTATTTAGAACAACAAACTATCAGTCCGACCTGTCTGGCTTTCCAGGAATTAGGAAGCATCTGGCAAAGTCTGAGCATGATGAGGATGCCTGACATTCACTGTAAGACTCAATTTCGATTGGTTTAGGCTTGTCTGTGAGGAACGTAGTTTGACACTCATCTCTTCGTCAGAGTGCAGTGACATATGTGTCCGAAGTTGACTTTCAGCCTCTGTAACACTCACATCACGTGCGCCTGTCTAACACACTCTGAAGCCATGGCAGCAACCAAGGTGACTTGGAAAGCACGTGTCTGGCAACCCGAGTTGCCAGAGATGGATTTGTGGCTGCCATCAGGAGACCAGACTGACCCAGACCGCTAGACACCACACAATTCAAGTCGACGAGGACTTCATGTGACACAACGATGAGATAAAGACCCAACGATCAATATTCACCCACACTTTTGTTATCTTGTCCACACAAAGGCTGGGCCGACACGAGTTGAGTGGGCAGACGCTAGTAGTCTAGTTTATGGGAATCAAACAAAGCATTGGATGCTGAGAACTTGTTTCTGCAGCTACGGAGTAGTTAAACCAGACATCGCGTACTTGCGCTCAGACAGACTTCTAGCTCACCCCAGTTACATCATGGGTGCTCTCTCCACAGATCTGGAAACCCACGGGCACATAAAACAGCCAGTCCGCGTGTCTGTGCTATCTAATGGTTGCATCGGATGACATGTCATCCATCTTTGAGGCCGCCACGCTGCTCAGGATCTTGATTGCAGAGTACCTAGCGATGACCCCTCGATATCCAAACATGTTTGCTTGAAGCCACCATTCATCATTTTGAGTTCGTAAACTTGTTATGTGTTACGTGTCAGAATCGTGTAGCAAATGCTTTGCTTACACGAGCTCTCCCATCACATTTGTCTTTTGCCTATGATCGACGGAGATTCATTTGGAACTTTCCAAGCCATGGCCTAGATGCCATAGTCGCTGAGTAACGAATTCGACCTATCATCAGTTGCCACTTTACCCCATGTTGCTTTAGACTTCCGTCAATGCTCCAGAGAAATAGAAGGTTCAAGGTGATCTCTGGCGTGTTCGTCTCATGGCATCTGAGCCTCAGAGACAGCCAGCGTGATCAATTAGGTGGACATAATCCCGGGTGGGCCGGCAAACGATAAACAGACCATCCCCAGACTTTCCAAGGGCGGGGTGGTTTGGCGTCGTCGATGAGGTATCCGTAGTCCCCTCCAATAGGGTTCGCCGTCTTAGAGTGCAGATGATCTTCACTTCCCGAGGCAGCTCAATTAATACGAGGAAAACTTTAGTGCCCAGATGAGGAGCCAGGATCATGAGAGAAAACCAACCCCCGAGATAAGAGAAAAGACGGAGAGTGGTACGACCAGACCATACGAAGTGCCGTAAGTATGAATGCCCGAAAGCGTTTGTCGGTCGGCTGGCCACATATGAGAGAGAGGCAGAGAGATTATTCTCGAGTTTCTCGAAATGATGCAAATCTTCGGCTCGTCATCACGGCTCCGACCTACCCGACGCAGGGTGTGCCATTCACGTCACACATAGCCCTACTAGGAGCGGTAAGGCTTGCAAATCAGAGTTTCAATAAGCAACTTGCAGGATTCAAGAAGTTCTCTCGACGAACGATGACAGGCCACCCCGCGCAACCCGCGGTTCATCGGCATTCTGATCTTCTCCATTGTCTCTCTCGCGCGGGGGGCGGGCGCCCACTCATAGTTCGTATCGTCTGAACGGGCTTGCTGTGCTGGCAAGAAACCTCAGAATAGAAATGAACCAGCAAAAGAGCAAACAAAATCGCTGGTTGGCCGTATTTCCGCCGCTGGGCTGATCTGGCTCGTCGGAGTCGCGCCTCTTGGGCAAGCTAATGTCTTCGTATATGCATATCGCACACAAGCGAAGCGGCAGTCTAACCCGCGGTCTCAGTTGATGGCCATGGGGGTCGGGCGGTGAGTCAGCTCCCAGCCTTTTGGTCTCACAATGCAAGGGCAACAGCTTGGCCAACCTCATGGCCACATCGCACATCACACACTTTTCATGGCGGCAGACATACAGTCTGGTCACACACATGCTGCTGCTGGATGAAGATAAGGCATTGGCACAGTACGCCCGCCTAGCCGCCTGGAGCAACATCGCGCCCTGCAGGGTTGCGGCACGCGCGAATTTTTCAAGCAGAGGGCCAGAGGGAGCGTGGGAGGCAGGTTGCCCACTGTGGGAGGGCCAAAGGCCGAAAAGGGCTCGTTGCTCCTCGATTGCGACACGGAAGGATTGTAACCCTCGAGCCGAAAGGGCTCAAAGAGGCAACGTCAATAGAGTGCCAAGGAGCCGCAACACGCCGCAACGTAGCACCAGGCCCCTGGGAAGCGGTACGGAATAGGGAAAGGAAGGAAAGATTGGAAGGAAATCGATTGAAGGCACTTTATCTCTACCCTCACCGGAAAGCAATCAATAAAACAATATCGAGCCGGAGCTCTCATTGAAGTTTCACGTTCGGCAGCGAGGGCCACGAAACGCTTTCGTCCCGTTTGAGCCTTGAAGGCCCATTCAGGGTCCTCAACAAGAGGCTCGAACGACTCGAACCGGTCGATGAACCAGCTCATGATGGACGCTAAGCCGCAGTTGCTTGCGCGGACGCTGGCGTTGCGTGCGCTCCACGGCCGCAAGGCTGCGCGGTTGCAAGGCGTACTTTTCTTGACGTGATTGACAGATAGGGGAAATGAATGACTTACGTATCTGGACACTCAAGATACTGTACCTTGAAGATGACCGCCGACGCCGTCGCAGAAACCAGAAGGCAGAAAAATCCTTCCGAGGCTCACGCTAGGCGATTCACAGTTAGAGAGGGCTCGCGTCAGTGAGTCCGAGGTTCGGGTCTTTTTAGTTAGACAGGCTCGCAATCCCACGTCCCGTAAACCACGACCTCGCGCGACCCCCGCCGGGGTGTTTTCCCTCTGTGCCTCTTCTGCTGAGTAAGACCCACGTCACGTCTTTGGAGCGGCTGCTCGATAGTCTCCTTGCTGGCGGACGGGTGTGGAGGTTTTTTGTCCTAGTTGTCGGGGCGAAACCGTTGTGGAGATGACAAACAGTAGCTCTTCAGTAGCTCGAACAGATTTCGGCGCTTCTTTGCGCCAGGCAGCAACTGCCACTTTCAAATCGACAATGACAAACGACGACCCGAGGCGAGGGTAGGGAAAACGAGGGTGGCGGCGTCAGGGCGTCTAGCAGGGACGGGTTGGGCTTGTCGTGGCTGTCTGAGTGACACTGACAAGTCGTGCACGACAAGAGCCGCAGATCGTTCGTAAAGTAGTCGAACTTCGACGACATCAAATTACTTGCTCGGTGGTGGCACCGTCCCGAAGGATATACCCGCATGTATGGCATGAACACGGACAATTAGAGTGCTGGTCGGGGCGCTTCCGCCGTTCCCGGGTGATTGGGTCCAATAATTCCTTGCCAAAATAGTAACAATATTAGGCAATAATACGGAAGTTTAGACGGTAATGGCATATGCAAGTGCGAGCTCTTTTCTGGCAATACTCATCTCGACAATCGCAACATTATCACTGGATACCAGAATTTTGGACGCGAGAGCCTAAGCGAGACTCACGGAGAGAAGACTTTTTTCCATGTCCACGGCTCGTGGGAGCTGAAGCCTGAACGTCGAATTTTCGTTGAGACAAGCCGCTGGACACTAAAGCTTTAGGGCATCGAGATCTTCGGCATTCCGGTGACCGCGGGGCCCTTCTGGTTCTTGGCGGGGAAGCTTGGACGAGCTCCTTGCTTTGTGCTCAGCTCTGGGCGGCAAAGGGGGAGTGTTCCGTAACAGACAAAGGGAACAATTTCTCCGACAAAGCAAGACAAAGCAAGGAGAAAAGCCGTTGGAAACTCTGAAAAAAGGAGACCAAATAGGGGCTCAACTTTCTGGGGGTTGAAGTTACGACGACGAGTGAAGATATTTTCCTCCCTCGACTCCATCAATTTGCTCTGCGACTTCGCCTACGCTACCGCACGGGTTGAGATGTGTCAGATTGATCGTGATTCCGTCCAGAGGTTTCGAACCCATGGGCGAACAACGCCAACGAGGGCCACACTGGCTCCAGTGTTTCCTGAACCTAGAGGCTGGGAGTGATGTGGTCCCAGCCCACCGGGACAAGGGGGGGTGTGGCACAAACGCAAGGTCAAGCGGTCTCGAATTCAGTCAGAATTGCTCGGCGGCGGTCCTTGTGCTCCGTTTCGATAGTGGGCAGCCGAGGGACGCCACACAGAGAGAGAGAGAGTCGAGAAGAAGAGAGCAAAAATGAATGGGCTCATTTACTCATTAGCCACAGCCTACAGCACCGGCAAATTGTGCGAACTGGTCGATACTGGAGAGAAAAAGTTGGCACAGCGAGTGAGAGAGCGAGACTACGTAGTAAACGAGCCAATGGTAGACGCCACATATCACACCAACAGCGCTCTCCCCTGCGGTTCCGTCACCGATAACAGAGAGTATTTATAGCAACGATCACCACAGGGGACACGGATCGAGTTCGGGTGCTGAGAGGTGTGGTGCTGTCGTGCAACCGTCGCCTCCACGGCAGCTCGGATTCGGGCATTTTATGACGAGATTTCAGACCTCTCTAGCAACTGGTGAATGTCTAATAGTGCCGGTATTCAGAAGGCGAAGCTGGAGGATTTGCTTTTTTTCTCCGGGCCACAATCGCTTTATGCGGGTTCATTTTGACCACTCTATGAGTTTATGGGCTCATGCTGTGCGTCCCGGGCTGGCCGGGGGGAGATAGATGGCTCACCGAGATGCGTCAAAGTGTGGTTGCGTTTTGCTCAGGGGCTTTTCTCCAAATTGGTGGCTGAGAGTGGGGGTCCGTCGCGGGCGGCGGACATGCCGATATGCCGATATTCTTTTACACGAGTAGAGTTTTATGGTCTACAGAGTATCGAAACATAATTTGTGCTTTGCACTACGGAGTATGTGTACGGAGTATCCATACGGTGCTAAGGTAGGGTATAGGGGAATACGACACGCGAGGTGGGAAAACTCGAACGGTGTGTGCCTGCTTTTAGGGGCCGGACGGGTGGCTTTCGAACTGTCCTCGCATAGTCTGGATAGTCTGGGTAAATCTGGATACTCTGCATTAAATGGCTTGATCAATGATGACGGCGGCGGCGTATATGCAGGTCCGTGGCTATGTCGAGTGCACAAAAAAACCGGCGCTCCACTACCGGTCCGTATTTCTTTGCGTAGCCGCGTCATGCCAACTCTGGAATAGGGGCAGAAGGTGGGTGACTAAACAAGCTTCTGGTCGACTTGGCGAGAATTTGTTCACCAAGCAAGATAGCCCTGCCAGTGAGCTGCGAAACCTCCTGATTCCCCACTGATCACAGCCAGTTGCTTGTCTCATTGGACACAATAGCGAAGGCAACTGGGCATACGGATAATCAAGAGAGAAAGTTGACAGACCTCTTCCAGGCTCTCCCAACCTCGCTGTTTGAGTTTCAGCTTGCAAGGACTGCCATTCACGCGCGAATCCGCCAGCGGTTCGGACGGAATACGAGACATCAGACGAGGAACACACACCCGCTGGCCGCCCGCCGTTGGCCTTTTCCTCTGTGCACTATCCGCAGCCTCTGTGCGCTAGAGGCGCTGGCTAATCTGCGCACTAAAGTATAACCGCCCTGTCATCGAGCTGGTCAGGGCAGTTCCCGGGAATGACAGAACCGTTGACTTTGTCTCTCTTTCTCTCGCCGCCGTTCGAGAAACCTTCCGAGAGAGGGTCGAGAAGCGACGGGCGAAAGAAGGAGACAGAGACAGGGAGATAGGTAAGTATGCGGGCTTCAGGTATGAGTTACGGTAATGCTTGGAAGTGTGTGCTACAGACCGAGACTCAGCGTAGCACCAATTCAGATAGTGATAGTGATAATGGCTTGACAGACCATAGAAAAAGGAAGGTGACTGATAACCACATCGGCTACCAGGTCCAAACTAAGTTGTGCCGTTGCAATGGTTGGGCGTACGATAGTAAGGATACAGATACACACACAGTATCCGTGAAAGGAGGGCAAAAGGCAAGCCACAACGTTTCGCCACCAAAAGTGCCGCTGCAGGCTTTTTGAGTTCTTGAATCTTAGCCAATGCCGTGACGTCAAATTGCTCTTCTGTCCACTTCTTTTCTGACCGTCGACATTCGACAATTCGACAGGCCGAGCACATCACGCTCAGTCCGTCCCATCGTCCATCCCATCCCATCCCATCCTATTACATCCCGGCAGCCGTGTTGTAACTTGTGGGACCATCTCCTGACTCGCTTGGCAGCTGTGTTCTCCTTATCGCAGTCTTCCCGAAAATTCTTTTTCTTCTTTGCCTGTGCTTTCTCGCATCCCGCCGCATGGACGCAAAATAAGGGGTCCTTTTTTTCCCTTACTTTGAACCCAAGCAACGCAGCCCCAGGGCCAGAACCACATGCTGCGGGTTTGCGGGTTGCTGACACGAGAGAGAAATATGCAATGCAATGCATTCTCCATTCAATGGGCCATGCTCGCCGCCGCCGACGACGGTCGACCAGCCCCTCGCAGCTCGCTCGCCCAAGACATGCAGAATAAACGGCTTCAAACGCTCGAGAATCGGGGACCACTCGAGCTGACATCTATTGGCGCCCAGCGTATGTCGACATCTCGACAGCCCATCGAAACTACTGAAGCTTTCTCTCGGCGGCTGAGGACATGGACACACCACGCCCGACACAAGCCAGATGATCCCTGAAGGATCCCAGGATCGATTGGGTTCCCGGGAAAACACCCATGTCGGCCAGAAATCCTGCAAAGCTCGACTTTTTCAACTCTTTGCGGCTCCACCCTTGCTTGGCCCGGGTTCCGCTTCCCAACTTCTGTTGCTTGCCAGTGCGAGCTCAGTCCAGCCCGCGGACACAGCGATGGCAGAGCAAAAAGAGAACGGTCGTCGTTGATACTGAGATACGTACTTTTACGCGCGCGAAAGGGGGCCGCCGTCCGAACTACTCTAAGAGAACAATGGACGGACAGTGGGACAAAGAAACCCCCAACGTCCTTCCTAGCCTCTAGGTCTAGCAAGTGCAGTACTCTCTAGGTCGTGCGTGGTCGTCTATCCGTAGCTGGGTAGACTCCTCCAGGGCTCCTCCAAGTTCCCGACCGGGAAGATCTGCGTTGCTGGCTCCAGCCCACCCGCGGTGGCCGGGCCCATGGGCTGGTGAGGATATTCTTAGGATCCAATCGGCCACCCTCCGCAACCCTGCCCGCGAAGCCGAAGACACCACCGAGAGGTCACCGCTATGATGCAGCCATGAGTAAACTTCGAGCTCGTATCCTAGAATGGTGGGCTCCGCAGGCGGCGGGCATGACGGATTCTGATGACCCTTTTTCGTGAGGCGATGCCCAGCAGCCGGGCGGGTCAGGTCTGCCTCTCTCTCCATGTATCCTCCCACCCCTTACCACCACCACACGCACGCCCGTGGAGCGTGGGCACGCCCAGAAGAGGCAAGCAAGCAAGCAAGTGCTGTGCTGTTCAAAGATTTCCGTCTCCATAGTAAAGCCCATCTATCCCGTAGTCCCTTCTCCCCTCCCCATCTCTGACGTACGTTGCTTCTGCATTTCCTGCCTAGCTCTCGTTCTTGCTCTGGTGTGTGTATTTTGTGGGAAAGGGAAACGGCTCTACTATCGTTCAACCATCTTTCCCATCTTTCGTCTCTCGCTCAAACCCCCAAACTGGCATCACTCGCTTTCTGCCAGTCCATGATTGCTGTTACATTTTGTTTACTTTTGTTACCCTTTTTCTGATAAGTATTGTTGTCTATCTCTGGCGCCTTCCACTGCTTGATATCGCAAGCCAGCGCCTACCCACCCTCGCTTCGAGGACGTACCTCCCAGGCGTCCTCCATCAGAACATCACAGACCAAACCGCCCAGCATGTGGTTCGGAAGGCTAAAGGCGCTCCTATTACTGGGCGTCTTGTCTCATAATGTTAATGGTCTCAAATATGACGAAAAGTACGCCGACTATAACCTCAACACAAATAAGGATGCGACAGATCCTATTCTATACGATGGAAAGTGGGAGAACCACAAATTCACAGCGTCGCCAGACAACTGGCGCTTCCCGTTTTACACAATCATGCTCGACAGATTCGTAAACGGTGATCCGGAAAACGACAGCGCCAACGGAACAGTTCTCGAGCAGGATATCACAGGAACACAACTGAGATGGGGTGGTGATATCGCCGGTCTCGTCGACACATTGGATTACCTGCAAGGAATGGGCATCAAGGGAATCTACTTTGGAGGATCTATGCTCATCAACGCACCGTGGAACTATGATTCTTACTCACCGTTAGATCACACGCTGTTGGACTTTCACTTTGGCAACCTCACAGAATGGCAAGCCGCTATCCAGGAGGTCCACGACCGTGGAATGGTGAGTTGAAATGATTCTGGCAAGTATTTCTATGATTATGCGACTAACTTGCGCGCAAGTACATCGTTTTCGATAACACGATGGCCACCTTGGGAGACTTGATCGGCTACAAGGATTACCTCAACTCCTCGGCGCCCTTCGAACCTCATGAAATGGATGTCATCTACAAGACTGATCGCCAATACCTCGACTGGACGTTCCCCACCAAGTACAACGAGACTTGCGAGCATTTCCCCCGTCTCTACCTCGAGGAGGGTAAGGAAGTTGGCCAGGAGATCTACGACATGTTTGGCGGCTGTTACGATGGTGACTTCGATCAGGTATGCTTTGGTCCGCTCTAGAAATCTTGAATTTGGGATATTTTACTGACCTTTTCTGCGAACAGTTCGGTGACACCGAGGCTTTCGGCGTTTACCCCGATTACCGACGTCAGTTGACCAAATTCGCTTCCGTCCAAGACAGATTGAGAGAATGGGTCCCGGCTGTAAACCAAAAGCTGGCGCATTTCTCATGCATCATGATCCAGCAGTTGGATATCGACGGATTCCGATTTGATAAAGCTCTTCAGGTTACAGTCGATGCCCAAGGTCTCTTCTCCAAGAAGATTCGTGAATGCGCTCGCGATCTCGGCAAGGAGAACTTCTTCCTGCCCGGTGAGATTACAGGTGGTAACACCATGGGTTCCATCTACATTGGTCGCGGAAGAACCCCCGAGCAGTGGTTCAAGGACGTCAACACGGCCTACAACACCACCAACGAGACGGCCAAGGATATGGATATCTTCCTGCGCGACGAGGGCCACCAGGCTCTGGACTCCGCTGCCTTCCACTACTCTTTCTACCGTTTCTTGGTCATTTTTCTGGGTATGGACGGTACTGGTGTCGCCGGTTACGATGTGCCCAGTAACTTCGTCGAGGCTTGGAACGAGGTTCTCCGATCCAACGACATGATCAACGCCAACACCGGCAAGGTCGACCCCCGCCACATGTTCGGTGCCATGAACCAGGATACCTTCCGTTGGCCCGCTATCGAAGTCGGCCATGAGCGCAGTTTGATGGGACTTTTCGTCACGACTCTTCACTTGCCTGGTATTCCCATGCTCACATGGGGTGAGGAGCAGGCTTTCTACGTCCTCGACAACACGGCGCAGAACTACATGTTCGGTCGTCAACCTTTGGCCTCTGCTCCCGCCTGGCAACAGCATGGCTGCTACTCTATGAAGGCAACTCTCTACTACCAAATGCCCCTCTCAAGGGCGCGTGAGGGATGTCGCGATGATACCGTCTCTTGGGATCACCGCGACCCCAGTCACCCCATCAGAAACATCCTGAAGCACATGTACCACCTGAGAACCGTCTACCCCGTTCTTCAGGATGGTATGTGGCTCGAGCAGCTTTCTAACAAGACCGAAGAGCTCTACTACCCTGGTAACTCCGGAATGGCTACTGTCACTGGTCTTTTCAGCGTCATGCGCTACCAGCTCGGTGTCCAGGACCTCGGCGATGACCTCGTCCCCGTCTGGTTCATCTACCACAACAGGAACGTCACCACCACTTACACTTTTGACTGCTCGAAGGAAGATGACGCGATCATTTCTCCCTTCACCTCTGGCACCACGGTCAAGAACCTGTTCTTCCCTCATCAGACGACGAAGCTCCAGGACTCGCCCGTGAAGCTCACTTACGCCGGTAACACTGGCTACAACGGTTGCTTCAAGAACATCACCATGGCTCCTTTCGAGTTCCGCGCCTACGTTCCCGAGGCCGACTTCAAGCCTCCCCCCGTCGCCATCACCAAGTTCGTCCCCGGACACGACGCCCGTATCGAGTCCACCGAGCCTTCAAACACCGTGCCCATCGAGCTTCAATTCTCGGTCAAGATGAACTGTGACAGCGTGACAAAGTCCATTACCTTCAAGTCTCACACCGACGACAACAGCGTTCCCACAATTGACTCCAGCTCTGTCAACTGCACAGACATTTCCGAGACGATTTCTGAGTGGACCGGTGCCCTGGCCTCATCCTTCTCCTGGAAGGCCAACCTACTGAACGTCAAACACGGTGTTCACCAGGTGATTGTCACCAACTCCTCGACCTCCACCGGCAACTCTACGATCGCAGCTACCGACCGCTTCCTGTTCCGCATTGGTGCCCAGGATAACGCTATCGTCTTCCCTCACACTGCCAACTACTCTAGCAACCTGCTGACCAAGGCCGATGACGGTACGATCACGATCAAGCACACCTCCGCCGGAGCCAGCAAGTTCCGTTACTCCACCAACTTCGAGTCGTCTTGGAGCGACTGGGCCGACTACGAGACCTCCACCAAGGTCGTCAAGCAGTCCTGGAACGGTACCAAGGACCAGGAATGGGAGGGCGAGCACGTGATTGTTCAGTACTACAGCAAGCTCCTCGGCTCCAGCGCGTACAAGGTGCACGCTGATATCGACTACGACATCCCTCGTCGCATCCCGCACATGTACGCCGTGGGCAAGTTCAACCAGTTTGGTTACGACAGCGGTCTGCTCAAGAACATGAAGCACCAGAGCGAATCGCAGTGGACCTGGCATTACATGGATGAGTGGCCAAACTACTTCAAGATGAGCATCTGGGGTATGAACCCGGACAAGATGCCCGATCAGTCTTTTGTCTACGGTGACGTCGATGGTGATAACGTTGTTGAGCGTCTCCCGCCTTCGTCGTTGTACGAGAACGCCGTCAACATCACAGGCCACCCTCCTACGCCGTACCTTGCTTACAAGGTCGTCCTGAACGATGCCACTTTCCAGTACCAGCTCATCCCCCAGGGTAACATGTGGATCCAGTTCTTCCTCTGGCTGCTTCTCTTCATCGTCCCAGTCCTCACCGGTCTCGCCGCCGTCCAGGCCTTCAAGCGCTCCTTCTACAAGGTCAAGTTCAACGAGCACGGTGTCCACGACCAGTCCAAGTTCAACATGATGATCCAAAAGACCCGCAACGTCTTCATGGGCGCCGCCGGTGCGATCCCCCTCAGTATGCGCAGCTCGACTGACCTCGTCACCGCCGCCGCCGCCGCTACCGCAGGCAACAAGCGCAAGACGGTGCTGATCGCGACCATGGAGTACAACATTGACGACTGGAACCTCAAGATCAAGATTGGTGGTCTGGGTGTCATGGCCCAGTTGATGGGTAAGGCGCTCAAGCACCAGAACCTCGTGTGGGTTGTGCCCTGCGTCGGTGATATCGAGTACCCCATCGATCAGATTGCGCCGAGCATGTACGTCAAGATTATGGACCAGGAGTACGAGATCAAGGTCCAGTACCACGTTTTGGACAACATCACCTACGTCCTGCTCGATGCGCCTGTCTTCAGGAAGCAGACTAAGTCTGAGCCTTACCCCCCACGTATGGATGACTTGGAGTCTGCTATCTACTACTCTGCCTGGTAAGTTTTCGTTATTATATGTCTCCCGTCTAGACGACTGTGTGCTAACAAGCCTTGAAGGAACCAATGTATCGCCGAGACTTGCAACCGTTTCCCTGTCGACATGTACCACATTAACGATTACCACGGTTCCATCGCGCCTCTCTACTTGTTGCCCAAGACCATCCCCGTCGCCCTTTCGCTTCACAACGCCGAGTTCCAGGGTCTCTGGCCCATGCGTACCCCCGAGGAGAGCGCCGAAGTGTGCAAAGCTTATAACTTGGATATTGAAATTGTCAAGAAATATGTCCAATACGGTTCAGGTAAGACGATACGTCACATTAGAGATCTCAACGCTCAGCTGCTTACAACCATCCAGTCTTCAACCTTCTCCACGCCGGTGCCTCGTATCTCCGCGTCCACCAGAACGGATTCGGTGCTGTCGGTGTCTCCCGCAAGTACGGTGATCGTTCCTTCGCTCGTTATCCCATTTTCTGGGGTCTCAACAAGGTCGGCCAGCTGCCTAACCCCGATCCTACCGATACCGCAGACTGGGACAAGAACGACTTCATGAACCAGCCTAAGATCGAGGTCGACCCCGCCTACGAGGCCAGCCGTGGTGACTTGAGACGCCAGGCCCAGGAGTGGGCCGGTCTCAACGTGGACCCTGAAGCTGAGCTCTTCGTCTTCGTCGGACGTTGGTCCCTGCAAAAGGGTGTCGATCTCATCGCCGATATCTTCCCATGGGTTCTCGACAACTACCCCAAGGCTCAGCTCATCACCATTGGCCCCATGATTGATCTTTACGGACGTTTCGCTGCTCTCAAGCTCGCCAAGCTCATGGAGCTCTATCCCGGACGTGTCTTCTCCAAGCCCGAATTCACTGCGCTCCCGCCCTACATCTTCAGCGGCGCCGAGTTTGCCCTGATTCCCTCCAGAGACGAGCCTTTCGGTTTGGTCGCCGTCGAGTTCGGTAGAAAGGGTGCCTTGGGTGTCGGTGCCCGCGTCGGTGGTCTCGGTCAAATGCCCGGTTGGTGGTACACGGTCGAATCGACCAAGGCCGCCCATCTTACCAAGCAGTTCAAGCACGCCATCAAGGACGCTCTCGGCACGGATACCAAGACCAGAGCCATGATGCGTGCCTGGTCAGCCAAGCAACGTTTCCCCGTTGCCGAGTGGCTCGAGAAGCTTGAGAAGCTCCAGCAAGGTTGTATCAGCGCTCATGCCAAGTACGGTAAGAAGGGTCTCAAGAAGGGCAACGTCCTCGTCAAGAAGACCCGCCCCGGTTCCATCCAGGAGCCTCTTCGCGGTGAAGTCGAGCTTGTCGACCGTTCCCCCGCGTGGATGCGCCAGGTTTCCGACTACGACGATGATGGCACTACTCTCCACACTGGCCGCACTACTCCCGCCGGCATGCAAACTCCCGTCGGCATGCAGACTCCCATGATGTACACCAGCACCCCCGGATCGCCTTCCATGTCACCTTCTCCCGCTTACGTCGACTCACCGTACGGCTCCCGCGCTGGATCTCCTGGTCCGTTCGGGAGACAAATGGAACATGGTCGCAACATCTCTGATACTCACAGCCGCAACTTCTCTCTTCCCGGACAGGCTGGCCAGGATGGTGTCCACAGCCGCCATGTTTCTGGCTTCTCCATGGCCGACACTCTGCCTCTCCCGGCCCCGGGTGGTGGTCTTGGCATGCAACAGGACAACTCTTCGAGAGCCTCCATGCTTAGTGTCGAGGATGTCGTCGGTGACAGACATGATTACAAGCTCCAGCAGGTCGATCCCTTCTTCACTGACTCCAAGGGTGAATTCTACGAGCACTTTGAGGAGAAGCTTAAGGCCCTCAACGCCGGTAACTCCATCTCTGAGCTCTGCATTGAGGACTACCTCATCAAGTCCGAGAAGGAATGGTTCGACATGTACCTCGACGCCAGGCTGGGTCGCTCCGCGTCCCCCTCGTCGGCCAGAGGACAGTCCAGATCCAGAGCCTCTTCGCCAAACGCTTCCCGCCTGAGTCTCGGCATGTTCAAGAACAAGTCCTCTTCCAAGTTGAGCTTGCCTCTCGAGCGTGGTCGTGCCAGAAAGTCCGGATTGATGAACAGCATGGCCGCCGATGACCCGAACGGCGCCTACGACAGCAGAACACCCCCCGACTCGCCCGGCTCGTACAACGCGCAGTTCGACCTCCCCGATGACTACGTCGCGCCCACCGGTGTCAGGAAGTGGCTCCAGTACCGCGTCGGCGATTGGCCCGTCTACGCGATGCTCCTGGCCCTCAACCAGGTCATCGCCACCAACTCCTACCAGGTGACTCTTCTCACCGGCGAAGTTGGCCAGACCGCCGAGAAGCTCTACATCATCGCCACCATCTACCTCGTCTCGTCCGTCTTCTGGTACGTCCTGTCGCGCACCATGCCTCTGCTCTACCCGCTTTCGGCCCCCTACGCCGTCTACGGTATCGCCTTCCTCGTCCTCGGCTGCTCTCCCTTTGCGGGTGACAACAACACCATGGTCTGGCTCCAAAACGCCGCTACCGGTCTTTACGCCTTTGCTTCCTCCTCCGGATCCCTTGCCTTCGCCTTCAACTTCGGAACCGATGGCGGTTCCACCGTCCCCAAGTGGATCCAGCGTCTTGCCATCATTCAAGGTCTCACTCAGCTCTACACCCTCGGTCTCTGGGCCTGGGGTAGCTTGGTCTCTGAGGCCGAGGCCAACAGTGTCGCTAAGCCTACTCTCGCCGGCAAGCCTGCTCTCTTGGGCATCTGCCTTCCCGTCGCCATCCTGCTCTGGACTATCGGCGCCATCCTCTACCTCGGCCTGCCCGACTTCTACCGCCAGACTCCCGGCCCCATTCCCCAGCTCTGGAAGACGCTCATGAAGCGTAAGACCATTGCCTGGTACCTCATGGCTGTCTGCATCCAGAACTACTTCCTCAGCACCCTCTTCGGACGCAACTGGTTCTTCCTCTTCGCGTCCCAGCACGTGCCCGTCTGGAGCATGGTCATCCTCGCCCTCTTTTTCTTTATCATCGTCTGGGCCCTTGTCCTCTGGGGCCTGGCCAAGGCCAGCGAGAGCCACCCCTGGTTGTTCCCCATGTTCGCCGTCGGTCTCGGCGCCCCGCGCTGGGCCCAGATCTGGTGGGGTACCTCCCGCATCGGCCTCTGGATGCCGTGGGCCGGAAGCGCCGTCGCCGGTGCCGTCCTCAGCCGTGTCCTCTGGCTGTGGCTCGGCGTCCTCGACGGTCTCCAGGGCGCGGGTATCGGTATGATTCTCATGCTGACGCTTACCCGCGTGCACGTCGCGGCGGCCTGTGTCGCCGCCCAGGTTCTGGGTTCCATCTTTACTATGTTGGCTCGCGCCACCGCACCTAACAACGTCGGTCCGGGTCCTGTTTTCCCTGATATCAGCGAAGGATTGGGTATCGCGTTTGCCAACGGCTGGTTCTGGGTTGTGCTTTTGCTCAACCTGTTCATTTGCATTGGTTACTTCAAGTTCTTCAGAAAGGAGCAAGTTAGCAAGCCTTAAAAAGAAAAGGCTATGAAATGTTTGGGTTAGATAAGGATAGAATTTTCTTTCGTTTTCTTGAGTAGACATGAACCTCAGTAATGACCAAACTACTATGTTAATAGAGTTAATGACTTGTTATCCTATTGTCGCTGTTGATTCTTTCTGTGATAGGCTCCTCTTACTCTGCGCTGGATGGCATCGGAGCAGGCGCCTAGTCTTGACCATCGCGCGATTTCCTTGCGACATACATTATGGCCCGGACAGCGTGGTTTGCTGGTAAGCTGATGCAGGTGAAGAAGACATGAGCCTCACCGATTGGCAATAGTCATCAACGGCATCCGCGCCGCCCGGCCTATCGTGCCGGAGGGTCGACTATTGTGTGCAAGGGTAGGCTTGGTTCATATCCGCCTGGAAACGCCAACGGTCTTTTGACAACACGGCCTTCCACACGCACAAGTAGTATCATCATTGCCGCAAACGTGCCGGATCATCGGTGCTTGCAGTGGCTCTCTCATCTAGAGCAATCTATGTTAGAAGCTTAAGCTTCCAAAAACACTGGTACGGTGGGCGACCAAATCTCGTATCGAGTCATGCTAACCCACTGCACTACATGGTGTAATTTCACACCCGCTCAGATGATAGTATCTCTGGAGACTACTGACTCGTTTCCACATCTCGCACAATGTCGAAGCTATATCAATTCAGTCTCGGTCTCTTCTGCCCCAAGAGACTTTTGAGCTATTCAAGGCTTGAAGCTAAATTCTAACAACTCTATCCGCATTACGAGCTTAATCTTGCCGCCATCAAAAGTCAAAATGAAGTTGTCCCTCCTAGCTACGATCACGGCAGTTGCCATTACCTCTACGGAGGCATGCGCCAAGTACAAGACTTGCTGGTAAATAGACTGCATCATCCCTACAGAACTTCCAGAAGTGCCCTGGACTGACTTTGTACAACGAAAAGGTGCGAGAGAAGCAACTTCATGTACGAGGGCAGACTGCAGGACAACATCCCCTGGGACGAAGACACTGTCAAGGCTTGCGTGGACCCCGGGACAGTAGGATACTATGGGCAGAACTTTAAGGAGTGCCACCGATACAAAAAGTCCTTCTTCGCCTTCATTCCCTCCAAGGCCATTAACAACTGCGATTGGACCAAGGTTAGCTGGCACAATGATCTTGGAAGAGACAAAATCACTGACCAATCCCACACAGAAATGCCAATCGGTTGGTGCTACGACCGGATACTGCCGCGAGAAGATTTAGATACCCCGAAGTTCGAGATAGCCATACGATATTTAATGTCCACTACGAATTGAATGCTTTTGCGTGTCGGTCTCACAGTGTAACTCCCTCACAGCCTACTGACTGTTCAGCAACGGCTCAGATCGAGATTGCGGGTCAATAGCCGTGAAAATCTATCGCAATTGCATGCCGTAGTCGGGTCAAAGATGTTGGTCATGTAACAATATGGACACTTAATAGTCCTCCTACTTTAAGACTCAAGAAATTCGACAACGCTTAATCCTGCACCTTCGTTACTACACTGACCTCCTGTAGTGTGTTAAAGCTACCGTGCAGCTCGACGGCGACGGATTCGGGCCTCCACTCAAGATGAAAAACACCCCCATACATCAACCGTTCTTGCGACCGAAACTTTATCATCGCGCATCGAAACATACGAGAAAGATCTCTCAACCGACACTACTCGGCCCCCGAATCGGTGGGAGGGACAGGCATAACCTCCTTGAGCTTCTCCCCGCCAAAGACAGGCATCTCCGCCGCAGTAAGCACAACAAACAACCTCGCGGTCTCTGTCTCGCTCACATTCCTCCACCCATGCATCGTGCCCCTCTGCACATACACATCTCCCCTCTTGAGCACAGCCGTCTCCCCGCTGTCCAGCACCAGCTCCAGTTCGCCCTCGACAAGTACACCCGTGTCCAAGGTCTCGGTCCGATGCATTGGCGCGCCGGGCCCACCGGGGAGGAAATCAACGACGCGGGCGGCGAGGCCTCCCGGGATGTCGATGCCGATTTCGAGGGGCGGCTTCAAGGTAAGGTGGGTCTTGTAGGCATTCAGATCGGCGTCTTTGGGGAGCGGAGCGGGGAGGGAGGGAGAGGAGTAGGCCAGGTAAAGGTCTGTTCCCGGGACGGATCCTTTGGGGAGTTCGGAGGCGAGGTCGGTGATGAGGATCGCTTGGCCTGCGGCGTTGTGAGTTGTGACTATGCGCCGGGGGGCCGGGAGGGGCTTGTATAATGGTGTTTGACTGGACATTTTGAGGATCACGAGTAAGATCGCAGGCTGAAAAATTTGGTCAATAGTGTAATGAACTTGGGATGTAATCGTCTGAATGAAAGTCTGAGTCTTGCCAGAAAGCGTCTTGTCAGCTTGCTTATATTTCTGAGTAGGTTGATTTAATGCTTACTGGCCCTCCTCACTGGCAATTGTTCAGAAAACGATGGAATCGGTCGGCCGAGGAATACTTTAAAAAGACCGAGGCACTGTGAGAAAACATACCTGAAGCAAACCCCTCAATCCAGGATCGGTACACCATCTTGCAGAATCTCCGACCGAACCTAGCGACGGAACTACATCTCATTCGTTGTTGATATTCCCAAGGATCGCTTCTCATCCTCTTCTCTAAGCAAAGTGCGGCGGAGGATCTATGCGGGGAAACTTGATTCGTCGCGTAAGGCCGGACGAGGTGATTGAAACGGCCGGAGATGGGATGGGGAACGTCAGCTTACCTCATGGCAAAGATCACTTCGCATTTTGGAAGTCGAGAAGAGCTTAGGTGATGGGCAGCGGGAAAGATTACGTGGTTCTGACCAGAGAGAAAAGAGCGCTTGCAATGCTGCAGAGCACGACCATGCGTGTAGGTTTTTTTTCACCTCAGCCCTGCTATCCCGCCCGTATCTCTTTGAGATGCAAATTAGAGTCCTCTATGAAGAGCTAGCGATCGCATATACGGCATGTAGCATTGAGCAGCCTGGCGTCTGGTGTCTTTCTGATCTTGGCTTAAGGTAGTACGTCCTTATTAACTTGCCTAGGAGGTGGAACCCTTGACGCCTTGACTACTTTAAATAGGTACACCAAAGATGTCTGCTTTGTCTATATCGGCGCATGAAGGATGTCCATGTATCTATCATTTGTCGAGTGATCAAAAGGTAGCAGTAGTTCCAATTCAAACTTTATTCATGAAAGAAGAGAAAGGGAAGCATTCCTGGCTTTCCCGAGCGTTTCCGTCCAGTAGTTCTTGCCAAAAGTTCCAATCCATGTCGACCCCCTTGGTTATCCCACTCATTTCCTCTTCTATCCCTGGCATCACAATGTCCTGGCCATAAGATGCTGGCTGCTGCACCATGCTAGAGGCATGGCCAGTGTCTTGCAGCCAGTCCCGAACTTGGGGCATCTCCTGGGGTGTCGCAGGACCGTCACTGGCGGTACTTAGAGTCGGGGCTTGTTGCTTCGGCTGTGCGTTACGTGACATGTTCGTCCGCTGGCGCGCAAGCTGCCCTATGCAGGGTGGCTCCGAAGGCAGTTCCATGCCGACGTTCCTCGAGGCTGCGATCCTCTGCTGCCAGGCTCGCAACGTGAGGTTCCCAAGTGCCCAGTACAATGAGTCGTTCGAATCCGTGATGAAGCAAGGGTGGTGCTCGTAAACTTGGTTGATGACATGCCAGGCTACGTCGACAATCTGACCACCGGCACGACCAGATAGGGCGCTAATGAGGAGGACAAAAGTCTCGAAAGGGAAGAAGTTGGCAATATGCCACAGGAAGCGTTGAAGAGAGCCAGTAGAGTGCGACAAGATATCGTAGCGAATGACCTCGAGACTGTTCTCTAGCAGCATATCCATCTGCTCTTCATCGAGTTCAGATGTCCTTTTAGGCCGATGATTGGGGTGGTAGACGGATAGTCTCAGCTGACAGACGGCAGATCGAGCAAGGTACGTTGTCAACAGGTTCAACGGAATATCTGTGTTGATGGATCGGAGATACTTTTCCTCGATATGACTTTCAAGCTCGTCAATGGATTTGAGAAACTTGGCTCTTCGTTCATGCGATGTTGCAAAGTCAAGAAGACATTTCTGCTCAATCATCCAAACTCCTATTTCAATGCGAACTGAGCAAAACACCATCTCGGTAGTGACAGGAGACGGGAGGGGCAAAGCGCTCATGGACGGGACGAGGTAATCGTCGTTGACTCCTAGAGGTTGCTTCGTATCTCCGTATAGTTGAATGCCGGGGTTCATAGAGGCTCCTGTGAGCTGCGCTGTGCGGCCATCAAGAATGACGATTTGCCACCAAAGCCGACGTCTCAGCTCAGCTTCAAATGGCGGCAAGTCTCTTAGCGAGCTTTCTCGATGAAGGCCCATCCTTTGGCCCATGCGAGTTGCTAGCCCGGTTAAGAGCCACAAGATGTCGTGATGGCAAAGGTGGCGCAAAGACAGCTAGCAGTCATCAGTTTGGTGACTTCAATTTGATGGAAATGGTGATGCGAGGAACTAACCAGGTAGAAAGTGAACGCCTGCAGCACTTTGAGGTTTGTTGATCTCAGAAAATCGACTCTGCTCAGTGCTGCCTCAGTTGCGTAGCAATACCTCGCCAAATGCTTCTCTCGCGGTTCACCAAGCTGGCTCCGGCATTCCTCGTCGGTCAAAGACACTACTGCAACAAGATATATCGAGAAAATGAGGGCTTCGGTCGGACCATGTATAGAGTCCGGCTCAGAAAGCCCCTGAATAAGCTCTTGCTGCACTGTCGGCGCGTGGAGTATCTTAGTCAAAGGATGCACGTTGGTGGTGAACACCTGCCAAAGCCTAAATGATTGAATAGCCGAGGGATGCAGCATGACTGGAGAATCCAGTTTGTGCCCAAATATCAGGTTGATATTTGTCGTGGGTAGCTCAATTCTGGACGGCGTTGGTGTGCTGCTTGGGGTAGGACTTGGGTCCTTCTTGCCCATCTGTCCAGAATTAGATCACCTCAGTCTGAATCCGAGATACATGAGGTATATAGAAAACTGTCGAACTCACTTCATTCCCCAGACTTGACCATAACTTGTTGCTGGATTTTGAGCGGTGTCAGCTTGCTGGGCTTACATCACGATACTGCTCGCTGGTGGACAGGTCACTTACTCTTCTACATAGCGGCGCTGGTCACCACTGACAACAACCTGGCCTTTGGCAGTGGCTGAACCATTCTGTGACAGGAGTCGCGCTTGAGCTGTGCGACCAGTATGGGTATTTGCAGTTTGCACAGAGCGTGGGAGTCGGACGCAGTCTTTTCCCGTCTTAATGCAGTATGCACAAGGCGACTGACCGTTGCACCTTATTTTGCGGTGTTGGCATGGGCCACATGAGTGCCCTCTGGTGATCTTGAGTTCAGCCATATGGTCAAGTTCCAACGTAAAGCAAGCCTCGAACGAAGTGTAGACTAAGCAAGTTCAATCCTCCTGTGTTTCGCAACTCGCTGTTGGACGGTCGCGAGGAAAATTATGGGCATGAAAAAGTTTCTTTGATTTACCTTAGATTGAAGAGAGAGGGCGGAATGCAGAAGGTATGTTCAAGCCATCAAGTAAACAGCAGCGCAGATAAGACTCAGTTATCAGCTGCAGGGAACATGCATTAGCTACATGCCCTGCAGGTGTGCCGCAACAACAAAGTGACAGCGGGAATGAGCATAAGCAGGCTAGAGCCGGTTAGCTGACATCCAGGAGATCCAGAAGCGGCCGTTTGTAAGGATCATACGACTAGCTCGATCACTGGCAACAACCAACAAACCCCTTTGCCGCCGCGCGGGACCGCTCTCAGGGCTGCTGACCGGGGTCCTGGAGCCGTTCGGTCCCGAGCTGAGGTGACCAAGTGCCCGACCTCACCACGGGGGTTTGAACTCGCATTCAAGTCACCTTCACACCAACTTCTTTCGTATTCACCCATATTCCTGACGTGCTTGGCAAGCTAAGCGAGCGGGAACTAAAGGTCGATCGTTGCCTGAATTCCATGTGCCTGTCTCGGATGGCAGATCAAGTCTTTCTAAGGGCCGACGGCGGGACCGCGATTTTGTTGTTTTCACCCCGCGATGGATCCCCGAAGATGCTGGCACCCCGATACCGAGTGCCGCTCCGCGACGGCATCTCGAGTTCAAGGCATGTTGGGACCCAATTCGTGCCTTCTCAGTGAAATGAGATTGCTTTTAAAGATGGAGCGCTCTTACAGCTTTACGACGACATCTCTCATTACTTTCCAAGCCATTCTCTGCTATCCCAAAGCATAGACAAATCAGCAATACTTTCACACATATCTTTACGTTTTCAGGTCAAGAGATCATGTCGGAGGATCACGAAAAGGTGGAAACACCCGATCGGGCTACCACGGGCACCCCGACCGAGAATCCTTCCTCCGAATCAGCAAAGCAAGAGGCCGAGGATGAGTCGCAGTACCCCCACGGGCTGAAGCTCGCCGTCATCATCCTATCAAACATGATTGCCATGTTCCTCGTCGCACTGGACCGCACAATCATCACAACGGCGATTCCCCGCATCACAGACGACTTCAAATCGCTCGGCGATATCAGCTGGTACGCCAGCGCCTATCTCATCACAAGCTCGGCCACGCAACTGCTGTGGGGTCGCGTCTTCACATTTTACTCGACAAAAGTCGTGTACCTCATCGCCATCTTTTTCTTTGAGCTCGGTTCTCTCCTATGTGGCGTCGCGCCTAACTCGGTGGCCTTCATCATCGGCCGGGCCATCGCCGGAGCGGGATCCGCGGGCATATACTCGGGCTCGACAATTCTCATCACGACCGTCACACCTCTCTCCAAGCGCGCGGGTTATGTCGGCATGATGGGTGCCGTGTTTGGAATCGCCTCAGTGATTGCGCCACTCATCGGGGGAGCGTTCACCGATCGCGTCACCTGGAGATGGTGCTTTTACATCAAGTAAGCAATCCTATTGCATTCCTTCTGCATCTCTTCTGCATAGTAAGACCAGACATCGCTAATGCTGTATTTCTATAGTCTTCCTGTAGGAGGAGCGGCTGTAGCCGCCCTGCTTTTCCTCTTCCCGAGCTTCGCTTCAAAGGAACCCACACCGATCAAGCAGCAGATCAAGCAACTCGACCCTTTTGGTAATCTTGTCTTCCTTCCTGGCGTCATATGCTTGATTTTGGCGCTGCAATGGGGCGGAGAGAAGTACCCATGGAGCGAAGGCCGCATCATTGCCCTCCTCGTCCTTGCCGGCGTGCTTCTCATCATCTTTGTTGGCATTCAAATATGGCAGCAGGAGAACGCCACCGTACCCCCTCGCTTGTTCAAGCTGCGGAATGTCTGGCTTGGAACCATCTTTGCATTCTGTCTCGGGGCGGTGCTCATCATCTTCCTGGTTGCCTTGCCGATCTGGTTCCAGGGTATTCGCGGTACAGACGCCGTCACTTCTGGCATCGACACACTTCCCCTCGTACTTTCTCTCGTCTTTGGCGCCATCGTATCAGGAGGCGTTATCAACGGCATTGGTTGGTTCAACCCGGTCTTTTTCTCATCTGTCATCTTCATGGCCGTCGGCGGCGGTCTCATTTCCACCTTTGTTGTGGACACCCCAACACGCACCTGGATTGGATACCAAATAATTCTTGGACTGGGCATCGGTCAAGGCATGCAACTGGCTAGCCTGGGAGCCCAAGTGGCCCTCGCGCAGAAAGATGTTCCCATCGGCGTGTCGCTCATGTTCTTTGCTCAGTCCCTCGGTGGCTCTGTCCTGGTCTGCGTTGCCCAAGCCGTCTTCAACAACGAGCTGAGGTCAAGACTTGGCACCTTCTCGGGTCTGGACGTCGATCGGGTGATTGGTGCTGGCGCTACTCAGCTGCGCAATTTCCTCCCTCCTGATATCCTTGGAAATGTCTTGGTCGAATACAATGCGGCGCTACGGAGCTATTTCTATGTAGGACTTGCGGCTGCTTGCTTCGCAATACTCCCTGCATTGGGAGTTGAATGGAAAAATGTCAAGGGAAAGGAATTTGTACATTAGAGCCCTCTGGTAGGGGCTAAACCAAGACCCCGGCACAATGACTCGTGAGGACATACATAGAACAGATTACGATGACTGGTATGCCATATTATTGACATGACTGAGTACGGGATTCAGACTTGGAGTAGTTTGGCCTCACCAGAGAGAAACCTGTAGCCATTACAAACAAGAGACATGGAGCGAGCGGCAATAATGTGACTAGACTAGATAGGTACATTGTATATACACACAATCCTAAGTAACACATACATCATAAAAGTGATCCTGTAACATTCATATTTCCCGCACCGTGATGTGCTCAACGATGACTTGTGACCGGCACTTGACTTTGGCACATTAACATATGATGAACAATTGTGTCCCAATCTTCAACTAGATTAATGTATTGTTACCGACAGAGAGGAAAAAAAAAAGAAGGCTGCGATGGACACTGTTCACCCGAATATTGCTAAATGTAGGGCTGTTTGACCCTTCATCTGGATCTGAGCACAAGGGCTTGGGGTCTCTACATTAGTTGTGAGACTATCTCCCGTATAAGGGGGCATTCACGAGTTCCTATTCTACAAGTTCGAAACTCCTCTCACTGAATCGGGATCCGACCGTGTGAATATCTAAAAACATCTTGAGGATCGACGCTCTTCTTAATGTCCCGTAGTCTTGCCCAATTGCTGCCGTAGCAATTCTCAGCGCGATCAGTCGACTCCATGAAGCTGACATAGGTAGGGCCAATGCTCTCGCCCGTAATATTGATAGTATTGACAACGCTATCAGCCCATTCAACGCCAATCTTCTCGGCTGAGGCATCATCGGTGACGGCGTTGATGTGAAACATGATGTGTGGCTTTCGAGTTCCGAAAGATGAAGCGGCATTTGGCCTGGTGGCCTTGCCATGCAAGATATTGACGCTGATTGTGCATGACGCCTCATCGGGCATCGCCTCACAAACACTGATCAACTGCCCCAATATCTTCTCCGTGAACTTCTCGATGCTCACATGTCGTGTGGACACATACACAGGCTCACTGATCTGGTCAGATACAGAAGCTTGAAAGTCCTTGTAAGTTGCTAGTTGAGATTAGCTTTAGGTCTTGGTCAAGTAAAGAGCCTCATAACAACTCACTCTCGTGGATTGTATCGACGATCACGGTGCCAAGAGCTTTCAGCTTCTGCAGCCACTCTTGGCCTTCGGTTCCTATGGTCTCGGCTTCAGGCCAGATGTAAGTCAGGGCCATGCCGAGACCCCAATCTCCCTTACTGAATCCAGCTTGCAGGCAAAGCTTGTCGGGCATACCGGCATCCAATAGGTCTTGCAGACCCTTGAGGACTCTAGAAGTCTCTTCCCACGGATAGACCATGAAACCGGCCTGGATCTTCGTCATCGGATAGACTTGCACCTTGGTCTCGACGATGATGCCAAGATTTCCGCCGGCCCCTCTCAGGGCCCATAGCACGTCCCCACTGGCCTCGATCAGGTCACCAGTGGCCGTGACGAACTTGGCGCCGACGATATTATCGACTCCAAGACCTACATAGTCACCAAGAGGACCATAGCCGCCCCAAGATGCCCAAGACGTCCAGCCAACTTCCGCGGCAAGTCCGTTGGAAGTGCAAAGTCCGTGAGAGTCGAGGAATCCGACAAGATTCTTGCTGAGAATGCCGCCGCCTACGGTGACTGTCTTCTTATCTTCTGCCAAGTCTTGCGTATCGAGCTCGCGCATGTCGATGGTTACGGAGTCGGCGATGCATCCGCGCCCAAAGACATCATGGCCGCCACAGCGTACGCCAAGCGGGACGCCCAGGCTCGCCACGGTCTTTGTGATAGCCTGGATTTGGGAAACCGAGTTTGGTCGGCATAGAACGAGGGGTTTTGCCTTAATCAGCTTATTGTAGCCGGCTCGGAGGGATTCGTAGCGCGGAGAGAGGCGAGTATAGAGTTTGAGATCTGGAACAGCTCTCAATAGTTCCTCGACGACGTGACTGCCACCCGTTTGAGCATCTTGGGCAGGGTCGAATCCGAAGGATTCGTTGCGCCAAGAAGCAGAAGCAGAGCTGTAGGTCATTTTAGGCAGGATCTTTGTAAAATTGTTGTGTAATGTTGATCTGCGGATGAATGGAGATGTGATGGTGGCGTCAAAGATGCGGGAGAGCATTGCTGCGTTGTGAAGTCCTAATCGACACTGACCGAAGTGCGGTTTCCGGAATAAGTAGCATCATTCTCCTCATACGAAGAACATGAACTCGCTTCGGTCGTCAGCGGTCCCGTCTCTTCACTGAGACCTGCAGGACTGTCTGCCGTGCAGATTCGGGCATCCAATGATCGGACCGACGTGGATCGGCCCGGGGCCGGGGTGGGGCCGGGCAGAACAAACCGACAGCCAATGGCGTCCGTCGAATCTTTCATCAACACCCACCTTATGTCGGGCCTGCAGATAGCTGAATATGGGTGGGGAAGGGCCACGGCCGGCCCTGCAGGCTTTCAATAATACATGTATCTAATAATGTCACTGTCAACAAGCGTCTGTCGTTCCCTGCCAGATGGATTGGCTTTTGGGTCATTGTCTCGTGTTGATTACTTCAGGAAGGTAGCATTGATCCTGCAACTTACGCGAGCGGCGTGAGTCTCCACTAGGGCACTTCCAACCGCAGCGGCCGGGTTGCTCCTCCTCTGCAGACCGGGATGTAAGGTACGAGGACCACTTAGGAGGTAGCGTGGAAGGCAAAGTCTCCTTGAAAGTCTTTCACAGGCTAGATCAGGTTCCAAGAAGGTACTTGTCAAGTTCCTCAATTCTTCTAACACTGTGAACTAGGGAGATAGGCTTATGGTCTCAGCTGTTGCCTGCTTACATGCCTGCAAACCTGCCAGACGTGCTTACATCCGATCCACTACATCAGACCATACCCAGAGCCTTATATGATGCCTCCATGATGGATGAAAAGACGATAGGGCCTTCCGATGGGCTCACAAGCCGCTGTTCTCCAGATTCTTAAAACGCATAAGCATTTCTTAGCTATTCTTGGCGCGCTAGCCATAGCCCTAACTGTCAATTTCCTATTCTGCCTCAAGTCTTTCTAGTAGAAACGCATTGAGTAATCCTACATACCACAATGAATCCTCGACCTCCTCGTACCAACGCGGCAGAGAGCTACCGCGAGAGTTGCGACAACTGCGCCAAATCCAAAGTACGCTGCGGAAAGGAACAGCCGTGGTGTCAACGATGCATCCGACGGGGCCAAGCCTGCAGCTATAGTCCATCACAACGGACAAGAAAGCGGACTTACTATGCGGCAAATTCCGAAGCCGAAGAGCGCACTGCAACTCTGTCACTGGCCAACAATGAAACCACCGCTCTTCTTACGCCAGGTGACGGCGGCCTGGGTTCGTATACCGATATCGTGGGGCTGTTGACAAGGGGCAGCAGCGCCGAATTGTTGACACCTGAAAATACAAACTCGTTATGGGTTACAGAGGGAGCAAAAGACCTGGAAAAGGCAGATGCATTCATATTTCCAGACGACAGCGGCATCGGCACGTCATCTTTGGGAGACTTGGACGGTAGCGGCACGGCAAGTTTCGACTTTACAGCACCGAGACTACCAGGTCTTTCCACAAACCAACAGCAGCACTGCGAAGCCGAGCTCATATCAACTTTGGCAAAACTCGACCATCCATCTCTGTCATGCCGAGGAGGGTTCAAGTCATCAAAGAATCTCGGAGCCATCCTGACGGCTAGCCGTTTGGCGCTCTCCTGTGCGTCAAAAACGGTGTCTTGTACTTGTACGTCCAATGCCAGTGTCGCCTTGCTCGTCACTGCTACCTTCTTTCGTCTTCTGTCTTGGTACGAGATCGTCCTGCATAACTGTAGGTCCCCCGGAGAGGATACCAACAGCAGCGGGCCAGGTAGCAGCGGGAGCGGTGCCGTCAGCGATGGCGCGGGCAGTTCTGTGGCATCCCCAGGAGACGACGATGCTGATGGGGAGTCTGTGCATGAGCGGGCGAACACTTCATCGCGGGGTGCAGCGGATAATTCGAGCCTGTTTGTGCCACCGATGACCATTGGGCCCTACGAGCTTGACGCGGAGAACCGAGACCGTATGATCGGTCACATTGTGCTTAGCGAACTGGGCAAGATGGGCCAGCTTCTGGATGGCTTTTCTCAGAAGTTTTGCGGACCTCACTCTATTACAATGGGGAACGATAGCCGAAGTCAGTTGCATCTGGCATTGGAGATCTTTGTCCGGAACAAACACAGTGTCACTGTCCTGGCGGCGCAGGAGACGTTGAAAGAAAAATGAGCTGGCTTGTGTTCTCATTCATTGTATTGCATTACCATAACTAAGTACTTAGTACTGTACTATTCGTGTGGATTGGGCTTGCGTATGATTCCAGATCTGGTTTGCGTGTGGAATCGAAGCCAAGGTATTCTGTCCGAGATAGGGGAGCTCAGTAGAACATGAAGAATTTTGAGAATGATTCCGTTGAAAATGCTGCGCCCACCTGGTGGGCGGTCCATCATTGGACTCCGAATATTAGATTGAAGTCTAGTGAGTCTAGAGCAGGATATGGGAACCGATGCGAACGCATGCTCGATGAGGTTGGTATTCCAGCTACATGAGAATCAGGCAATCATTCAAGTGGGGTTGGAGAACCCAGCGGTCCCGCGCGAGCCTCGCGACAAGATGCTCGGTCCCGACACTTTTGCGTGCGACCATTTCCTGTATGTACCTAAGACCACCATCACAACGACTCGTAATTATCTCTCAGACTGTCCAAAATAGGCTCTACTGTCTTGCTGGAGAAACTTGGAACCTCAAAGAGTAGCTCTCCAGGCATATCGATCCTTCGACCACTGGGTTGCCGCGGGCGCGTGGCGCAATTTGGGAGTTTCTTGTTGTTGGCTGTTCCCAGATAGGCACTCCTGTGGATTTCTCTGCCTAAAGCGGAGAACGCATCATAAACTCGCTTGGTCCCCTCAAGTACTCACTTACCCATTATCGCGTAAGGTAACCTGTATGCACGCTGACAGGCGTCCCGCAGCCTGCCAAGGGGAGGTAGCAATCCGACTGAATGTTCCAAGTAAGTGAGACTCAATGTCTGATGAACTGACAATGTCATACGATCCCCTCACAATTTATCAGAGGTTTTGCCAAAACTTACTCGAAGGAGTATTTTCCTTGTAATAACTCGTTCGAAAGCTTGCTGACGGAAGCAGTAAGATTTTGCGAGCAGCCGTGGCGAGCAAAGTTCAAGCGCTCATGAGGGGTTCGCTATGCCGTGTCGCATGTCCGGCATCTTGACTGGATCCTTGGATCTCTTGGCTTGTGTCGCTTGCGTTGGCTCTGCTCTGCACCCGCAATACCACCGGTAAGCCGCATCTGGGTAACGTAGCTCAACCAATCAACGAGACGCGGACAAACAAGTTAGTTGACATTGAACTCCTCGGAAAAGAACCCTCAGAAAGAAGCCCTTTTGTCGCTCATTGCCCCCTTGGTTAGTAAAATTTGCAAGGGGAACAAATGCGAGTGAGTGAGGCCACTAGTCATTCCCTTCATCCTCGGAATGATACAGCAGTCTTGAGCGAGAGACAGACACTTGGTATGAGATTTGCAGTGAGTCAATATTACGGATCCTCCTGTCAAAGCCCGTTAAACATTTCTGAGTGTGTGAGTATCTCTCATCTCCACTTGTTGTACCTTTTGATAAGTACCCATCAGGGTGTTGACCTCGTCGTGATATCTTAATGTTCCTCTCTGACTTCCCATCAGTTTAGTCAAACAATCAACAGGTTGGCCACTTTTGCCCGACTCATCCATTTCCTGTACAACCCCCCTCGAACTTTATCCACTCACCCACGGGATTATAAACTTCCCTGTTTAAACCTTTGAATGAGATTGAGCTAGTTCCCAGCGCCGCGACACTGGATTCGTCGTAGGGACAGGCCAAATCGAGATTGGCTGTAATTACCGAGTGTGGGTAACTGAGAACTTTTGTGTGTTTCAAGTAAACGGGCAACATCCCGTGGCGCCTCGCGAGCTATGTTTTGAAGACCGAGACCGCATTTTCGCGCTCACCAACAAGCTTAACAAGCTATCTCAGTACCTTGTTCCATGCTACTGGTGGCTGGGCCTAGGGCTGAACTTTGACCATTCATCTTTACCCTGGTCAAGGAGCCAGTATGTTTGCGTTGCATTGCCGGGCCAGCATTCTGCCAATCAGCCAACGACTGTAGTGCGAGGTGCTGGACATCTCCCTAAGCTCAGAATATCCAGACGGCCCTTATTTGCGGCATTGAATAAATGACCAGGAATGCTCACTAGCTGAACTTGATTTCCTGCTGTCCGCGCCTGTGTTAATACTAGGTAAGACTTGATTTCAAGTCTTAAGACGTGGTCCCCTGGGTGTTAGTAATTATGGTACTTGACAAGCCACGCCAAACAATACTTGGATGATCAAAGAGGTACACAACGAACTTTTGACAAGAGAAATTTCAAGTGTCTCCCTTATTTATCAGCTCAGCAAAGTGTCTCATCTTTCGGAAGTCGGTTGACAGCCTCTGGTGTCTCTCACGTAGTGCAATCACCGAGTTCGTGGGGACAGGAAAGTCGGCACACACGTGTGAGTGTTAAAAGGGTAATCCCAGTCCATAGTCTGACTAGTAATAAACTCAATTCGAAGGAATGTTGAGTGAATACACGCGACCCAGCTGTAGACTAAATAGACACATCAGCGGCCGTTGGACACATTCTCATTTCGTCTCTGACGACCTTCGATTGGCTCACCGGACCCTTTCCCCTAACATAATTAATTAGACTCAAGGAGAATACTCTGGCGTGGTAGCACAGCGCGTTCACCTTACTTCGCTCAAAGGGCCATACGAGGTAGCTCATAGTCCTGACCTAAGGATGCGCAAATCAAATTCTTCTTCAGCATCTCTGGGGTTCGGTATTTGATGAATTTGTTCTAAGCATTCCCTCACGCCACTACTTTGCTTATATACTGAACCCTGTCCCTAATTCACTGTCTACCCCAAATCCTTTATCGAGTGCTATGAACCAAACAACTCATTCGTAAAACACTGCGTCATGTTCGCAGTGCGATATGCGATAGGAGATTATGCAATCTACAGCCAGGTCGAATTGCAGGTACAACTCAAGAAAACGCCTCTTCCTCATCAACATATGGCCCGAAAAGATCTACTAGGTTTTCGATATTTTTGTCCTGCTGCCAAAGGCTTGTGAACATCTTTTCCAGCCAAGAGACGTCTTCTCCCTCTACTGCACTGGGAGGAAGAACAAGAGAATCAATCAGATGCACCACGCCATCCATGGTGAGAATGTCGGACGTGGTCACATAGACAGGCTTGCTCTTTCCCTTCGCCTGTAGCAGAGCGCTGGAAGAGACGTCGAGATGCCATCGGCCGTCTGTTTTTTGACTTCCAACAGTCAGGTTGAGTTTTGGATGCAATGTCGACAAGTCATACTGCTCCTTAAGTAAGCTTCATTCCACAGGAGGGTATGTTTATGCAAGCATTTTGTTCCTACCTCGTGACGATCCGAAGCCGAGAGTTTGCGAAAGTCCACGGATTCAACACCACCATGGGGCCAGTACATGTCGCTGAACAGTGTGTGGTTGGATACAACGTGGCACTTAAGTAATGCCCGAAGATATGGTTTTCCCCATGGACTGAAAAGGAACTTAACGGCCTTGTGCCCGAGACGATCGAACGCAGCATCAGTTGGAGCAAACATCGTCTGTGATACGTGTGAGTTTGTGTCGTAGACACTGTTGGCTAGGTTCGTGAGCGAAAGCGCCTCGCGAAGCTTCGATAGTTGTGGCCACGTGCGAAGAACATGGGCCGTTGAATTGGGTAAACCTAACACGCCATCAATGTGATGGATGTGACCGTTCAGGGCCTTTGACTCAGACTCTCTCCTGGGAATGTACTTGGCTTCGTGGTTGAAGGTGATGCCCGTGCTAGTGTGTTGGACGCTGATCCGTTGCTTGTAATCAAAAAATATGTCACCGTTGACAAATGAGGAGACCGTTCCAACGGACCTCAAGTGCTCTACAGGTACTGGGCCCGGGCCCATATGGTACCCTGCAATAAACAGCCCAAAGAACGGGGGTGGATCGGGCGGGAAGTAGAAAGACTCGAACGCTTCGTTGACGGGAGCATATACCGTAAACTGAGCTTGTGGGGCAGAGAGCCCTCGTACAATGTCAGGTAGCTCTCCTATGATTTTGGCGAAACGAGAAACACGCTCATCATTGCTAAGGACCTTCCAAATAGTAAGGTTCGCGTTCTGGTCGGCAGGTGTTGTTGAACTCTGATGGAACGACGCGGAACTCGATGATGGTGAAGCTCTGTTCCACCTAGATAGGATGTACTGTACGAGAAGCGGAAGCGAAATGAGAAAGAAAAGAGCTCTGAGAGCCCGGGGAAGCGAGGCCTTCCGCTGTTTAGATGCTGCGATTGCCATGAGGCCGTTTGAGTTGATGTTTTGTATGGTTTAGCTATGACAAAACTTGTGCTAAAGCTCGTTAAAGTCTAGAAGACAGACGTTTTTAGTGGGCAGTTTGAGGGTCCCATAGCTTTGCCACTTACTTGTTCTGGTTGAGCAGCTGTGCCGATCAGCAAGATATTCGGACCCCGATATCTCGGGACTTGGCAAATCGGGGCCCGAAGGATCGCGGGGTCGGGACCAGACATCACCCATCACGGCTTACATCGCCAACCCCCAGACCGATCACGTTTGGCGGTCAACGTCATCATCTATCGAATTCCTGAGACGATATCATGGTTCCTCTAGGTTATCTCAAGAAGTCGCATCGTGTCTTTCACCATCAACTGTCTCAGAATGCTTTCACCAAAGTTGCAGCCTATGCTGCTCGCATACATGCTACTGCCGTTCGCGGCTGGAGCCCTTTTACAAAGGGACTGGGTCGTTACATGGGAAGTCGGCGCGCCAAATGGCCAGGAGAGGCAAATGATCAAAATCAATGGTCAGTTCCCTGGGCCAGCCATCATTTGCGATCAAGATGACGACATTGAAATTACTGTCCACAACAAGATGCCATTCAACACGACCGTCCACTGGCATGGCATGATGTAAGTCGAAACTCATTATCACCGTTATGACTCGGCTGACAAACATGGATATCTAGGATGCAGGGAACGCCTTGGTCTGATGGGAGTCCCGGCCTCTCTCAAAAACCAATCGAGTCAGGACAAAGCTTCATATATCGATTCAAGGCCTTTCCCGCGGGCACTCATTGGTACCACTCTCACTCAAGAACAACAGTGCTGGATGGTCTATACGGGCCAATCTTCGTTCGGTAAGAGATCTGTCAATGATGAATGGCACGCTCACCAATGAAGTGAAGCTGACACCTATCTCAGACGTAGAGCTGATGATCCAGCACCATGGCATCTTATTAGTGACAGCGTAGCTGACGTTAATGCGATGAGCCGAGCTGTGGCGGATCCTAAGATACTGATGATCTCAGATTGGACTCGCTTCATGTCCTGGGAGTACATGGAAGCTGAGGACAGCTCAGGAATGACCATTTTGTGAGTTCGTTAAGATTAAGGTTGATTGAAATGAGAGCTAATGAGGGAATTTTCTCAGCTGTTCCGATAGTATTCTTGTGAATGGGAAGGGTAGCTTGTACTGCCCCGGAGTTGACAAGTTGATCAACCTCACTAGCACGTACATGAAGTACGGCTTGTACCCTCGGCAGGTAAATGATAAGGGGTATGTGTTTCCAATCTTTCGTGGAAAGCAATGCTGATGAGTATCCCAGATGCTTTCCATTCATGAAATCTACCCAGGGCCCATATCTGAGGCAGGGAAAGCCCGAGACGATTCCACTACACCTCCAACAGGGCTGCGTTCCTTCCGAAGGTGCAAAAGAGATCATAGAAGTTGATGCGGAAGCCGAGTGGGTTAGTCTCAACTTCATCGGTGGCGCAACCTTCAAAACAATCGTGTTTTCTATCGATGAGCATGAGATGTGGGTCTACGAAGTCGACGGAGACTACATTGTCCCTCAGCGAGTAGACACAGTTCACATGTACGCTGGCGAAAGGTACGCTGTCATGATCAAACTCGACAAGTCTGCCAAAGACTACACGATTCGCGTGGCGGATAATGGCTTGACGCAAGTTATATCGGCGTTCGCGACACTTCGGTACAAGGGAGGCACTCAAAAGGAGGAGTCAACCGGAGTGATCGACTACGGAGGGCAAAATAGTACTGTCGGCCTGGTCGTCACTACGCTTGATCGCGATCGTTTACCACCGTTCCCGCCCAACCCACCTGCACGCAAGGCAGATGCAATGCATGTCCTGCATACGCATCGCTGGAAAGTTGCGTGGAAGTACACAATGTCCGGCCAGGGCATGTACGAGGAAGACCGCAGCGCATATAAGCCACTGTTGTACGATCCCCACTCGGCCGATGCCATGGACGAGGGGCTTGTGATCCGTACCAAGAATGGCAGTTGGGTCGACCTCGTTCTACAGGTCGGCTCTCAGCCCGGGCAACCTCAGGAGTTTCCACATATGATGCACAAGCATACCGGCAAGACATGGCAAATCGGTGCTGGCCTGGGCATATGGAACTACTCATCCGTCGACGAAGCGATAGAAGCGGAACCTCACAACTTCAACCTAGAGACTCCCAACTGGAGAGATACGTTCGTCACTTCATTCGATGGGTCCGCGTGGCTCGTTCTACGTTATCAGGTTACGAACCCCGGCCCTTGGCTGTTTCATTGTCATATTGAGACTCACTTGGCCGGCGGCATGGCAGTTGCCATACTCGACGGCATCGACGCCTGGCCCCAAATCCCTCCAGAGTACGGTCCTGATCAGCGGGGGTTTCTGCCAGGTAGTCTACCGGAATTGGAAGGCGGGGAGCATCGTGCTTCAATACAGACAGAGTGTCCCCTTGGAGGAGCGCCCAGCTCAGTGTCATCTGAGCAGGTAGGGAGCAGTACGGAGTCCGAGAAAGCAAGATGGGAATCATTGGTTCAAGGTTTGATCAAGGTCCTGCAAACATGGGTTTCGGATGAGCATCGTCAAGTTTAGACTGAAGTTACACTCATGGCATAAGTATAACCTGGGCGACAAGTTTGCTGCCTTGCGCGTTCTTGCATTCAATTGGGATCTTAGAATTGAAACCTCAGACTAGAAAAAGAACTTCCTTGAGACTGCTCGCATACTATTTAGTTTTCTTCCTGTCAGTATTACTAAGTGAAGAATGTCCCAAAGATGTCTGGAAGCCAAGTAGGTTTCCATGGGCGAGATCTTGAGATTTCGCTCTTCTTTGTCAAGTTGCCTGGGGTGCGCTTCTCTCCATACCCCATTTCATGGACAGCTTATACACAATCTTCAGCACTTCGGGGACCTACATTGATGCTTATGATAGCTGCCTATTAATGCTACACCAACGGAAACAAGGGTTGAAAAGTTGTGGTATGCCACAGAGACCTCGACGCACACATCCAATGTATCTTAAATCACGACTTCGAAATGAAGCCCTTACTTATTTGTCCAAAACGATTTTTACCGACATGTTTTACATCTAATAACTAAGAGACTCTCTAAACGTCTTGAGAGTAAATGGATGACAACATGACCAAGAGAGATTAATCCCAATCGTGTTCAGTCCATTGGCCCAAACCTAGCTTCACGATCGACGTTCATGGCCATAATGGCCTCACGCGCGCCCGGCCAGGCCTTTCTTTTTCCAGGGAACAAGCGATATGCATGGGGACTGAGCAACCCATCCATCAACATGTTGCAGAACTGGCGATCCCGAATCCAGAAGCTCCATCCGTTGAGGTTATAGCCGAGATGTTCGGGTAGTCCTGTGCCGATCACCTTGTCAACCCATTCCATCCACTCAGATGCCTTGACGATGGAGGGGGTGACAGGACCCTTCTTTGAAAGCTGGAGGACCCATGCATGTTGATCGTTGACTTGCTTCTCCATCTCAGCCGGAGACGGGAAAGCCGACGCACCCTTCCATAGCTGTGCTACAGCCATTGTAGCCAGGTCAAACATGAAAAATGCAGGGTTCATGAAGGACAAGTGGCCGATGAAAGCCAGACTGCGCGGGTGGTCCAGACTGAAGATGTTCTGGTACAATCTTGGGAGTGGACGTCCGGTGTATCCGTCCGACTTTTCCCAATCTGTTGTCGTTGCACGGCATGGATCTGCGTGGGGGCCGACAACTGAGTAGTCCACCGTAAAGCCGGTGCACAGGAGAATTGCATCGACCTCGTACCGTTTTCCGTCAGTCGTCTCGACTGTCTTCTCGTCGATGACTCGGGCGATGCCTGGGGTGCTGATGATGGACCCGTTTTCAAGACAGGGGATCAGCTCATCATTCACCAATGGCCGCTGGTTAGTAATAGAAGGGGCCGGATCGAAACCCCATTCCGGCTTGAGATCGAAGATCTCATGTTCTAGCTTTGAGATGACGCTGTTCATCGTCTTCTCCCAAAGTCCGGGGGTGTATCGATTCATCAAGTTCAAGATGACGTACTTGCGATACGTTCGCACGTGGTCGACTGGCTTGCCTTTCACCCAACGGGGCACCTAAGATATCTATGCATCAGCTGCTGGTTCCCCAGAAACTTGTTCAAAAGCAAAGAAATCAGAGATTTATCGACTGACGCGGCTTGACTCACAATGACAGCACCATGTCGATGCGAGAGATACACTTGACTGGCAAGCGGCGCCAACTCCGTTGCCATGTCGGCTGCAGTGTTACCAAATCCAAGGACCATGACTCTTTTGCCAGCAAGGACTTCGGGACTAAATGAAGTCAGTCCTGGTTAGTTGAAAGTGATGGCAGAACAAACTTTTTGAACGTCATTGAGTGCTCAACAAAGCCCTTGAACTTTTCCATGCCCTCGATCTTAGGCCTCGATGGTTTCTGATCCGCACCCATAGCGAAGACAACCTTGTCAAAGTATTCGAAATGAGGCTCTGGCTCTTCGGGACTAGATAAAGACAAACGCCACTGCTGAGTCTTCTCGACAAATGTGGCACCGTGGAAGCTGGTACGTAATCGAGTGTGCTCCATGAGACCGAAATGCTTGGCATAGTCCTGCAGATACTTGTCAATGCCAGCGGCGGGGATGTAGTCCGGAGAGCCTGCATGCAATTCAGTCAGGCCTATGTACCATTGAGAATCTCATTTGAGTGGCACTATTTACCTTTGGGGAAGGGAAAGTCGGTAAAGCAGCCTCGTTGCTTAGATCCATTTGAGAGAGTAGCTGTGCGGAAAATCAGGAGTTGTCATTTGAGGTCGGGGCTTGCAGGTTTTTAGTTCTGTGGTACATACATCTCATAACAGTGAGCTTCTCTCCTTCGTCAAAATGCCACAAACCCCCAACGTAGTCATTTCTTTCCAATCCGACGGCCTCGAAGCCTTCTTCCCGAAGATTCTTCAGAGCCACAAGACCCAGAGCGCCTGTGATGCATTAGCAAGGCTCACAGTTGCACCGTCTTAGAGTTTACTAACCAAGGCCAACTACAGCCACTGTAGGAGATGCCATTGTTTTTTTGGAATTGATAGAGGATAAGCAATTTCTCGAAATTGAATTGGTTTGCGAAAGTAAACTTGCGTGCTCTCGATATGACTTTTGGCAAGCAGAGGTATACAAATACAAGGAAACAACTGCAACTAATGAAGGCCGTTTCTCAGTCATACAATACTATCACAAGTAACCTAGCAGCTTGGTTTCGGGAGCAGACCTGACATGTATCCGCGCTTGCTATCCATGACACGATTCCGGGGGTGGGCATCGCCCCTCGGGTCGGGGTGGGTCTCTCGGTCGGGCCGGATGCCGGGGATCCTTCTCGGGCCCCGCTCTATCCCGTCGCGGCAGTGTCTACACTGGCGCTTTCCTTGACGCCTCCCTAGTGCCCACTACGCCCATCCTAATGAGTAGCAAATTAGAATCCAAAGTGTTGGAAATTCGGGACCTGAGTTATTGTCAAGCTCATTGCACGGCAAGAGTGTCCTATGAATACGTCTCGAACCCCATCAGCTTCGCCCTTGTCTTGTTCGCACTACCGGGTTTCTTCTTGTAATTCAGAAGGACTCAATTATCTGTATTTAGGAGTTTATTCTATTTCTTCACCTAGCATCAATGGGCTCCATCCCCGCGCCCTCCCCTCTCCTTCTGGAGCTTGCGGAAGCCACGCTGGCTTCCGCCAAGCGATTGGATGAAGGACTAGCCGCAGAGGGCCTACCACAGCCGTCATTCGCCGCAGATGGACCAGTCTACGTTGTTACTAAGACTACATCTAAAGAGGTTCAAGATGCCAGGACTGCCGTCGCAGAAGCGGCTTTCCAACTTTTTCAACTCGTCACTGGTCCCAGTGAGCTATTGCCCAACATCACGGCCAGCGTATGCCACATCCATTTACATCACACGGAGATAAATGTTGATATTTGTAACAGTACCACACGATTTTTGCACTTCAGTGGCTTCATCAATTCAACGTGTTTTCTCACGTCCCATTGGAAGGGACCGTGACTTACGACACGCTTGCGTTCAAGGCTCAGGTCCCGGAGTCCTTGCTTAAAGGAGTGGCGCGTATGGCAATGACCAGCAAAATCTTGGCTGAGCCGAAGCCAGGCCACGTCGCTCACACGGCTAGCTCTGCCATGTTTCACAAGGCCCCGAACATGCGAGACTGGGCAAGCTATATGTTCAGAGCTTCTATCCCAACTGCTGCCGCCATGGTGCGTGCAACCGAGAAGTGGCCGGGCAGCGTCAAAAAGACGGAAACAGCCTACAACATCGCTTTTGATCATAGCCTGCCCTTCTTTGATCATCTCTCGCAGAGTCCAGAGATGACGGCGCAGTTCTCTGGATACATGAAGAGCGTGACTGATGGACAGGGCATGGATCTTGCTCACCTCGTCAACGGATTTGACTGGCTCAGCTTGCCAGAGGGATCTTTGGTGGTAGATGTATGAACCCTCAAGTCAGTCAAAGCCTATCAATCACTGACTCCATTTGCAGATCGGCGGATCTACTGGCCACGCTAGCCATGCTGTGGCTGCTGCCTATCCTCATTTGAGCTTCGAGGTCCAAGATCTAGACGCTGTAGTGAATGGTAAGAAGACGACCGCGGTATCAGACGACTCTGAATCTACCAGCCGTGTCTGCTTCAAGGCCCATAGCTTCTTTGAGCCTCAAACGACCACTGGTGCAGCTGTATACATGCTGCGCATGATCATACACGACTGGCCAGATGCCGAGGCTACCAATATTCTCAGCAACCTCGTACCGGCGCTGAAAGCTGGGAAGTCAACTCTCCTCATCATGGATACTGTGCTACCGTCGCCTGGAGTACTACCATCCGTGAGGGAGCGAGTCATTAGGACGCGTGATTTGACGATGCGTCAGGTGTTCAATGCTCGCGAGCGAGATCTGGATGACTGGAAAGCTTTGCTAAAGGCCGCAGACCCAAGGCTAGAACTGAAGAGCGTGCGACAACCAGAGGGTAGCAACATGAGCTTGCTAGAGATCGGACTGGACCCCATTTCGTGATCAAGGAACTTACGCTGAATAGGTATTGAGCTATACACTGGACCAAAGGCTGAACGAGGAACACATTGTATGTAGATGTTGACCGGCGCTGTAGAATGACTCCGGGTCGTACAACTCAAGTCTTGTCCCAATCATGCCTCACGAACTCATAACCTGGAAACTTTACCAAAAATATGTTGTGAGTTGCCTGCCTGGTCTTGAGTCCACATGATCTCTAGAGCGCTTCTACGGGGGAAACAAGCTTTGCGACGAAGAACATTGCTGAGGGGTACCAGACGCGATCTCCAACTTATTCGGTTGCGTCAATGTTACCTCGTCTCTATTGAGCTAATCTTGCAGCGAGTTTCCAGCACTTAATATATTACATCGCGCAAGCCTCAACTCGTAACTGAAAAGTTTTCCCGTGGAAGAAATATTCAAAATTCAGTATAGGCTCATCATAAAGACTTTCAATCCACAAAAAAGCGAATCGAATAATTCAATCTTTTTCTACGGCCTTGCCATCTTTAACGAACTCTTCAAAATAACCGACGGTCATGCTATGGAGAACATGAAATCAGTTTTCCAGTTGTATGCGGTATGCAAGATGACCATCAAGTTACTATTACTTACGTTGAGCGTTTCGTATCTGCAAACTTGACATGATCTGGGGCAACTTCCCGGATGAATCTGGGATCAGACTTCATACGTTTGAAATCGTCAATGTCCTTGAAAACAAACTGCACAATAGAGTCGTACTCTGAAAGCTTCGAGAATTGCGGGTCGTAAAGCTCAAAAAGCATCGGTCTTGTCTCTTTGGTGTTGTGTGTCTTTTTCCAATTGGTCATCTTTAACGTCAAGGCACGGCCAAGGGATAACGGCTGCCTACCATATTGTACCGAAGAATGCCATACTCCTCCATTAAGGGGCTCACAAGCCGCGCGTGTACCTTGGTCATATACTGTCGATATTCTTTCTCATCGAGTGATGGGTTGCGGAACGCCGTGATAGTTAGACAAATCAGACTGCTCGGCTGGCCTAGCTTGCCAGTATACTCGGGACTCGACGAGATATCCACATGAGGAGCCATCGTGTGACTTAGTTGCTGCTCTTTTGATGGGCTGCAGGAGATACTCGCAGTTGCAAACATGAACTTGCAGCACGCCTCAACACAGAATTGCTTCCCCTTGACGTAGTTTATACCGGGCTCGGGATCGGAATTGACCTCTGCCGGAGAGCAAGAATGCGGTAAGACTTCAGGGCAGGCATATTCGGCTTGTACTTGGGCACAACATAGTGGCTGCAGATCGTACCATGAATCGGCGAAGCATTTCTAAGAGACTATTATGCCGGGATAACATACCCGACCGACTCCTTCGGGCATCGGAGTACCGCAGAACCTTTGGTGTCTCGTCCCGACCGACAGCTCAGCTCTTTGGATCAAAGCCCGAGCAAGTCGGTCAGATGAATGTATGCGCTCGGGATAAGATACCTTAGTAGGCGACTAAAGACAAATCAGTTGCATGAAATGATTCGTCAATAATGAGTTCTTTATCTTCGTAGGATTGTAACTCCCCCTCCCCCATTCGTGGGATATTTCAGAACCTGTCCTTTCTCGTCACGACCAGCTCTATTGCCACCATCACACGCGGAAGAGATCTTGTATACACCTTTCAGTCATTTCCTCAACTTTCTCTGACAGCATTCAACATTCGTCTAGACTACTCGTCAACATCTAGGTCGGCCATTTTTTAGACAATATGGGTACTACAAGTAGCCCAGAATGCTTGTGCGAGATCTTCCTCTTTGGAGATCAGACCGCCAGGTTTGCGCCAGCATTGCAAGAACTTCTTTTGAATAAGAATAGCCCCTATCTGACGGCCTTCGTTGGCCGGGTAAACTTTGCTCTCAAGAAGGAGATTTCTTCCCTACCGGTCACTGAGCGGCAGAACTTTCCTTCTTTCGTTGATGTCGGAGATCTCGTTTCCAAGTTTCAGCAAGACACAAAGAACCCGGCTTTAGAGAGCACTCTTGTGTGCTTTTACCAGCTATGTGCTTTTATACAGTACGTTCACCACACAATCTCCAGAAAGCTAGCAAAACACACGACAAACTACTTGATCTCCTCATAGAGCTGGGTCCCCACAAGAGTTGCTGACATTCTCCGCCCCAGATTTTATGATTGCCAGGGTCGCTCATATCCTCGAGCGGATGGAACCCATATAGTGGGACTGTGCGTCGGCTCTCTCGCAGCCGCAGCAGTGAGCTGCTCGCAGTCTCTGAGTGACTTACTAGTCGCCGGTGTCGACACTGTACGTGTTGCGTTCCGGTTGGGGTTGCGCGTACTTCACACTGCGGAGCTCTTCGACGCTGCCTCAGTCAAAACGAAAGACTTTCCTAGCTGGTCTGTCGCCGTTGCAGAGTCAGTGCTTCCGCGAACTTCGGCCGAGGATACCCTAAGGAGGTTTATATATGATACGGTAAGTCATCTTCAGACTCTATCCTACTCCTTTCGAAGTAACGCAGATCACTAACACCTGGATTAGGGCCTGGCTTCTTCATCGGCTCCATACATCAGCTCTATATCCCACCACAGTCTCACCATCAGCGGTCCTCCTCTTGTGCTCGACAAGTTAGCAAAAACTCTGCTTTCTTCCCCGAAAGACGCCGTGTCCGTACCTATTCACGCGCCATATCATGCTCCGCATCTGTACGCCGAGACTGATGTCGACGAGATACTTGCGGCCTCCGGGCCAATCTGCCCCTTCCCGTCCCGTATCCCAGTAATCTCTGGGGCAAGTGGCAAAGTCTTTGAGGCTTTACATCTGCCCCAACTGCTTCGGAGCTGTGTCAAAGACATGCTCACTCTCTCATTGAATATCACAAACGTCTCAAACTCAGTGGCTAGTGTCCTATCCGACACGAACGCTGCCAACAAAGTCCTCCGACCTATAAGTTCCAGCATTGCTACCAGCGTCTTGTCGTCTCTGGAGCCATCAGTTTCTCGAGGCTGCAGGGTGGATTCCTCCATCACCAAGCCCACCTTGTTTTCGCTGCGAACAGTAGAACAGCCACCTAGGGTAATCTCAGGCCGGTCACACCACTCCAAGATCGCAATTGTGGCAATGTCTGGAAGATTTCCCGACGCAGCGAACCTCGACGAGTTCTGGGATGTACTCTACCAGGGCCGTGATGTTCATCGACAGGTTCCTGAGGACCGCTTCAATGCCGAAAGCCACTACGATGCGACGGGTCGTCGGAAGAATACCAGCAAAGTCCTGAATGGATGCTGGATTGAGAAGCCGGGTCAGTTCGATGCCAAATTCTTCAACATCTCCCCCAAGGAGGCGGAACAGTCGGACCCGGGTCAGAGATTGGCCTTGGAAACAGCCTACGAGGCTCTTGAGATGGCCGGCATAGTCCCAGATAGGACGCCATCGACGCAACGAGATCGAGTGGGTGTCTTTTATGGCATGACGAGTGATGACTGGAGAGAAGTCAACAGCGGACAGAACGTCGATACCTACTTCATTCCTGGTATGCTTTCAGGTGCCTATCTGGCAAAGAATCAGTATTTGCTAACACGTTCGTACAATAGGTGGCAACCGGGCCTTTACCCCGGGTAGACTGAACTACTTCTTCAAGTTCAGCGGGCCCAGCGCTAGCATCGACACGGCGTGTTCATCGAGTCTTACAGCTATCCACATGGCCTGCAATTCTCTCTGGAGAAACGACTGTGACACGGCCATCGCCGGTGGCACCAATATCATGACGAACCCAGACAACTTTGCCGGCCTGGATCGAGGTCATTTCTTGTCCAGGACAGGTGAGTGTTCATCTCCGAATCCGATGCAAGGCTGGAGGAAAAATACCTATAGAACATGGCTAATTTAGTACGGATAGGGAACTGCAACACATTCGATGATGGCGCTGACGGCTACTGCCGAGCAGATGGTGTAGGCACTATTGTCTTGAAAAGGCTCGAAGACGCTGAGGAAGACAGCGACCCTATCCTCGGGGTGATTGCGGGAGCATACACAAACCACTCTGCCGAAGCTGTATCCATCACAAGACCTCATGCAGGAGCCCAAGAATACATCTTTTCTAAGCTGCTCCGAGAGTCAGGAATCGATCCATATGATATAAGCTACGTTGAGATGCACGGCACAGGAACGCAAGCCGGTGACGCGACCGAGATGTCGTCAGTCTTGAAGACTTTCGCCCCGACGGGTGGTCGTGGCGGCCGCTCTCCTCACCAGAGCCTGCATCTTGGGTCAGCGAAAGCTAATGTCGGACACGCTGAGTCTGCATCTGGAGTGGTGGCGCTGATCAAGACGCTGCTCATGTTGCAGAACAATACTATCCCACCCCACTGCGGCATCAAGACAAAGATCAACCACCACTTCCCGACAGATCTTGCGGAACGAAATGTCCACATTGCGAGAGCTGCCACGCCATGGAACCGTCCAGCTGGGGGAAGTGGTATCCGTCGTTCTTTTGTCAACAACTTCTCCGCAGCAGGAGGCAACTCGGCTTTACTTCTCGAGGATGCACCAGTCTCACTTGCCGATGACCGGAATCTCACTGACCCCCGAACAACGCATGTCGTTGCAATTTCGGCCCGGTCGGTTGGCTCGCTGAAGAGGAACCTCGATAACCTTAAGGCATTTGTTGAGCGGGCACAAGTGGAAGGAGATTTTGGATTTCTAACTAAGCTTTCTTACACAACCACGGCAAGGCGCACTCATCATCAATTTCGTATAGCGCTCAGTGCTCAGACACCGGAACAACTACTGAGTAAGCTCGCCGCCGCGAGTCAACGGGAAGAGGTGAAGAGAATGCCGGTCACACTTCCCTCGGTCGGCTTCGTCTTCAGCGGCCAGGGAGCACAGTACGGGGGAATGGGCAAAGAGTACTTCACCTCTTTCTCGCTCTTCCGGTCAGCCATTCAAGCGTATGATCGCATCGGCCAATCCCAAGGGCTCCCCTCAATTTTGCCGCTCATCACCGGAGAGGCAGACGTTGAGTCTTCGAGCCCGGTCGAGATCCAGCTGAGCTTGACTTGCTTACAGATGGCTCTAGCGAAGCTGTGGAAATCCTTTGGTATCGAGCCGAGCTTCGTTCTCGGGCATAGTCTCGGGCACTACGCTGCACTAAATGTTGCCGGTGTTCTCTCAGCCAGTGATACCATCTACCTGACGGGCACGAGAGCGCAATTGCTTCTTGATAAGTGCGAGGCAGGCAGCCATGCGATGCTCGCTGTCCGGGCATCAGTCTTGCAGATTCGACAGTTTCTGAACGCCAATATTCACGAGGTGGCCTGCGTCAATGGGCCACGGGAGGTCGTCATCAGTGGTAAGGTCACCGATATCAATCAGCTGGCGGAGCATCTTGCAGCGGACAATATCAAGGCAACTCGCGTTCAGGTTCCTTTTGCTTTCCACTCTGCTCAGGTGGATCCTATCCTCTCGGACCTCGATGCGGCGGCTTCCCGAGTGACCTTCCACTCTCCGCAGATCCCTATGCTCTGCGCCCTTGAGGCCTCCATCTTTCTTCCTGGAGATCACGGTTCCATCGGTCCACTCCACATGCAGCGTCACTGCCGCGAGACGGTCAACTTCGAAGGGGCTTTGAAGACTGCAGAGCGCGAGGGCTTGATCAGCACCAGTGGGAGCACCCTGTGGATTGAGATAGGACCTCATGCCGTCTGCTCTACGTTTCTGAAGGCGAGCCTAGGACAAAATACTATGACGATTCCCTCTCTCCGTCGTGCGGAAGACCCCTGGCGGGTGCTTTCTGATGGCCTCAGCAACTTATACAACGCCGGGCTAGCTGTTGACTGGAACGAATACCACCGAGACTTCGCGGCATGCCATCAAGTTCTCCGACTGCCTTCCTACAGCTGGGACCACAAGAACTACTGGATTCAATATGTTCACGATTGGTCGCTCACAAAGGGTGACGCCCCGATCGCAACGCAGCACCCAATCACGACATCTCCAATCTCCACCCCTTCAACACCTTCTGTTCAAAAGATTGTGCAGGAGACTCTTCGTGGCCAAGAATTGACGCTTCTAGCCGAGTCGGATCTTGCGAGTCCTTTGCTGGCCGAGATCGCCCACGGCCATCTTGTCAACGGTGTCAAAGTCTGTACTTCCTCCCTCTATGCCGATGTTGGCCTCACCCTGGGCAATTACATCCTCAGCAGGCACCGTCCAGACTTGTTGGGTTACGCGGCCAATGTTCATCATATGCAAGTCTACAAGCCCCTTATCCTAAAAGAAGATGCAAGCGGTACCCCGCTCCCCACGCCTTTCTATATCGAAGTGAACTATCGAGTCGACACCATGACAGCGTCCATGACGATTCGAAGCAGTGGCTCTCATCACGATGGACCCGTCGCGAAGCATGTCGATTGCGAATTGCACTTTGAGAATCCCAAAGACTGGGAGTCGGAGTGGGATCGCCAGGCCTACTTGATCAAACGCAGCATCGAGTATCTTGAGAACCGAGCAACCCAGGGACTAGACAGCACGCTCGCGACGGGTATGATCTACAAAGTCTTTTCCTCGCTGGTCGACTACCAACAAGACGGCTTCAAAGGGTTGAGAGAAGTCGTTCTGCATAGTGAAGATCTCGAGGGCACAGCCAAGGTCCGGTTTCGCGGCCCTCGTGGGGGCTTCTACTGCAACCCGCTGTGGATTGACAGTTGCGGCCAGACGACTGGGTTTCTCATGAACTGCCACCAGACCACACCGCGTGACTACGTCTATGTAAACCATGGATGGAAGTCTATGAAGTTGGCCAGAGAGTTTCAAGAGGACACCACTTACCGGACCTACATCCATATGAGGCCTGTCGATGGCACCAAATATGCAGGCGATTTGTATATTCTGGATGAAAACAGCACCATAATCGGTGTGTACGGCGATATTACAGTAAGCCTTCTTTTCCTTTGGCTACAGCCTATGCTTCATTCTTGTCCTGACGCCTATAATCAACAGTTCCAAGGTCTTCCGCGGCGCGTTCTCAACACCGTGTTGCCTCCGCCTGGAGCCACACCTCCGGAAGCACTTCGAGGACATCGAGAAAGGCCACAGCCATCTCCGATGCACCACACTTCTTTGGAAGCGCCAGGAGACAAAACCGTCCCATCTCGCCCTGCAGTAGGTGCCATGACCATGCCGCCGCCGCCAGCAGCAGATGATACATCTCCCCAGCTGAGACCCCTTCTTCGCATCCTGTCAGAGGAAATCGGACTGTCCCTCAGCGACCTGAATGATGACGACCTGGACTTTGCAGACCACGGCGTCGACTCTTTGCTATCCCTAACCCTCACAGGCCGCATGCGTGAGGACCTGGGCATCGACGTGGACTCTTCCGCCTTCATAACGTGCCCGACACTCGGCCAGCTCAAGACCTTTTTGGGATTCACCGTCAGCGAGACGAGTAGCAGCAGTAGTGGCGGTGCCAGCGGTGCCGGCAGCCCTCCAACCGAAAGCGAGCCAGACACATCCACAACCCTCTCCAGCGACGGCGAACAAAGCAAGATTGACAGCGACGAGGAGGAAGACGTGAGAAATGCACCTCGTGGCCACAGCCTCCTACACCACTTTCGAGCCACCTCGACGCTTCTCCAAGGCAACCCCAAACGAGCACGCTCAACCCTCTTCCTCCTCCCCGACGGCTCCGGCTCCGCCACCTCCTACGCCTCGCTCCCGCCCATCTCTCCAGCCGGCGACATCGCCGTCTACGGCCTCAACTGTCCCTGGCTCAAGGACGCAACACATCTCGTCGAATTCGGTCTCCGCGGCTTATCTGAGCTCTACGTGTCCGAGATCCTGAGACGGCAGCCGCGGGGGCCATATGACCTCGGAGGGTGGTCCGCCGGCGGCATCTGTGCCTATGAAGTAGCCCTCATGCTCACCAGGGCCGGCCATCGCGTCGACCGGCTCATCTTGATCGACTCACCTAGCCCAATCGGACTGGAAAAGCTGCCTCCCCGGTTATACGACTTCCTCGACGCCCAGAACGTATTCGGCTCGGAGAATCCCCATGGCGCAGCAGGCGGAGGAGGTAGTAAGGCGCCCGAGTGGCTTCTAGCGCACTTTTTGGCATTTGTGGAAGCGCTCGACAACTATGTCGCTGTGCCCTGGGAGATGGCTCTCAGGAGCTTCAAAGTCGGCAAGGGCCTAGAGAACCCGTTGCCTTCGCCGCCGCGAGCCTATTTGCTGTGGGCTGAGGACGGTGTTTGCAAGAATCCCGAGGATCCTCGCCCAGAGTACAGTGACGACGACCCTCGTGAGATGAGATGGCTCTTGGAGAATAGGACCAGTTTTGGGCCGAATGGGTGGGAGGCTTTACTTGGGGGTGAGGAGAATACCTTTGTTGATCGGATCTCTGGAGCGAATCATTTCACGATGTTGAAGAGAGGCCGAAATTCGGGTCTGGTTGCTGATTTCCTTGCCAGAGCTTTTGCATAGTTGAGTGAGTAACATGTAGAATTAGAGGTTTCCGTTTTTTGTTAACCTGCTTGGAAGTTCCTTGTGTCACAGTAATCTACCAAATCTCACTTTGTCAACCCGCCATCCGTCTATGAGCTTCATCCAGCAACTCGCGTCTCGTCTCCTAATCAAGCGCTTCAAACTGGACGTCCGCCGGCCTGGCCCTATCCGCAATCTTCTTCTCAAGCTCCCCGACATGCGCATCAATCTTGGAAAACTGCCACGGCCAGTTGACGACGTACAAGAAGGGACGGAGGTCGTGGCGGTTGTCGTCGGGGTTGTAGGCCGAGAGATGCGGCGAGGGCGTGAGGATGACGGCCTTGTGGCGGTTCATGGAGTAGAAGCGGAAGAACCTCTTGACGCGCTCGCCAATCTCTCGGGGGCCATAGCCCGGCCTCTCCTTCCAGTCTCCAAGGAGACGGAGGTATGTTGACCATGGGCCGAGCTTATGTACTTTTCTCAAGATACCAAACTCTGAGAGTTCGCTACAAAAGCGGTTAGTGTTCGAAGCCATGACTGGAAACGTCTTGTGTCCTTACCTATAAGTCAAGCCCATCTCTGTATCTGCCTCATCATCCTGGACTCCGGCAGAGAGGGGAAGAAGCTCGGCTGACGGCGTAGCCTCGAGGAATTCGGACATGATGGGCAAGTCCCACTGATCCCTGGCCCAAGCTTGGAAGTTCTTGGCGTCCGTTTTGGAGATACTTCCTAGTGGCGCGATATCTGCGGACGATGCGTCGCTGGTATTGGTTAGCTCAATGTGCAGTATGCACATACGCGTGAGGTTCGAGACTCACTATTTGGTGTAGTAGCCACGCAGATTCTCGTCGACATTGCCACTTCCCAAGACGAGAAGCGCGGCGCCGGCTCTTGGGAGTTGTCTTGCAGTCGTGGACAGCTGTGCCAGCTCGTACTGGACAACGAGGCGGTTTCTTGCCTGGATATTTTGACGCGCAAGCTAGACCCGCTGTCAGAACCTCGTACAATCTTCACACCCATCTTTCTGGGAAGTCACTCACATTTTCAGCAGGACTACCGCCTTCGACACCATACCGGGGTTTGAAGTTGAGCGTCTTCTCGATAATAGCCTCATGGGCTTGGACTGCCTCATCGATTGAGATATCGGAGTGGTAGGCCCCGAGGACCTCTGCGAGGCGGCGGGCTCTCGTTCGAGTATCATCCCCAGAGTTGACAGTCCCCATGTAGCACGAGTGGAGCAAGCGCGACACAATTTCCTGCGGTGTCTCAGGCATGAAGGTCTTGTCACCAGTGACGCGTCTCAAATCATCCAACGTCGACATCTCGCCGGCCTCAATGGACTGGAGCACGAGTTTGGCCATGCTGTACACGAAGAGCGCGACCGTCGAGGAGTCGAGACCTCCACTCAAGGCAAGAAAATAGCCAGGGGAGCTTGTGCGGCAGAGATATTGCCAGAGGAAGACCGCTTGAGCCAGGGCAATTTCTTCCATGGGGTCGAGGATCTTAAGCTCGATCTCCTTTGCGATTTGCAGGTGATCTGATAAGTACACTTCGTCGGCGGGCCTCGTCAGTCGCAAATCGCAGTCAACTCTAGGGAAGTCGGGCTGGGCAGCAGCCTGCACGTTTCGCGAGATGCTGGAGCGGTAGCTTCTAACTTCCTCCACAGAGATGGTGGCAGTGATGACTTCAACCGGCTTCAGAGAGAACTGGGAAGATTGTGCAAAGACCTTTCCATTGGCGAGCACCATGCTTGATCCGTCAAACTGGCTTTAAAGTCAGCTGCTGGATACCACTTGCCATAATTTGGTGGCCAGTTAGTGGAAACATACCAGCATGCGCGCCTCACCATCGACGCCGGTCGCGTTGGCATATACATAGATACCACCAAGTTTTCGCGTCGAATTCGAGATCAGATCGAGTCGTGTCTTTAACTTTCGCAGCTCGGCGTGGCTGGCACTGCTGTTGAGGATGATTTCGGCGCCGTTGAGGCCGAGAAACGTCGAAGGGTTCAGAGGCGAGAACATTTCCTCGCAAGTTTCACAGCTAACAGCGGTGTCGAGCGTGCTGAGGATCAAGTCACCAATGGGGACTGTCTTTTGGCCGGTGACGGCGGCGGCCACAGCCTCTAGGTAGTAGGTCTCGACCTCCCGGAGCTTCGTCCATGCCGTGAAGTGCCGTGCTTCACGGTAAAGGCCATCATTGGCCAGACTTTGCTTGTTGATGTGAGTTCGATGGGCCCAGAAAGGGGCGGTGGAATGAAAGGCGTACCTTTGGCCTGATGAAATAGATGTGTTTGTATGTGCAGAGAACACGACAGTTGTAACGGACGTTACGATGCCGGCATCCCATACCAAGATCAATCAGCATATCCTTACAGATGGGATCACTGATGATTTCAGCAAGGACTTCCCAGCTGTGGAGGAAGGTATCACCTGGCGGGCTGTTAGGTCAACCTCATCCATGAACCCTAGGAAAGCTCGCCAAGGTTTTGTTTTAGGTACCTTCAAGGTGATGGTCAAGACATCCATAGCCGGGAATCTCCAACTCTGGGCCGGTTCTGAGTGTAGCACCCTGGGCCTTGGCGATGCGAATGGACTCTAAGATCCTGTCGCGGTTTCCCTTGAAGTCTAAGGGGACACTGGGCAGGGTCGCCGCCGCGACGGTAACAAATGACATGGCAACGACGGGCGGTTGGCCGAGTGCGGTCCGATATGAGATGGCGGTCCCGGTCCGCAGGTGGGATCCAGAGACGGAGCGCAGGAAAGTGCGATTGGGTGGTTGCGGACGACGGTGGCATCCAAGGGAGAGAGTGATTGGTTGAGGCGAGCGTTTTTCGGCGACAAAGTTCAAGTCCAGCAGAGCAAACACCCGGGGCGGGGTTCCGTGGCAAGAGCTGAACACTGGATGGCACAGATGGATTAGCTCATGTCATTGACAGTCGAGGGGCACACGAGGGGCACAAGATCGGAATGACGCCAAGTCACTGATGACTAAGGGAATATGTCATGAGGTGATGAGGCAGATAGCGGGGTTGATTTGATAGTGATAAGATAAGGCTTGTTATCGATTGAAGCACAGACGCTGGCTGCTCTTTCTGTGTGAACAGAGCTCCCAAATGCTCATGCCTCCGCTCATCCAACCCTGGATGGACACTTCACATCCGTGACTCCAGGCTCAGGCTTCGAAGGCGCGTCATTTCCAACCATTTATACCCATTCAATGTGCTGTCCTCAGGTCTTCTGTTGGTCGTAAATGGCGACTCGTCGCTTGGCGATACCGAGGTTTCGATGCGGCTGTCAAAGGAAGGCGTCTGTCTCGTTGTCGAATTCCGAGGGATCGGCGCATGCTGTCTAGACTATAGATACAAAGGCTGGAACCACCAAGCTCATCTTTCTTCGACCTACTACATACCTGTCAGCAATCTTGTCGCAAGGAGTCAGATGTTCTTCACATACAATCAATCATCCTTTTTACACCTGCTCATCTCAAACGCTGTCCGTGTCTTCTTCAAACGGGACGGGGAACGCCGGGAGGGCGAGTGAGGTGACCGATGATCACTAACGCGGATCGGGTGAGACTGGGGCTGACGACTATCCGTGAGGTAAGGTACCTAGGTGGGGATTACAAGTGGCCGGGGCATCCGTTACTGGCGTTGCGGGTTTGTTGTGCCGCTAATGCATCGCGTTCATGCTCGGTTCTTGCCCGGGGTGTCGATGTCATCCGGACGGTGGTGGTCCAACTGAATCATCAGCGGAGGGGTATCTTTCACACTCACCGGGAGCAATCATGAGGCGAGGTAATCAAAGAGTTTAATGCAGTACGTTTGGATCTTTTCACGTTGACGGTGGACTTCCAGTTGCTGTTCCGAGAGATATCTGGACAGTGTTGTAGGACGCCTTTTGGGGCACCGAGAATGCGTTTCTGGCCGAATAGGTGACCGGGACCTCCAAAGGTGGACATGGTGTTGCTGAGCACGCGTGGGATTCTGGGGTCTTCACGACGGGCGGAAACGAAAGCGGGGGGAATGCCGGCAGGACGTGGAAACTGGAGAGAGAGAGAAAGAGAGAGAGAGAAACGATGCGGGCGTGAACGTGGACATGCGAGACGAGACGAAATGAGACGCTAAGCTGGCGCGAGAATGTGGAGAACGTGACGACATGCTGGTTGCTTCGCCTAGCTGCAGTTGTAGTTGAGATACAGAGTACGCGCAACGTGTTTGTGACTTTGCCAGAGTTGGCTATTGGAGAAAGGAGGTAAAGAGAGATATGGAGCAGGTCATGGTGGGATGCTCTGGAGGTAGGAAACAGGACAACGATGGACGATAGCTCGAAGCAGAACAGAACACTGAATCAACGCAGACATCGCGCAACCCATGAATGGAAAGAAATGTTGCTAGAAGTCAGGAGCAAAAGAGGATCTGTCGGGATCCGCGTGGCTTATATCGAAGGTGGGATCATCGAGAATGGGGGGCAAAGGGGCCAAGAGGAGGCACGAGGAGGGTGGTGTGAGCTCTCGATTGCCCGTGGGAAGCTGTGTCACTGTGTCACAGTGAGGAAATGGTCAAACTCTGGCGATTGAGGGCAGGCCGTCGATTCGTTGCTAGCAGAAGCCCCATCAAAGCATATTCACGAGACCAGCAAATCACCTCACTCATTTCAGATGCCGTCTGTCATCGCCCATCGGCAAAGGCTGCGTTGGGTGTCACTAGCGAACCATTTTCCCAACTTACTCTCGAACGCTCTTCTGGTTGCTGTCGTGCTGTCTTGGTGTCGGCAGGTTGGGGGGTGATGAATCAGGTGAGGGATGGGCTGTTTTGTGGTACCACCGTATCCATACTGCGTAGTGTACACTGAACGGCGACCCCACCGCGGGAAACCGGTTCGCTTGGCCCATTTTCGCAGCGACGGGGTCGGAGACGGTGGTCTTACTGATGCTGTGCTCCGTACAAACGCCGAGCTGCGCTTGTGTCCCTGTTCCGCCTCTTCCTGTTCCTGGAATCGTGCCTGCTCTCAAGGCTGGAGATCTTGCGTAGAATCTCTCTTGCGAAAAAAAAAGCATCAAGATGATCTTGAGATGGCTTTCCTCCCACACACACACCTACACGTACACTCACACTCTCTTTCTGTTGGCACCCATCTTCATCGCTGCATATAGGTAAGGTAGCTTGGGATGAGACGGGAGGAGTGGGCCCGACCATCTCTGGACCGTCAGACTGCAGCTTCAAGCTCTCTATCTTGGCCCTTTCCCCAGACTTTTTACCCCAGACTTTGCACTTCGGAGACCGCACTAAAGCCGATCCGTCAGGAAGGCCCCTCGAGTGGTTGTTCGACCTGGGCCGCGCCATGCCCGTTTCGGACAATCAGCCAACCAAACCAGTCGGACCATCTTGCTCACACAGTCAGGTACCGTTTCCTGACAGGTAGGAGTAAAGGCAATGGAAGAGAAGGAGCAAGTGGAGGTTCAGGATAAAGAGTCAATGCAAGGCAAGAGCGAATTGCATGTACCTTCCTCAGCATGAAAGTAGTATCTTCCAGTTTAACCTTACATGAGCCCACGGAGGAAGGCATCCAGGGTAGCAGAGAGAGAGCATAGAGAAAGAGCTCCTGTGGGTTGTGGTTCTCTCTTCCCCTGGTCAGTCAGCTCAGGTCTGCCCCCTGGTCCCTGCACTGCACCTGCTCCCAGCCCGGACCACCCGTCACCTGCCGCCCGTTCCTCGCCGTCCTCCCTCGCCGCAAGTCGCAGGCCTGCGCGTATCTCATGAGCTTCCATGTCACGCGATCGCCTGGCGACGCCATTGATGGGCAGTTACCCCGCCCGGTCTGACGAAACCGTAATGCATCGACAATGGAATGGCTACCACTCCAAGGCCAATGCAGGGAGCTTGCTGCTTCTTTCCTCAGTCAAGTAAGTAGTCAGTAAGGTAGTAAGTACCTACTGCTCGCTCAGCTCCAGCTCTGGTCCGACAAAACCGACCACTCCCAGGGCCCCAAGCACCCCTTTTCGTCTAATACGTGCCAGTACACCCCCAATCCAATGTACATCTCCAAGTATCCTCCCGCGCCGCACTCTGCTCATCGTAACATCAGGTACCTCTTCTCGATACTTCACTTTTGACGGACCCCTCTCTCTTCCCTCGTCTCCCCTCCCCTCTCCTTACCTCAGGCCCGCACGCCAGGTCAGGCGCCCGACCGGATCGACATCCATCTACCTCCTCTCTTGCCCCCTCCTTCTCTTCCCTTCTTAATCCCCTCCTCATCCCACTTCTCCTCCAACCATCCTTCTCACAACCACACATCACCTGTTCAAAAAAGGTAGCTACCCCTTTACCCCTTTCCTTTCCAAACGTCATCCATTGAGAGAAGCAAGAGAGCTCCTGTTCCTGGACCTCGGAGCTTGAAGCTTGGAGATGCTCCGGGGCTGGAGCTGGAACTTGAGCTTCAGCTTGAATTGGCATCATGGGAAGCTCCCTTAGCTAACATGCCACCCAGATAACAACACACAACACGATCACCTTTGATCAAACACTTCACACAAAACAACTGACATCATGACGGAACCGCTCACCAAGGTCGACTCAGCTGTCGAGGGTCTCTCTCAATCACCACCCAAGGAGTCCAAGACTCGCCGCCAATCCTCCGCCGCGGCACCTGGCGTGTACAACATCAAGGACCTTGGTACGTCACTCCCTCAACCCCGCACCTGACTTGACCCTTGACTCGGCTACTTCGGGACACGACTAACAGTACAACAGAAGAAGAAAAGATTGAGCTCGAGCTCGCACCGGAGACACAACGGACAGGATGGTAAGTAGTCATTCATTAGATATACCTGACTTGCCACATTACCCACCAAGGATTGTCTGATGGTTGCTGTCGCCATACATCAGATAACACAGGCTGACCCCAAACAGGAAGATCAACACTTCATCATCGCAAGTAGAGGACAAGGAAATCCTCAAGCTGCACCTGTCAAAGCCCCCGGTCAAGAAGATTGACCTGCATTTCCCCCTCGGCATGGAAGTAACAGCACGCAACCTCAAGGGAGTAACAATAAAGGATGCCTTGGACGCCATCCACAAGGCGTATAAGAAGAGAGTAAGTACACCATAAAAGATTCACATGCCATGACCGAGGCTAACATAGGGTGCTCAGTCTGACGACGAGCTCGACAACCCGTACCTGGCAGGTTTTGAATGGGACAAGGAGGAGTGCTGGACGCGCCTGGTTGTTCACCTCCAGAAGAACCCCGCAATTGAGAAGATTGGCGGCGGCGGTGGCGGCAAGAAGAAGAAGAACAAGAAGAACGAGGGCGAGGAGTAAACCTCCTGACTCTGTTTCTTCGTATCTTGTCCAATACTTCCTGGTAAGACTGCTTGCTTCGCTTTGGCTCAATAGGCGACTTGGCGCAATGGGATATTGCGATAGATATCGTCAGATGGTTGTCAATGGATCCGGATCTCTGCTCTGAAGCTTGATGCTTCGAGGTGTATACTTAGGAGGACTATGGAAGTCTGACACTCGGTTGAGCGGGGTGGCTGGTGGTGATAGCTTGGGTACCCAGTTCAATTGACTTGTTGACCTTCCACATATGCAACCGTTTAATGTTGAGAGTAACGAGCGAGCACGAAGACCTCCCAGAACCAAGATTGAAATGGAAAAGACATTCAGTAGAAACGGGCGTGTAGTTCGAGTGAGTGGATATGAGTGACAGTCCGCGATTGCGGCTTGCCTGCATTCATCGTGACCCACTCTCCGGGGAGCAAGGGTCCTGCACGCCGCAGCTCCGTAGCGGCTTACCGTGGATTCCACGTGAAAGCCCGCAAGTCCGTGGGACCCTGACTGGATATCGATGTCGGGTGCATCATCAAACCCCTGATGTTTACGCGCGGCTAGAAGTAGTATCACGGATCCCTTGGACACAAGATGAAAACAACGATGCTGAAGAGTCCATTGAACAGTGAAAGGGAAACCCCTCACTTGTTCGCGGGGTACGGATGGCGGGGTAATTCCATCGCGCACTAACAACATTTCGCTGCAATTCACAGGTAAAGATGTTAGTACTTCAGCACCGCTTTTGAATGCCCTCCGACATGCATGATGGTCAACTTCCAATTGATGAGATCACCCATCTTAAGCCGGAGCATGAACCATCCTCGGCTATAGTCAAGCGACTTGACCTCTGGCGTGAGCCCCCAATAATGGCACCATTGAGCGGAACCAACGGCCGGGGCATCTTCCTTCGAGAGCACAACTTACGGTACACAATGCATTCTGGGTAAGCACGTCGGAAATCGGAATTGAGAGGTCCAAGGTTCACAGAGAGCAAAGCACGGACCCCGGCTAACGTCGGCAGACGCCGCGTCTTGCCGCACCTTTCCCTCTCATACAAACGCGGAATATGATACCGGCGCAGACAAGCTGCCCGCCCGGCTTTGGGAGGAATTGGATGGCATTTCACCCAAACGTCATCCAGAAAAGGTCCGCGGGGGGAGGAGGCGGGGAGGACGGCAGTGATATTTGAACGTCGTGTATCCTCGAAGAAACATTGGTGTATCATAATTTCTTATTTTTTTCATCAATCAGCTTTTTTGCGCAAGAACAACATCACCAGAGTCTGCGACTTCACCCATCTAATAACCCTTGCCATTCCCAAAGAAAAGAACCCGTAGCAATGCCCGTCACAACGTTTAACTTCAAGGAGAAGTACCGCTACCAGGTCGGCTTCGACTCACATCTAGAGTACGTTCACAACCTCACTTCCCAATCGCCCGTCTTGCTTTCTCACTCATCCCTCGCTCCTCCCCGCAATCTTCCACCCCGGAATATGCTAACATCTCCACCTTCTCCTCCACAGATCCGAAGCCGTCCCTGACTCCCTCCCCATCGGCCAAAACGCCCCACAAAAGGCCCCCCACGGCCTCTACGCCGAAAAGCTCTCCGGAACCTCCTTCACGGCCCCTCGCCACGAGAGCAAACAAGCCTGGCTGTACCGCATCCTCCCCTCTTGCGCCCACCACCCGTACGCCCCGACGACAGCCCCGTCCCCAGAAACCCGCGCCCTGCCCTCCGCGCTCCAATACATCCCCAACCAGCTCCGCTGGGACCCCTTTGACCATGACGAGTCCAAAGAATGGGACTTTGTCGCCGGCATGCGCCTCGTCGCCGGCGCGGGCGACCCGACTCTGAAACAAGGCATTGGCATGTACGTCTACGCCGCGGGCCGCAGCATGGACGCCAATGCGGCATTCTACTCGGCCGACGGCGACCTCCTCATCGTCCCGCAAGAAGGCACCCTCGACATCCGCACAGAACACGGCTGGCTCCTCGTCCGGCCCCTCGAGATCGCAGTCATCCCCCGCGGCGTCAAATACCAGGTCCACCTCCCCTCCGGCCCGGCCCGCGGCTACGCCCTCGAGCTTTACCAGGGTCACTTTACGCTCCCCGAGCTGGGGCCCATCGGCACAAACGGCCTCGCCAACGCGCGCGACTTCCAGGTGCCCATCGCCTGCTTCGACGAGGACTTTGGCGCGACGGCGCACGAGGGGGACAACAACTACACCATCACCGTCAAATTCAACAACGACTACTTTGCCACCACGCAGCCTCACACGCCCTTTGACGTCGTCGCCTGGCACGGGAACTACTACCCCTACAAATATGACCTGGGCCGCTTCAACACGATCGGTACAATCTCCTACGACCACCCGGACCCCTCCATCTTTACCGTCCTCTCCGCCCCCAGCGGCGTCCCCGGCACCGCCATTGCCGATTTCGTCATCTTCCCCCCGCGCTGGCTCGTCGCCGAAGATACCTTCCGTCCCCCCTACTACCACCGCAACACAATGTCCGAGTTTATGGGCCTCATCACGGGCGGCTATGACGCCAAGCGCGGCGGAAAGGGCGGATTCGTCCCCGGAGGCGCGAGTCTGCATAATACCATGTCTGGCCACGGCCCCGACGCCGAGAGTGGAGAGGGAGCGAGGAACGCCGAGTTGAAGCCTGCCAAGGTGGGCGAGGGCAGCTGCGCCTTCATGTTTGAGAGCTGTGCCATGGTGGGCGTTACAGAGTGGGGTTTGAGGACGTGTAAGAAGGTGCAGCAGCAGTATGCTGAGGAGAGTTGGGGCGGGGTGCCGGTGCATTGGAAGAAGCCTGAGGGTGTGGTTTCTGGTGGGCACTTGTTGAAGTAAAAGCGAGACGAGTAAAAGACGGGTAGGGTGGATGTATTTGAGTTGATATTTGATGAAGTATATGATCATTGGGGCGTAGCTGCCTCCATCCTTAGCATGTATAGCTCTAAAAGTACGAAGATCCAATGAGAACGAGGTCAAAAGTCATCAAGAAAGGCAAAACACCTAATACTGCATCTTCCGACACCATCGCTTGCCCGCCGTGCTCTGATAAAGAGTCACCCAGAACACCACAGCTAGAGTTGCCGGTATACTAGCATTCTGCAAGTCGGCCTCGTGACCCATGGTTGACAACCAAAATATCCAAAACAGCCCCGCTGGCAACAAGATACAAAGAATAGAGTAAATAAAAAAGCCCCATGCGTTCGGCAACTCAAATGAAGAAAGCCCATATGCCACCTCGTGGTCCAAATTTCTCGGCTGCCACTCGAGGAATCGCTTGGGTACCCTTGCCAGCAGCTCGGCCATGCGATCGCTGGGCTCAGGGACGCATTCTTCGTCAAACTTTTCTGTAAAGGTATTTGTACAGTTATGCAAGAGTTTGATTCGAGGGCAGTCAGGTTTGCAATCGTAGCAGTGACTGTAGAATATCGGCTGCGATATCGGAGGAGACTCGTTGGCCAGTCGTTTGAAGTCGTAATCCAAGTCGTGCGGTGCCTCGGGCAACGTCGTACTACTTGCACAGCCATTCGCGATGGAAGAATAGTTACCGTTCAAGTGTTCGTACTAGACGCGCTCTAAATTAGATATGATGCCATGACTGTCTGGGGTTACAAGCGAGGTGCTCAAGGAACCCTGATTGATAGCTTACTTTATCAAACCCCCAGTGATGGAATCGATGAATAGAAAGATATGTCTTGAAAATGCTACACCGAGCCCAGTACTTGGTTTGCAAGTCATCCAAAAACTTCAAGTCGGTAGTTGTTGCTTGAACTTCGATATGGTCATGAGGAAAAGAGACAGCTTTGATGACGACAAAACGGCCCTTCACTCGGATGCCTCGTTCTTGCTCTTCGGGGGTTGGTTTCTCGTCACTCGGAGGTTTCCCCCGTGGGTGCCGGGATTTCGAAGTCTTTTTGGTCATCGAAACCGCTGCCAGTCTTCGAGGCTCGGCCACATGTCGCCTACGTGGATTGTTGGGAGGCATATCTGAGCCGCGCGGGCGATTCTGACCTTGGCCTCTGATACCGGACACTGGTCTCCGCAAGGGCGAGTTGCCTTCATGATCTGGGTGGCTTGTGAGCGTATCTTCTCTAGATTCAAGAAGACTACAGACTGCCCCCGAAAAAACGACCCGTTGATTGCCAAAGGGACAGGGATCCCGACTTGTGGTTTCTAAGGCAACTTTGCCTAGCACTGAGAGAAAATCCAGCAAAGCGCGAATCTCGACGCCCAACTGGAAGGATATTCGATCTCTATGCTCTTTGCCGTTGCACTAGCCTCTGATTCAGCTCCCGCAGGGTACTCTGTTGATAGTGGGCTTACTCACATTGAAGCATTTCCAGCAAATCCAAGCTTCATCCGGGTTCAGCCGGGGCAAAGGTGGCCTTAAAGGCCACCAGCCCCATGTTGTTTCTGTGAGGTCTTCCCAACCTCTTTGGACAAGCTCCAACCATGTAAGACTTCGGTCTACTTCGATCCGAATGCTGCTTTGGTTCATTATGTGCCTAGATCTTAGATAGGCCACGGCTGCAGTGTAGCAAATGGGAACATCCCCACAAATGAGATAGTGGTGGTACACTTCACTGGGAATAGGTGAGAGCTCGATGCCCTTATGGCGAAACCGATTATAGAACCCGAGCAGGACGCTCACCGTGTCGATACTGCCGCTCTTGAGTGCGTTCTTCCAGGTCAAGATGTCTGGGTCGGCTCCTGACACAAGGAGTTGCTGAAGCCAAGCAGCATTGCCTTGTAGGGCGACAATGTCTGTGGCAGTCTCCTCAAGTTGATTCCTCTCATTGACGGGACATCCGAAGGAAACAAGATGCTGCGCGATATCATTTTCGCCTCTCTTCGCTGCGAGATGGAGGCAAGTGTTCCCATGCTCGTCTTTCTGGCTGAAATGTGCTCCTCCATCATGCAAGTCTTCCAGAGCATGAATTTTCTCGCTCTCACAGGAAGGTCTGTCGCAGTGCCCAGGGCCATTGAGGACAAGATGAATCGCGTAGCTTCCTCTTCTTGAAGCATCAGGAGAAATACCGACGTCAAGGAATAGTTTGATGTTCTCTAGGGAGCATGTTTCGCATGCGTCGAGGAATGCATCCTCGACTGTGAATCCGGGGAGGAGTAACAGTTTGATGGCGACCGGCCGACTCAAGTGTCTAAACCAGTCAGGAATCAGACTTTTTGGCTGTTCGCAAGGCAGGAGAAAGCTGTAGTGATCCAAGAAAACCTTCATTATCTCGGTGTCACCACGATCTGCCGCCTGAAGAAGTGCCGAGTACTTTTGGTGGTCATTGGGGACTTCCTGCCCTTGTTCCAGTAGAAACCGAACCGCCCCTGAAGCACCAGTACTGGTAGCAAGGCTCAAATAGTCGTAATCTTTGAAGCTTACGCTAGATGAGCTGAGAACCTCTATCATCTCAATGTCATTTTGGCTCACAGCAAGTGCCAATGGCGTAACCTTGTTATGCCACTTGCACTGTTTATAGCCCATAGTCTTACGCGTACGCTTGGGTTCGTCATCTGGCATTTGCCAGCGGGAGTCAACACAGGCTCCGCGATCTAAGAGCAATGAAACCAATTGGGACTGGCCGAGCCGTGTTGCAGTCGCCAGAGGAGAGGTTGCTCCTTGAGACAGAATTGAGAGTGATACAGAGATCTTTGCTGTTGGCCGAGCAAATGCCATGGTGATCTCCTGAGCAATAAGAGCGTGACCTCGCTCAATTGCGTGCGTCAGCGCCCGGGATAAATGAACCGGGTGCGCAGCAAAATCGATCTGCTGCCGGAGAAGAAGCTGAACCACGGATTCATGTCCGCTCCACGATGCGGCCATCAGCGGCGTCCATTCTTCGCCCTTAGGGGTACATTCATCGGCTCTCATGGATCTATGTCGGAGAAGCCTTGCGACCTCATTGGCTTTTCCGAGGAAGGAAAGCACGATACCCTCTGTTGGATATGTCGGAAACCTACGCAGTTCCCAGGGTTCCGTCGACTGATTCTCCCACCAAGGCCTGAACCACTTCTGCAAGAGGAAGGACCTCGGACTGCATAAGTTGTGGACAATTCCGTGGAGGTACTCTTGGTGTTGATCTGAAGCCTCCTCGTGGAAACTCCACTGCGTTGCTGCATAGATATATAAGGGAAACGCAACTTCAGTGTCAAGCATTGAATCGTGTTTGGGAACCTCGTTTGATGACCTGTCTAACCGACTCAACTTTGTCAAGTATGCCAGACATATTACAGCAATGCGGGAGTTAACATCAAGATCGGTTCCCCGAGAGACCTTTGGCAGAAAACCGCTGCCAGCGGCGGTATGAGTGGTCGACGACAAAAAGTCCTTGACTGATCGATGAACGACATGAACCGTCGAGCCTTTCACTTCTATGAGAGGGACTTGGGAGAAACAGAACCTGATCGATCTGGGGCGAAATTTGTAGCGAAGGTCTAGGAAGCTCGGTGGGTGGACTGAGGTTGGAAACCCATGTTGATAACCACTCTCTGTCTCGAATGCAACAGCCGCAGCGAGTTCCTCGACTCGTAGAGGCCTTCGAGCAAACACAACCCAATCCAGACATTTCAGAATGTATGATTTCTCATCAGCCTTCTTCTCATTGACTGAAGAAAGAATGGACGAGTACATGTCGTTCAGGTTTGTCGGATGCTTTTCCAATTCACTCAACAAATTCTCGCTGGTCTGCACTTCCAGAGCCAGTAAGGACTTCAAGACGAGTTTGACCCAAAGGAATACCCCGTCAGATCTCTCAACAATCCTGGAAGCAATGTCTTTACGCCTTTCGACTTCGTCATTCGACCCGAGGAGAGGAAATGTTGATTTGACGACTGCTTGGAAATCCTTTGCCAGGCTAGATGCAGCCTCTCCGGCGGAGAGGCTAAGATGCTGGACTTGGTGACTCTCATGACTGCTGACTGAGAGATAAGGCCTAGAAGAAAAGAGAATCTTCAGTTTTGGAGAAGACGTGCGACAAGCACAACTAGTGTCAACTGCACAGGGCGATCTCCAGGATTCCTCCGAGGGAGCGACGAGATGACCTGCCAATGCATCAAGCAGGTTGGTGCGTACAACAGGGTCGCACTCATCCAACGCGTCTATCACGCAGACGATGCTTCTGTGCTTTGAGATTTCCCTCAAAGCTGTGACCAGGCCGAAATCAGTGCCAGTGGACCATTGGTGTTTTCTCTTGACCACTGGGGTGAGGTAGCGAAGGAGAGACGGTTGGCCACTAAGAACTTGGTGAAGAAGTGAGCGTAAGATACTCTCAGAGGACCTTGGGGGGGCCGATAAATCGCAGAAGAAATTTGCCACAGCGAAAGAAGGTCGAGCGACCGCAAGAGGCTCATACGGGATGTCTTCGGCAACAGTGCAGAGATAGTTCGAAACATATCTCAGCAACGTCGATTTTCCACTGCCTGGCTTTCCTGTCAACCACAGCATTGCGCTTGTGTCGCCTAGTAGCCAGGAATTGAAGGAAGAATTCGACCAAATCCACTGCAGGGTGCCCTCAACAGGATCTTGAATGAGATTTTCTCTTGATTTGAGACCAGGGGGATATAATTGTCGAAGCCATTTCAGGTCTTGAAATTCGAGACTATATCGAATAGGGTCTGGCCATCATGTGAGCTGGAGGTCCTCGCTGTGATCAAATCACCAATCATGGCTTACAAGCCAATGATGCTTCACTTACCTGACTGCGCGATCCATCCTAAAAGCCATGCTAACTTATTACGGAAGATGCAATAATTTGGATCACTCGAGCCTGTGAAGGCCCAGAAGTCTTGCTGTGATGATGGTAGAGCGATTATTGCTTCCTGTTCTAGGGGCAGACCGAGAGTGGCACTATGACCTGGTACAGCCTTTCATAAGTTGTTAGCCAACGTACCCCGACTATAACCCCAGAATCTTGGTCGGTTTATCTTTCGAGATTGAAATGATTACAAGAAGAGTTTAACTTACCAAAGATGACGTTTGTCCATGGAATGAGAGAAACCTGAGTCGGCGGGAGTATCTCGAGAGCCATTCATCGTGGAATCTCTCGGCAGAGAGAAGCGATGAGAAAGATGACAAGGCTTTCACGAAGTAGGGGGCTTTTCGGGATATTTTGGTCTGACAGGAGCCCGAAGTCCATAGCTGTGATGCGAAGTCCGACACGAGGGTTTCCAAGGTTGCGTTGAGAGATCTTGCCCGATGTGGTGTCCCAAAGAAGGCGACCCCTCTCGTAGCCCTTCTGATTGTCTTGAACCTCGAGTCCAGTGCTGCGCGAAGCAAGGCATTCTTGACAAGTATTCCACCCACACCATGTGCGATGAAGACAATAGGCCGCAGGGGATCTTTTTTTCTCAGCTTGATAGCATGTTGTAGGAGATGTAGGGTAATGACTTGCAGTCTGTTCTCTGTGAAACCAGACCGGAAAGCCCAATGCGGATCATAGTCGAAGAAGAGTATTCTCGAATGTGGAAAGTCTGAAGGGAGAAGGTCATGGACAAAGGCTTTAGTAAGGTGGTCCCGGTTGACCGAACCAGTCAACGATTTTCGGGCTGACTTCTGTCCAGGAACGACAATAATGCTAGAAGCGGATCAGGAACCTTTTCTTACGTTCACTTACTTCATGATGACAGAGATACTCACTCTACTTTCTCTACTACCGGAGACACGATTCGCAGATCAGGGGAACCATTCAAGTCGGGATATATCTGAAGCAGAGACTAGAAGGAATCTTTCAGTCCTCGTGCTTATGCATACACGATTGTGTGGAGGAGAAACTTGTGAGACTCACCATGAGTTCCAGGCGTGTCTGAGACCTCTGGCAAAAATGAGAAGCTGGCAGACGGGTGGGAAAGATCGAAAATGGTGCCGAAAGAGACGGAAAAAAAAGGAGCAATTTTTAGCTTGTTCCCGATTCTTTTTCGAATCAGATGTTTCTCCTCACGAAGAGAAGCTCAAGTCTGATATTGAAGATTCCTCTAAACTTCGTTGGCACACAAAATGAAAGGAAGGAAAGGGAGTCAAGAACATAGAGAGGGGAACCTTCAGACTCTCCACTTCGAGTACCGCACCGCATGGTCAGAGGCCGCCTTCTAAGGCAAACCTCTGAGGCCAAAGTGTATAAAGTCGAATGCTTCATGTCGTCATGTGGGCTATGCATCGTAGTCTTAGAGAGAGGAAAGTCCAATAGGCGGAGCGCGCTTCCTGGCTAGAAGACGTCTGTTACCCCTGCCCGATGCCCCTTTTTTCAATTGATCGGCACGTAGTACTGGAACGAGGAATGGTCGCTACCTATTGTGGCTGCCGCGCATGTGGGCTAAACATGACTTGGCGGGCACGGCGGACAACAATGTGGTGCTGTACGGTGTGGTAGCACCACCTAAACTCTGCCTCTTCCTTCTTCTGCGTCGACATCTCTCATTTGTCCCCTCTACACCGAGAAGGTCGCTACCTCGACAAGTTATGCTAGTAAGGGGTTGCTGAACTCCATGTCTCAGAACGCCTCGGCCTACCCAACGCCAGCCAGGCGGGGCTGAACTGCGGGGCACGCATGCCGCAGAACAACATCATCAAATCAAACCTGCGCAGTGCGGGGCGCCATAGCCGCCTAGTCGAGGAAATTGTAGAATCCAGATAAACCCGCGCAGTCTTCCGGTGGGGAAAACGTGTTGCCACGGTTCCATCTGAGTTGCTATTTCAAGCAAGCATATCCAGGTCCATAAGCAAAGAGTTGTGCCAACGCATTTGCTGGGCCAGGAACATGTTACCTTCGGAAAGGCTATGAAAGCCGTGGCCGTGTTGGCGGGCCTTTATTTAGCACACTGAATTGCACAGGTCTCCAATTTCCAGACGGAGTTTGATAGTGTAATATGGAATAAACATCCCTCGTATTGTCCTGTGAAAGAGCTTCTGGCCCTTGGCTGCCTCGAGCCATCAAATTAGGGGTGTCAACCGGCTACTCCAAAGGTGAATCTTTCGACGCTGGCATATGCGCTTTGAATCTCTCTTGCAGCTTGAAGTAAGACTTTCGCATTATTTGTATCTATGGACAGTAGCGCAATACTGAATTCGTGATACAAGTCCATAGTTGATTCATCGTCACCAACTTCGAGCACAACACGAGTGTTTGCGCTGGAGAGAGGCCTCACTACCTCATCTCGAAACCATCGTAACCATGCAACACTTCCATGATCTAGTCCTTCAAGCCCCCGCAAGGTCCAAATGGCATTTATTCCTTCTTCGTTTTCCAACCAGACGCAGTCACCCGCCCCACGATACCACTAGCATCGCCCTTCACGTTATCCCCCGACGCCGAGACCTCTATCTTCCGCGGGACAATAGTGACCAGCATAGGCCACCATGGCTCAGAGCCCTCATCCGTACTCCACGTAAAGAAAGACGCCCCAAGTTGAGCATTGTAGTAATACACCAATTGCAAGTCCTCGTTCACAGCTTCACCCTGATCCGCATGGCCAACGAGATCGGTCATTCGAAATTTCGCAAGCGTACCGAGTTCGCGTGCCCCAACCGCGAGATGCGCCGTCCATCCGCCACGCGATTTGCCAGACAAGATGTACCGACGGGCATGGACCCAGTCATTGATTCGAAGAAAACCGGGACACTTTTTGAACGTGACACAGCCAGATTGGGGTTGAACGTTGTCTTCCGAGATGATGAGGCCTTTTTGCAGGACTTGCTTGAGATCTTTGGTTTTGGTATAGAGCATAGCCTCCCATTCTATCTTCGAAAGAACCGTCTCTCCTGGATCGGAGCTGTAAATGAACAGGATATTGCAAACGAAATCTTTGGTGGCGTTTTCTGCCGTGATCTTGTGCGGCTGGCGATTGCGCGGCTGGCGGCTAAAGATGGCACCCATAATGATGGAGCGGAGCATGTCTTTTGTAATGCTTTCGTTGTACTGCAATGCTTGTGTTGTGTTGATTTGAGACAGATGTATCGAGCTGATGAAAATGAAAGGTGCGTGATCAAGCAGCGAACCCAGTAGAAGACAGATGCAAGAGAGGTCGGAAGCCAAGCCTTACCTTCCTACGGGGAAGGGAAGGTGCGCACGGCAGAAGCCGTTCTTTCTGCTTGCTGTATATTAATTACTTAGGTAGTAACCCCCCGGATGATCCCACTTCGTGTACATAATGCAATACTCATATTGACTTAACGCCGAGCGTGCCCCTTCCTCTTCTATCTTAGCCTGCTATGCTTGCAGAGCGGCCTTTCTTGGATAGAGCGGCGATTCCAACAGAGATCTCAAAGACCAGGGGAAGCCCATCACTAGCGATCAAAGAGAGAAAAGGAGGCACTTTGGCATACGTAGGGATCACTGGCAACACGAAGAGCTACTCAACCAGCAGACTGGCCCCTTAGGGGCACAGCCCTCCATGAAGCAGTATAATAGGCCCCTGTCCAAAACAACCCCATTCCCGGCTATGTTTGTTGTAGTCTTGAGAGAAACTTGCCAAGCCACTCAAAAAGGCGACTGCAGTTGACTTGACAAGGCCGGCTGACCAAATTCCCTACAAGCGGGTCCCTCGGTATCAAAGGCGTCACGCATATAGGAGCATACCTCGTATGAAGGTTTTTTGTTTCTTTTGGCCGTCTTTGACTAAGGCAGCAATATACTTTTGGGGAATCTTGTTTCCTATGTCCTCCACATAATTATCCATTGGCCACGGCTCACTGGACCTGGAGCAGCCATCCGTCGCCCTCCTTACCCATTGCACTGACGCCACCCCAGAAGATAAGACTCTTTCCATCTGCAGCGCCTGCACCAAAGTATCCACGTGGTCCTGGGTGCGCCTTTCCCTCCGTCTTGACTTCCTCTGTCGGGATGAGCTCCACCTCTGCCCAGCTGAACTCGCCAGAATCAACACGAGGCAGCTTGTCACGGATCGCATCCTTCACAGCAGCCGCGTTGAAGCCGTGAGTAGGGAGCTGAAGAGCCCAAATATCGGTGTAGAAGTCCTTGTCGGCTGAAGTGCTGTTCTCGCCAAACATATAGACGAGGTAGTGTCGGCCAACACCAGTGTCGACTGGCACTAGCGCGCCGCCTTCGCGTGGGCGGGGACCCGGGGTGAGTGGGTTGGTAGGGAAGTTGACAGTCTTCCACTGAAGAGCGTCGGGCTTCTCACGGTCCTCGGCGTTGGACTTGAGGTCCATGTAGTGGATAGCACCGCTCATGTTAGAGTCAGCCCCAATGGTATAAAGAACGTTGTCCACGAACGCGGCCGCGAGAGGAGGCTGAGGAGAAGGCGGCAACGCTGTCCAGGCAAGAGTGTCAAAGTTGTACATCCAAGTCTCGGTAGATGCCTCCTGCCCTGATGCAGTCCTTCCTCCGTGGAGAACCAGGAAGTCCTGGGTCTGCTCGACAAAGATGTGGTGATCGAATCTCGGCGTGATGGTCTTGCCAATCTGGCTTGCTCCTTGGATCTTGGTCCACTTCAAACTCTCAGAGTCCCATAGCCAGAGACATGTCTCGTCGATGGGCTTTCCACTAGCATCAGCACCGCCATTAACGATTACGAACTGGCCGCGGGCTGCCGCCGCATGTCTTGAACGCGGGGAAGGGACGTAGGTCTTGCCAGTCTCTGCATCCTGCATTGCGAATGCCGGATAGCAGGCATAGGCTGCTACTGGCTCACCCTTGGTCATGGCCGGCAAAGAGAGGACATGGAAGTCGGTAGAAGCCAGCTCGCCCTCTGCTGTCTCGCCGCCAAAGATGCATGCCTTGTGGTTAACGACAGTGACTGAGTGATGGGAACGTGCAAGAGCGCTGGTCAAGTGTTAGAGTCAACCCCCTTGAAAGGGATCTGACTTACGATGTGTCGAAAGCGGGGGACTGGGTGGTGGCGACCTGGGACAGTGACACCTTCAGAGGCTGGGTGGGGCGTGCCACGGCGACGGCCGCTCCAGCCTCAATGCCGGTGGAAACGACCTGCTCGGCTACGACAGCGCCTGCTGCGATCTCTGCCATGGTGATCGTGGTGGTTGCTTGGTGTCGAGAGATAGAGACGTTAATTGTAAGGTGATCGGGAGCAGAGAATGAGCAGCGATAGCTTGGTAGCTTGTGGTCTCGCAAGTGGTATTTTGAGGTGTGTTGTATGAGGGAGAAGGTATCATGAAGTGCCGCACTCAACAAATGCGTCAGTTGAGGTTGGATTGGTTGTACTGCAGCAATATCCGCTGCGAGGTGCTTGTCAGGAACAACTGGGGAACGTTGAATGACGTAGGTACGGTACTTGGGGTCCCTGCCTTCTGTGTACGGTATGACGTCACGTGTTCGCGTCTGATCGTCCCTTCCGTTCTAAAATGGGGTTCTCAATGTTGTCCGACATGAAAATTATTACGGAATTGATGCAGGACGAACAGAATGTCTCCCGTATGGAGAAAGGACGAACATGGAGGACTTTCCCGCCCCGGTTCGACGCGTCCTATTCCTGCGAGTCAGTCACCCAACTATCAGGAGACAGAGGACCTTCATACAATTAAGCAGGGGTTTACGAACTGATGGATGAGTTCGCTTGAACAGCATTATGGCGTACGAAAATAATTGCATATATCCTAGTCAAAGCAGCTCTGAAGCAAGGCCCCGACGCATGATGAGGCACCTCAGATTCCCGGCGCCGGCCCCTGGAGGTTACTTCGGCGAAGTGGAGCCTGCCCGCTTCAGTATCCGGACCCGCAATTCCGGACCTTCCAGCCCACCTCATCCTACAAAATCAACGAAAGCACTCGATTCTCCTCCGCAGACGGGAACGACCAAGTACGTCACCAGCAGAAAATCAGGAGTTGTGGAACTGTAGTCCGCCCCAAGCACCGTTCTTGTGAGGAAATACTCGTCATACAACGGACAATACTGCAAGACCGTCGCATTGAAGTACCCCTGCGTGCACGCCAACTCCTTGAACCCACCAACGTAACGCCCCGACGGAGGCTGCATCGTGCAATAGACATAGTCGAACCCGACGTCCTCGCCGTTATGACCCCTGCGTGCCTAAATCCACCCACGGGGCAGGAAATGCACCAGGCCGAAGTTGCTAAAGTCGTCGTTGGCGAAGAAGTGATCGCCATAGGATGTCTGCGTGACGATGCGGCCTTTGCTATCGAGGATAAAGACGCTGGCGGCTCCCTTGTCCGGAGTATAATGCGGCTCGAACAAAACGCCGACCTCTGCGAACAACTCGAACCGTGGGTTCGCGAGCACGCATTTGCCGTTGTAGTGTGGGACCGGCGTTGAAACTGGCGCGACTGTTGCTGAAAGATAGAAAAATGAGTCGCTGGCTGAGGACGTGCATTTGATCTTTCGTGTATGAGTCGCAATCTCCGCTTGCTAAAGTGTCCCCAAATCAGTGTCAGCGACAATCATAAAGCGACAATGCCGGGGACTCTATGATTCTCGACTTACCGTGACAGTGCTAGTCAGAAGTGACACTTTGGCTGTAATGATCGGATAGTATTCGATATTGGTGTACGTAATGAACGAAGTTGTTACCTAGTGATCATACTCTCGTCAACCCTGGTCTTTTCAACAGGCCTCAGTAAGAATTGCCGGCATAAGAAACCTACGATCCATAAGATCTCAGTCTCAACACTCTTGATGTTTTGCGACTATCCAAGGTGACTGGCCCTGGACATGGGTAAAGACACGAGCATGCACTCTTCTGAAATGTAGGCGGGCATACTGAAGTCACTGCTCTGTCTTTAAGGTGATTCATGGCCTCTCGCCGTTTCTTCGGCTTTGCTGTTGTGACTTCGAATCGCCTACAACAGTCAGTCAAAAGCACACGCCTCATTGTCAGCTATATGCCCTACTCGACTGTCCATGTTGGCTTCACGGTCACAGTTGCTATGTAACTATAGGTTGACTCCTGTAACAGTGGAAGTCGTGTCAGCTTCTTGAGGTTCTTGACGGAGCAATGTGGAACATGACAACGCATACCGTGTAAGAGAACGTGGATGTCGTAGTTGTCTTAGTGCCCTATCAATCACGACGCCACGTCAGTCTAATTTACGACCCTAGAGTCTATACTACCTACTATTTCTTCAAGAGTGAAGGTAGACGTCTGCGTTTTGGTTGTTGTCGTAGAGACGGTGCCGACCAGAGTCGTAATTATCGGCAGAGGGCATTCCAAGACTGAAGAACAAAATATCGACGCGGACGCTGTGCGGCTGATGACTGATGTAATCGAGGACACGCGTGAGGCAACGCTAGGAACTGCGAAGCAAGACGATGTTGATTGCGCGTACACGATTGGAGCTGCTCGCTGCAGCAGAAGTAGTGCACCTGCGATGGTCGGAAGTCTCATCATTTCAAGAAGGTATCGACGTACGGTAATGTACTCTGGACATTACTCAAGGATTTCACCTGTAGAAGCGCCGATCTAAACGAGATCCGACTTGGAAAACCATCCTCTCACTTGTTGTCAATTCTGAATTGCCCCTCCAAGTTCCTACATCCAGCTTACCGCCACAACCATAGGCTCAACGCCACACCAATGAAATTCACAGTCAAGTGACATTAGTCTCCGGCGCATCGCTGCGTGTATGGTAGTGTACATCATGCACAAGATCAGCCGCAGCCCTAGCGTCGGGAATAGGTAGTTTGAAGCCAGCAATTGTTCCAAGGGTGGATTATCTGTCTTTAGTACCCATTTGTTAAGGCAAATGCCTGCGGTCTGGACAATGGTTCCTTTAATATCGCGACTTCTCATCCCTAGGGTCTACGGTAGTCTTCCTGCACGAAAGAGGTAAGATGGAAGCCTAGTTGCATCCAAGGACAGCCACGTTCAGGCCAAGCTGTGGCTTTCATTTGATCGCCAAGCTCCATGCATGGAAAGAAAACTCAAGATTTAGCTCTCGATTTTACTGCATATTTCGTGCTGGGTATCTGTCGTTCTTCAACTCAAGACTCGTTCAAGTTCCCAATGTTTGACAGGTTGGATCAGGTGTTGATACCGCAAACTTGCTTTAGGCATGTCAGCAAAATCACGACGCAGTAGTTGAATGGAGTCAAGTGTACTCACAGATCTACGAGCTCTGAAGTCTGTGTAAAAACTAAGCCATAGTTCTCTTGCAGTACAATCCTCATTCCCATCTTTGGCCACGCAGTCGGGTTGTCTCTCTTTGATCAAACTTTCAGAAGATTTCAACCAGGGCTTATGCATAGGCCAATCAGAGAAGTGAAGATATTTAGCCTCATTGTAGACAGTTACCGCATCCCAAACCTCATCGCCGTTTCCAAGATAGTAGTCTTGATGATCGCCACTAAAGGACCGAGTCAACAGCGCATACGGTCGGTGAGGGAGAATCATGGCGCTGTCTTTGTACAGATCGTTGATGATTTCCATGTCATACTCTTCTTTCCCGGCATGGTCTACTTTTTCCACTATTCTGGCAAATTCAGCAACGCTTGGCTGCACGAGCATGATGTGTGAAGCAACTATCTTCTTCTCTGGATAGAGCCAGTAGGCCCGCGGTACAGCTACCGTAGCTGACGGAGAGAGAAACAGTTCATCGATATTCTGTAGCAATGTGGAATCAGAGTCAATAGAAAGAACTCGATCATACTGGGTCTGGTTGAACGCTAAGAGCTTGGTGAAAGATTCGGCCCACGTAGCTATTGTAGTTGACGCATCAGTATATCATTGACTTAAAGAGTAGGTTCTATCAAGAGACTCAACTCACGATCTGAGCCTTTTCTATGCTGAACAGTGATGGGAATCAGTTTCACGCCAAAGGTATCCCTCGCATGAATGAGCAGGGAAGCATCTTTGGTGTTACCACTTGTCGCCAGGGGATCCAGCATTTCAGAAGGGTACAGCAAGATGCGATCAGCTTTACTTTGCAGATGCTGTAACCTCTCAAACACCATGACCGAATTGCAGAGATATGGCGTGTTGGTGGCATACTGTACATAGGCGAATCGGGACCAGTCTACGTCTGCATGGCCCGTCGCGCCCTTGACTTGACTTAACTCATGGGATGATGGCGAGGTAGGGCGTCGGAACCTCGAAATCTGAACAGAGTTGTCGAGAACAAAGACCACCAAAAGCACACCAATGACTGTCCCCAGCAGCCAGCGAAAGCGCTTCGATGCTATAACCTCGGAAAGACTTGGCCGTTCTGTACGGGAGGACGGATCACTTTCAACCGCATCGTAGTCTAGGCCCTTGCTGCGGTGCCATGATGGAAAGAGACCTTGAACCGCCATTGAGAAAGTAGATGTAGCGAGGAGGGAAGTGGGCGAGCAGAGCGGCCAGGCACAAGATGTTTTTTCACGGCTGTCAGATTATGCCACCTAACTCTATAAGACGGATCTTTGTGGATACGATCGATCTAACTTTGGCCTAGGACGCTCACGAGATTGCTGGACAAGCTTGCTGTGCCGTTGTGAACCCTGTCGTGTAATAAGAAGAGTGGATTCCCACTTCCAACAGGCGCTTAGCTTCGAACGCAAACTACTTACCAAAAAGCTTCTTGCCGGTGGGCGCACTCTCTTGCAGCCAGATCCCTCGAAAAAGTGAGAGTGTCTAGAAAAAAAGAAATGGAAAAGGAAGAGAATAGAGAGAGAAACCAGAATTAATGGATCTGGTAGTCTAGAATATCTGAAGAGAAGTGTGAATTCACAAAGGTGGTGGTTGTTGGGAATACATGCTTTGTCCGAACGAAGCTGAGGCCCGGATGGTCCGCAGTCTGGGCAGAATTCTCAGCTGCGAGGACGTACCAATAATCCCGACTGCCGACTCCTTGATTCAGTAACTACTAGCAGCTCATGTCTTCTTGGATATAAATAGAAATTTTCCTGCAACCAAAACGAGCGTGGAAAATGCACTGGTTACCGCTTGATACCAAATGGAGATGATTGTTGGATGCAACCGACGAACCGCCGCAATCCTGCCTATGAATGCCCAAGACCGATATTTTATTGCTGTCTATTCATTTTTTGTTCCCTGTCTTCTAAATCTCGCACTATTGGCATCTTAGCTTCTTTGTCTATGTCTCAGGTTCTGCGATCCCCTGCTGGTTTCTGTTTTTCGAAGCTGTTTCTATGAATCGCTGAGCCATGGCCCCTAGTTTCGACAATGGCCATCAACTCACCGCTCGGTCTCCCAGTAATTATTGTCTCTTCGAAAATGTCCAGATTCTTTCAGCGTAGAGCCGATTTCCTTCTCAAGTGACATGATCTCCCTCGACCTTCCGACCAGACGTTCAGTAGCAAGTCATCAGAACTAATGCCGGCGCGAAGTCGAACACGGCTCTGTATCCGGAACAAACTCTCATTCTTTAAGAATTGAATTTAAAACTAATAAGCTCAACCTTCCCCTCGGGTCCAATAGCACGTAAGCCGGCACATATCTTACATGACAGCATTGGTCGTTCAAAATGGTACCAATTCAAAGTCTTGGGTAACGAAATGCGTACCGTACTGCCACCTAATAATCAACCCCTCGTCAAATCACAGACTCTACCCTTTCCCTGGTTTCCCAGTGAAACTAGTATACATGATCTGGGGCAACGTTCTAGCGCATTCTGGGGAGTATAGACACTAGGGGCTGTCTGATTAATGGCTTAGCCAGGCTTCAGACCCGAGTAAGTCGTCGCCAAGTCTGGCTTAGATTGTGGGGAAAAGACCACGACCTCGAGCAGGAGTAGCCAATTCTTCTCCCCGGCCCATCTAAGCGGCTCAATTGTAGTAGTGCTGAGGGTATATGACATATTCAATTCGCCGACTTCTCGTCTTTCCATTGTATTCAGAACAGTTCAACACTGCTGCTTGTCGGACGGACTGTTCACTGCATATGCCTCCTCCAACAAGTAAATGTCGGTCCCGGATGATTCGACTCGGGCTAATTCCACGGACTGATTAGTTGCGACTGCTGTCTTTTCCCCAGCTACCTGCCGCAGAGCTTATAAATGATTTCCTTTCTCAACCAAACATGGTCAAAGAGCAAGTTTCCCCTTTTCTCACCGTCCACAATTTCTAAGATGATGCTGACAGCGCCCATCGACACTCGGGTTTCGGCCCCAATGCAGCTTATTGTCGTTATCACTAGCTATGTCATCTGGGTCTCCTTACTCCTTTACGGACTTTTCCTCCGAAAGAAGGAGAATACGTGGTTTTATGTCACTATTGCGCTTGCCGCGGGTCTCGGTGGTATATTTGAGCCAATTTACGACAATGCGCTTATGCTCTACTTCTACGGCCCCGGCCAGTGGACAGCTTTCACCTCGATGGGCGTCCCGCAGCCCATATGGGTTTATAGCGGCTACGCGACTCTCTACGGCACCGTCCCTGTCTTTTTGAATCGTCAAATCACCAGCGGCATCACACGTCGATGTTTCTTTCGATACGCCGCCATAGAGCTCGCCAGCTCATGCCTCTTCGAGATCGTCGTTATCAACGGTGGCGTGTACGAGTATTGGGGTCCCCACGTGCTCCGCATCTTCAAATATCCCATTGTCATTGGCATTCTAGAGACCGTCCAGGTTATGTTCTACAGTGTCGCCGTCGCCAACCTGCGCGCTAAGAGCGATCGTACGGGGTACAATCTCATTGGCGCGTTACTCATATTTCCGATAACTTTCATGGCCGCCAATATCGGCATTGGCGCGCCTCTCATTATCAGTCTCCATTCTTCTATCAAATCTGAGGCCTTGGTCACCTTGGGGACGATGGCGTCCATTCTGGGCTCCGTGGTCGCCATCATGGCTCTCCCAACCATGATCCCTGGAATTGAGGAGGGAGTGAGACTACCGACGGACTCTTCGAGTTCTGAATAAATAATATCGTGTTGGAGTTGAAGGACAGCCACAACCGACGGAAGTTCTTGATTAATTATGGACCGTTGCCATTATATTATCCAAACGCAGATAGATCATCTATCCACCCCAAAAGAGTGGTTTGTACGATGCATGAAGATAAGATCTATAGAATGGTGTTTAAGGTATATTTGTGGCGTTGCAGCTATTTCTAGTCTACCATGGCGCCCCGAAAGTTTACTAAACAGAAATAGTTCAGATGCTATCAAATATCGCTTTTGAGCGTTGAGCTTGATAATGTTGTTGACTAATGTGGCGACCAATTGAAGACGTCTGCAATGACAACGTTCACTTCTCTGCCTCCCCTTCAGGTTTTCCACAATGAGCGGGCTGATGAAATGCTAAAGCTCAAAAAGTCTGCGAGGATGGTCGATAAAAGATATCTCGTACGAACTCACTGCGAATTGACTAGTTAGCATACACTGGTTGTGCGATGGGAAAGAAAGGCATACGTACGGATACTGTTTATCTGCAGATATTCTTAGTGCGGCAGAAGCCACAGCAACGCTGACCGGTGACTTTGCTAATGCAACATTGGCGGGCATTCAGCTCGCCACTCGAGAACGGGTGCTCACCGAGCGGAGTGGCGGCGGCAATGGCGGCGAACGCAGCAACTAGGACGAATTTGAATTGCATAATGATGGTGTTGCGGTGGTAATGGGCTAACGAATGATGTTGGTTGAGATTAATGTATAGCGAAGAGAGTCTATTGAGTGTTGCAACGTATACTCATTTATATACATCCAATGCGGCTAGGTTGGTGTTCTAGAGATGCGGCCGTGTGTTCTAAACTAAGACAAAGTCTCTCTCGTATGACCTCGCCAAAAGTCTCAACGTACCCTTGACCTCTGCTCGAGTTAATTAGGTAAAGTAGGATCAGTCTCAGCGGAGCAATAGTATCCCGTCGGTTGCTGCATGACTCTCATCCGACAGGATGTACAGGGTTGTTGACTTCGTATTTCCCCAGATCTTTGACTTTGGAACCGACGAAAACTCGCCGTGCATGTCTTTGTGATTTATGAGAAAAGAGACGTCTCATACCCCAGACCATCTCGCTAGGGAATGAGTCCTATACTTAATCTGTACCACTGCGACTGTGCCAATCTGGCCTGGCTTTGCACCATTGGCGAGGTGTCACCGAGGTGTCACCGAGGCTCATGTAGAACAGCTTCAGGATTTCCCTTCTGCAGCTTCAGTAAAAGCAGAATGACATATTCCGTCAATTGAGGAATTGTGATAAGGGTACGGAGTGTCCTGGTGAAGCACTGAAGCCAAAGATACTTCTTTATAATTTATTTGACTTTACGCTCGCCGTCGATCCGGAAAGACGGCAACAATTATGAAGCCCAAATTCTTGTCATGGCGTGGTTTCACGCACGAGATTGAAAGCGGGTTGGTTCCGGGGCGCAGATTGTCGATCAGTCAGTATACTGGAGCCTACTAACCTGGCAAAGTCGGCGGGCATAACCGGAACGTGCGACACCGAGATGAGTGCACTTTACTCAGGGCAGATGAGGCGATGCCAATTATCGAAGATTCGAAGCTGCTGACTCGTTTCACAACAATCCTAAGGCCGTGTTATTTATACTCATATGCTACCTCATCGCTGAGGCCGCGTTAGCAATGTCCGATTCTTCTCATCTCGGACGATTGTCTCCTTATCGCACAGCGTTGATGGGATGAATAGCGGCAATGGACTCCGAGACATGTCGTGAAAAGGGCAGGTTGCTCACGTGGTCCGACGATGACTCCGATAGCGGTGATCAGCCACGTAGAGTAAGCCGACGACCTGGGGCGTCATGTATCATCACGGCGCTTGCGTTTTCGAACCTTGTCCTCGTCGCTCTCTGCGTGTCCCTCACACTGCGACTAGGTGGCCAACCAACACCAGAAACTACACCACACACTGTTGCAGCCTCGGGGCCCTCGTGGCTTCCACCACAAAGTAAAGAAACTGCCCATTTCCTTTTCTCGTGTTTTCAAGGAATTATAGGAACCAGAGTCACAGGCACTTTCTAATATTGGCTGCGCTACAGTACCGATAAAGAAGACGCTCAACTCCGAACCTATATATGGAGGCCTGATTACGAATGAGAGCGAGGAGGCTTGGGATGCATTGATGCCGCGTATGTTCCCGACACTTGGTTCTGAACCGCATGGTCTGACATTTCCGCCAGACGGCCGTGGGTTTGTTATCATCAAGAATGAGACGGCCGTTCAGGAGATGCCAAAGTTCAATGCGACCATGAGTGAGTACAAGGGAGTAATATCTGTCTTCCACCAGCTCCATTGCGTGGTAAGTTTTCAGCATTCTCTACAAATGGAGTACATGCATAGAAAGGGACCCGCTTTCAGTTAAAGATGCTAAGAGAATGATAACTTCGACAGTGGGCCACCCGGGAGGCCTTCTTTCGGTTACTGCGTGATGGCAACTCGACTGAGATCGACCTCGGGCACCTTGGTCACTGCTGGGACTTTGTCAGGCAAGCCATCCAGTGTCGTGCTGACACCACCATCGAGTGGCAGGTGTCGGATGAGCTCTCTGGAAGCCTGGGATGGGGCTACCAACATCAGTGCTATGATTATGACGCCCTGCTTGCCTGGGCTGAAGAGCATAGGTGGGGTGATGAACAGAGTATTCAGTAAACAGTTCTCTACTAAATCAAAACTCCATTATGCCAGGTACGCTTGATGAATTTTCTCATGTTGACATCACATTCCTACATTATGGCCTATTGTTCCGTCTTTTCTAGCCGTTGGTCTTGGGCAAATATTTGTACTCAGCACGGGTCCAAGCAGATACGATGTTGAATCTTTCTTATACTGTATCATATTGGCAAGAAGATTAAGAAGGAATGCACATGCTCATCAGAAAGTTTTCATCCTGTTTGGGCTAAATGACCTACGTCCGTTCATCACGGTTCTATCAAATGACAATTCAGAAGATCGACTGCAATGCTCGATCACTGTGGCTGAATCGAAAGAAGATAGGTGTGCGAGTCTTGACATGAAAAATGAGGTGTTCAATCCAAACGGGGGAAACCGGTAGTCTGCCAGCCGATGCCGGTTGACCCCCGAAATAATACCCGAAAAGCCATCCGATTCCGGGGCCCAACGACGCCGGAAATACTGCAGGCAGCGAATCACCATCAGCTTCTGAATCTGGAAGCGTATCCGAGTGCCGACCGACTTCCAGATCTGCGCCGTGTGACAAAAGGGACGGAGACATAACCGCCCGCCCCACAATGAACGGACTTCGCCCACGGAGCTAATATGGCATTACTTTGTTGTACTCAGCCTCTGTTGCTCGTACAAGTCCTTCGTCACAACTCGACTGAAGCTGTTTCATCTCCCAGGCTTTCCTTGACTTGCCTTATGTCAAGAAACGATCGGCCAAACTTCTTCACAGATGCTCTTGATTATCTTTGGGACAACCAGAGTACAAGCCGGCACCGCCCAGATTGCGGGGTTATCAAACACACACTGAGTCGTATCAACAGATTGCGTGCTCGACGCCCAGGATAGCAACATTGCGACCACCATTGCTAATCAAAGCCATTCCTGATGGTCTCCTTGGTGGCTATCCCACCATAAGACCGGTCTTGTTAGATATGAATGGCGTCATTTCCCCCCATCCAACAACACCCGACGCCTCCATCCTTTCGTCTCATGTGGTACTGAACGCCAATAACATTGCAATGTTCCATGAACCCATCAGTCGGTACCGCATCGGCTGGTACTACTTGGCTGTGTCTTTTTAAAAGTCCGAGAGGCAACGCAATCGAATCCTTGTCAGTATGCAATAGTTGGGACGAATGCCCCTCATCGGATATACTCCGACATGGACGGCCTTTTGGAGGGGTAGTCTATATAAGCTCATGTTCACGACTTCGGGGGTTGGATCCTGGGCGCGGTAATCCATCTTCAAGTTGACGTTAAGAAAGGAGAGAAAACACTAGCGGCAAAATAATTATTCAAAATGGCCCCTTCAGCAACCACAACGGCGACTGTGACTGACCCGGTCAACCTCCCGGTCAACAACCTCCGCCTGTACGCCGATGGCTCCGGAGACTACAAGGAGCTCTCACCCACGACCTACGATAAAGATGCTGAGGCCAAGGGAGGCGATGGCCACCAGGGCGCGAAGGTCAGTACCACCTCAAGGGCCCATCAAATCATGCTTGATTAGGTAGAAGAAAGACTGACTTCATCGATGTAGTACCCTCACTACCTGCCCACGTGGAACCCCGAGCAACAATATCCTCCCCTGCAGCCTTTCCAGCACACCGAGCATGGCAGAGACGCGGACCCTAGCTACCCCGATCTTCTTCCCAAGGATGCACAAGTGACCGACCTCACTCCCTCAATCGGCACGGAAGTCAGAGGCGTCCAGCTCAGCACACTCAGCAACGCTGGCCGTGACCAGCTTGCTCGCTTCGTCGCTGAACGCAAGGTCGTCGCTTTCCGCGCACAGGACTTCGCCGATCTTCCCATTGACAAGGCGCTCGAGTTCGGCGGTTACTTTGGCCGCCACCACATCCACCCAACCTCAGGATCTCCTGAAAACTTCCCCGAAGTCCACCTTGTTCATCGTGCCGCGGGCGACAGGTCAGCAGAGAAATTCTTCGCCACCAGAACCAGCTCTATCGCGTGGCACTCTGATGTCTCATACGAGCAGCAGCCTCCTGGCACAACTTTCCTCTACATCCTGGACAAGCCTGAGACAGGAGGTGATACTCTGTTCTGCAATGCCGCCGAGGCTTACAACAGACTGAGCCCGCTGTTCCAAGAGAGACTCCATGGCCTCCAGGCTGTGCACTCTGGTATCGAGCAGGTTGCTGCTTCTGTCAAGAAAGGTAGCATCAAGCGTCGTGAGCCTGTTGCCAACACTCACCCCATCGTCCGAACACACCCTGTCACCGGCGAGAAGGCTCTGTTTATCAACCCTCAATGTGAGTTTAATCATCTCATGTCATCTCCACCCGAATACTGACCGTTGTCCTAGTCACGCGCGAGATTGTTGGCCTCAAGAAGGAAGAATCCGATGCCCTACTCAAGTTCCTCTACGAGCACATTGCTTGGGGCGCTGACTTCCATGCTCGCGTGAAGTGGGAAGAGGGAACTGTAGTTGTTTGGGATAACCGCGTCACTCAGCACTCAGCTCTCATTGACTGGAACAACGGTTCAAGAAGGCACTTGGCTAGAATCACACCGCAGGCTGAGCGGCCGTATGAAACGCCCTTCAAGGGTTAGAGCGCCGAAGTATTGGGGAGATCCGTGTTGTGTACATCAAAGACCGATGTGGTCCGGCAGAGACGAGCAAGCCTCGGGGAAGTAGTGTGCAAAACCAGCCGTATGAGCCAGGTAGTTACGAAGGAAATGCCAAACTGATGATGATTTATTACTATCTACCTTTGACTTACGTTGGACACAAGGTGAAAATGTAGTGATTAGCTATGTGTTTGAAGACTCAACAAATGTCTTCGTTGCCCACTGCCGGAGTCAACAGGGAGATGATCCCTGCGGAACATGCATTCTTCCTTTACTTCTCTAGGAATCATCAGCCAGTGGTTTCATTTGTGAGCGGAAAACCCTTTCCATCCAATTCAACCCTGGTATCGGGAAGACGCCGAGTTTCTTATTGCCTGTATTAACGTCTGAGACTTTTTCATAATCTTTATCAACACCAAGTCTTGCTAGCGGAGAACGAGATAATACCAGTATCCCAAATGAATGGTTAGCTCGCATTTCTTGGGCTCGGTTTAGAGCTAAAGTGTATTTCCCCCAGCTATCTCGAACTTGGGGGCATTTTCTGCCCTTGACAAGCCACCGCTGAGGTCTGGAATCATACCGTCGGACCAAGGCCTCTGGGTGAAATAAAGACCTTACGGCATTTCATCAAGTATCTGCAAAGAGAAATGAACGAGGTATTGGGTCGGAACAAACTCTCGGCGTCGAGTTCCATAGCCGATTTGATGGAACCGCCGGAGGGGCTGGCAGTTGACGCGGGTTGTTTCTTTTGCTGTTATCTGATTGGCCAAACTCTCACACTTCGGCCCAAGAGCCTGTCGCAATCCCATGGCCCCCATCACGCAATAGGTTCTCCAAGCCTTTTCCGTCAACAAACGTGTGGGTGCTCATGCCGCTTGAGACACTCAAGACTCAATAGGGACAGGCATGGATTGTCCTCGCCGTCGGACGCACTATCCACACATGGTGATTGACTCGTCATCTTTGCGGCATTGCGCAGTCCTCCCCAGCCGGCATCTAGACCCTCACACATCCACGCCCCCAATCACCCCCGTGAATCCAGACGGGATTCCTTCCGCTTAGCTGAAACCTCTGTAAAGTAAGCTTGAGTTAGTTGTTTGTACTGTGTTCGCAGCCCCTAGGTGAAGGCTGCCGCCCAGCCATCGTCGACGACATTGAAGTTGGCCGGAGCCACTCCGGATCACACCCCCCACGCTCTCTAGCACAACTCGTTGGACCATTGATATGCGGCGCAATTCAGTGAAGCAATTGCACCATAGATAAGAAGTTCTATTCGCTCAAGGGAGAAAATCGTCTATGAGGTGATTGCCCTGGATCATCGCGACACTGTAAAGGCCTTTCTCTCTCTGCAGAGCCCCTGTCATCCAATGTCGAGATGGAGGTTTGAGATGGATCTGGTTTGGAGACCACTACCAGATTGTCGGGTCCAAGGATGGAATGTATAAAGGTCCTTGCATCTCCGCGGACCGGACCATGCTCCCGGTACCTCTGTGTGGCTAGAGCTCAAAAGACTTCAACAGGACTCTGCATCCAACGCGACAATTGGTTTGTCAATTGTTTGCCAGTTGCGTCCAGCTATGGCCTCGAAAGGCGTTGAAGGTCCCTTCAGGGATTCGACTAAAGAGGTCAACACCATCCAGACCCAAGCTGCTACCGACACTTCAGCTTCGTCTTTGAAAGAGCAGGTCGCCCAGCAGTACGGATCCACAGACGAACATGTCTTTTCGGATCCCAGCATCGCCGACCACTGGCGGAAGGTCTACGAAAAGGCTTCATACGAGAACCGCCACCGTTTCGATCCCAACTACACGTGGTCGGCCGAGGATGAGAAGAAGTTGGTTAGGAAGGTATACTTTTGTCCCCCTGCGCATCGGAGTTGGTCAATACGGACTCAAGTGGATGCTAATTTGGCTCGGCGTAGATTGATAGGAAAATCATGGTGTGGGCTTGGGTACGAGCTTCATCCTTTGAGCATACTGATGGGCCGAAGCTAACGGTATTGAAAGGTCATGTTCTGTGCTCTCGATCTGCACCGGCGAAACATCAATCGTGCAATTTCCGACAACATGGTAAGAAGTGAACGGCGTAAACAACGGCAGTGTTGAAGACGCTAACTCATACACCAGCTTCCGGAGCTGGGCATGACCACGAACGATTTCAACTATGGACAAACTGTTAGTATCCGCATGCGACAAGATACCTTGTGAGGCTCATAGGCTTATGCGTGGTTCAGATCTTCCTTCTATCATTCCTCGCTGCCGAATTGCCAAGTGGTTTGGTCAGCAAGAAGCTTGGCGCTGATGTTTGGATCCCTTCGATCATGATTGGCTGGTCGATTACGGCGGGATGCCAGGCTTTCTTGTCGAACCGTGCCGGCTTCTACGCTGTGAAGGCTCTGCTAGGCCTTCTCATGGGTGGATTCATCCCGTAAGCTTTACCCTTGCCACCTTTGCTTTGGGAACGCAAGATACTAACTCAAAACAGTGATATTGTTTTATGGCTTACATACTTCTACAAGTCTAATGAGTTGCCTCTGAGACTCGCATGGTTTTGGACAGCCCTCAGCACTGTCAACATCGTTGGCTCACTTGTCGCTGCTGGTGTACTTCAGATGCGAGGTGTCGCAGGATGGGCCGGTTGGAGGTGGCTGTAAGTTTTTGTCGCAATCGGGGCTCTTTGTTCAGAACTGACTATGGCTAGCTTCCTTATCGAGGGTATCGTAACACTCATCATCGGCCTCTTCTCGTGGGGTCTCATGCCTCCTGGTCCTACCCAGACCAGAAACTGGTTCCGTGGAAAGGATGGATGGTTCACCGAACACGAAGAGCTGATCATGGTTAACCGTTTGCTGCGGGACGACCCAAGCAAGGGCGACATGCACAACCGGTATGAATACCCGTATTTAATGTCTCTCACTGTGGGTATAAACTAACACACTGAACAGAGAAGCCGTTGGACCGTCTCTCCTGTTCAAAGCGATCAAGGACTGGGAGCAGTGGCCTTTGTATCTGATCGGTCTTACCACCTATATCCCGCCGTCCCCGCCAAGCACGTATCTGTCCTACATCCTGCGCCGACTAGGCTTCTCGACATTCCAGGCCAATCTTCTTGCCATTCCGTCCCAGTTTTTGTTTGCTGTCAACCTCTTGATCATCTCTTGGGTTTCCGGGAAGTTTAAGGAGCGCGCCATCGTTTCCTCCATCTCAAACATCTGGATCTTCCCCTGGCTGGTTGCTCTCGTTGCACTCCCTGCCGATACCAGCACTTGGATCAGATATGCGCTGTTGACGGGCTTGCTGAGCTATCCTTACTGTCACGCGATCTTGGTCGGATGGAATGCCAAGAACAGCAATGCTGTGCGAACGAGAGCTGTCAGTGCCGCGCTATACAACATGTTCGTCCAGGCGGGGAATATCGCGGCTTCAAACATCTACCGCGACGACGACCAGCCTCTATATCGCCGTGGAAACAAGATTTTGCTCGGGGTATGCTGCTTCAACATTGTTCTGTTTTACATCGTCAAGGCCTTCTACATCTGGCGTAACAAGGTCCGCGACAGGCGGTGGAATGCCATGTCCAAGGAGCAACAGGAGGACTATTCTCTCAACACCACCGACGAGGGGCAGCAAAGACTCGACTTCCGTTTTGCGCACTAAGCTGCAAGCCCTATACTTGTTTTGCAAGCATGTAAGGGTACAGCATCTTCGAGGACGCTGGCTAGAGATAGTGGGGGAGAACATCTGATCTTGCCAGTGGAAACACCATTCTTTAAGTGGTAAATAAGCGCACGACGAGAATTAGGACCTCGAATATCTTGCCAAGATCTTCCCATACGTAGAAAGTTGTGTTGCGAGTTTAATTGTCTCAAATAAGGCCCAATTGAAAATCAACGCCATGTAACTGGTGAATCCGTGTTATGATCTTTTCATCGAGAAGGAAAAAAGCTTGTCGACTTTATATCTTACTCTTGACGCGAAAGCAATCGACGACTTGCTGACGGCGCTCGAAGGCCATGACTGCATCAATGCAACTAATGCGCAAATTATTGATTGGCACAACTGGCTACGCTCAAAAGAAATTGAGCTGGCTAGCCAAGTCGTCGACAAAGGCTGATGTCACAGTTCAATTTGCCAGTCAATTGGGTTCGAGACTGACGGCGGCCTGGCAGGCTAGGGGGTACACATATGTCTGAACAACTCTGCTACGCAAACTCAATACTAACATCTGGCAGCTTCATGCTTCTTACGGTATTGAGCGTTTTTTACTCACTGTTTACTGTGTTTTTGCTATCTTAGCTTCCTCCAAGCGCGACAAAACATCATCCGGCTTGGTCAACATGCTTCAGGCACCGCGATCTAACGGCAAGTCCGGACTATTTTCTCGCTTTGGCGAGGCGTCCAGAGGCAAACGATATCAACTTTTCAGGGCCGCCGCATTTCTGTCTCTTGGAATGCAGGCTACTGTCATCTATGGCCAAGTAACATCCGATGTCTACAAGTATAAAGTAGCTCATCCTTACAACTCATCGTCTCAGCTCTAAGCTTTTATCCCCTGGCTGCAATTCTGCCACTCATCCCTGATTCCACACACCGTAGATGGATGAAGGGGGACATCTTGGTCGGTCTCTTCCTCATCCACAACTCAGCATGGGTTCTCTGCACCAACAATGCCCAAGTCGATTACTACCACAACGAAGTCGTCTTTGATGCCTGCCCACAAAACCATCCAACGCAGATTTCTGTTTCGTGCAACAACCGCAAGACGTGGCAGAAAAAATGGCTCAAGAAGGTTGCTCAGGGAGCAGTCATTTTATATGCGACTTTCAACTCCATTTGTATATGGGAAGCCTGGATAACACTTGCTGTCTTTTTCACCGGTGCTTCAAAGAAGACAGAGAGTGGTTGGAACTGGGCCAGGCACTTGCCATTACCCCTTAGCTACCGGTCCTGGTGAACTCCATATCCATCTTGTGTCGTAAGTTCAATATCCCCTCGCTGCGGGACCATCGCTCACATGTAAAAGTCGGAGCCGAGGCTGGGCATACCAGTCGTCTTCCCATTGAGTTCGAAGCAGTGCGAAGAGGTTCCGTTCTCCACCAGCAAAGAACAAATCGTTTCTTGAACGAATCAGACGACTGTGCAACAAAGGACCCCTGAAAGTCGGCCTGGAGTCATTTTCTTCCGTGGTCAAAATCCTCTGATAAATTCATGATTAATAGATGGTCCACAAATACATCAACATTCAATGAGACGGGGGTCGAAAGCTCCATGAAATATCGGTCAAGTGGACCATGGCGCTGCATGGGACTCATCATTACGTCGCACCGTCGACGACGACGACTCTATGAAGCTCAAATGCACACTGCAAAATGCTGTGCGAATGTTTGGTTTGATGGTCTAGGCATTTTACTGATTATTGGTCCTGAAGATATCGTAACTACATGCTAGATACACGCCAGCAGGGCAACCGTACGGTTAACACGAAGGGTAAATAGAGTGGTATTTATTGCTCCGTATGGAGGTAGAAGGAGGAAGTGGGTGAAGCCCCTGATTCCTTAGCAGTAATATGCAAGTTGGAGGCCGGTTGGTTTGACCCAGGCCGTCTTTCATATTCAGCCTTTCTGCCAACTGCCTCGAATCCAACATAGACAGACTTCATGTTGATTTCCCACCGACTACCAGACAACTTCGTCTTGCGGGTCGAGACGGGGGGTCCTACACTAAAAGCCACATGAACCATAAAAGATAAGACTTCTCAAGTCTCCTTTATTCTTCCTTTGATAAAGCATGATGGCCGAGGAGAACCGACACTTAGAGTGTTAGGCAAACCATACTTACGAGATATCAAGACGTGACTTACAAGTTGAAGCTCTCTGACCTCATTTCTTATCGGAGACAGGACCATGAAGAGGCTTGAGGTTGGCGCTAGTTCCGTCAACTACCACGACCTCGCCTCTTTTAGCCCCGTAGTCTACTCCAGCTGTCGCTCCTCTGGTGGCCGCATCCTGGGTCTGAGGTGGCCAGGTCCTCTTCCAAGGCTGGGACTTCGTGGGCTTGGAACAATCCATTCGTGATGGAATTTATTGATAGTCTTATGGTGGAGGGTTCTGAGGCTGTGTGCTGTCTGAATTAACTGAAGTGTTGAAGGGTACGTTCGGCCCTTTTGATATCAAGAATAAGTGGTCACAGAACCGAAGGAAGTGGTCAAACGTGGAAGGGTCAGTTGTTGAAAAAGGTAGGGATTTTCTGCCTTGAAGCTCTGAGTGTAAACCTAGACAATCTTCGTTGTAAGAATAGATGTTGTGTTTGCGAAATTGGAAATGAAATGAATTTAGGACAAGAATTCCCTCGGTCAGACCTCGACTGACAAGAGGGCGGCAAGAGCAATTTAGAAGATATCAAATATTTGACTGATGTTTCAACTGGAAGCTGATAACCCAACACTTTCTCACCAATCTGCATGTACTCCGAGGCTAATCTACCTACACCGCTTGGCTTAGGCTGCTGTGCAGTAGCGGTCAGAGATAAAGATCTCTGGTATTATGGGTGGATAATTACGTATAGTAATGCCCCGATTGGTAAACCTGGCCATTGAATCAGCTGCGTTCCGTGTACGCAAGTGCGTCTAGAAGTCCACGATATCATCAACTTCTTTCGTCTGTTTAGTTTTGTACCATACAGCTTGTAACCAAACCGGTCAACCGATCAATGGCCACACGTAAATGCCATGACAGAAGTGAATCACTTCGAGAGCCTAAAGTGTCCCGGGGACACCGATCATTTGAGCTGATTGAGCTACAGCTTACCATGATCATCATGACAAAAGCCATTCAGAGCATAAATGTGGGCTAGCACGAACAGCACACGAAAAGCAGGAATCAGCTAAGAGTTGACGATCACGGGAACAATTTGAGGTACATGAGAGATTGACCGAACGTAACACACAAGCAGCATATGCTGACCTGGCGACCTGCAAGTCTTCTCGAATTTCGGGGCCACATGCATGTTCAATCAAGAAGCCACATAGCGCCCGCAAGAGATACGGTGTGCGCGTCCTCAGTTACCCGAAGTCGGAGGGTTGGCTTTCACAACAACTTGAGAGTGAGCAGCCGTATCGTCAATTTCAACATAAATTCTGGCCCCCCCGATGTCACCATTGGAGCTAATCAGTTCGAGTGTTCGAAGCCGGCCTCCCATATTCTACGACCCCAGTCAAAATGGCATTGCCTTCACCTTCACATTTGACGGCGCAACTGCATTTTCTAGCCCGCGACCCAAAATACGAACACGAAAAGCCTTACACGCTTCGATATACCCCAAGCCCTGCAGACGGCTTTTCTCAGAGCAACATTGACAGAGTCCAACATGAAGTCAAGTTCCACGATTTGCGCCTTCAGCCCTTGGACTACAGCGAGTGTGGCTTCACAGTGACCAACTGCTCATCCACCATGCAGTATGACGACTACGCAATCACAGATAAGATCGAAAGAACCCATGCTCCCGAGGTCATGGTTGCGGTGAGACTGGCTTTAGGGGCCACATCAGTTGATCTGCTCGACTACGTGGTCAGTACTCGTCTTGAGTCTGTAAAGTTGATAGACTAGTGAAGCAGGCTCTGGCTCACACACGCTCATGTACGACGTAGGTGCGCCGGCGAGATCCGAACTGGCCAATTGCAACTGGAAGTTCATACGCCTTTAATCAGCCTGCTTCGAGGGCGCATATCGGTGAGCTCGCGTCTCCAATTACCCCGCCCCAAGGCGTTTTTGACGTTACTTCAAACAGATCATACCTACGAAGGTGGCAGGGCCATCATTCAGGAAACTTTTGGGAGGGAGGCAGATGCAATATTGGCGCGACGCTGGCAGTGTGTCAAGTAAGCCTCGATTCTGTGTCCCTGTTCCCAACACAACATTCTCGCAAGCCTTAGTATCCAAGCCTTGTCCAGCGTTTCACTTGCTTCCGTGGCTCCCGAAGCTTATTTACCATCAACTCGGCTGCCCCGAGACTCTGCTACGTTTGTTTCTGCACATACACTGTATGGAACCACCTACATCATGCTGTGATTGGACTGACAAAGGTGGCTTGCAAGCGTGTGGCATCCTCTTCGAGGGCCTTTGGTCGATTGGCCTCTGGCATTGTGCGATGCCCAGAGCGTCGACTTCGCACAGGATACGATGGCGGGCGACGTCGTCGATCGCGATTACGTTTTTGAGAATACCCAGGTCCATTTCAATGAGAAACAAAGCTGGTTTTACCTCTCAAATCAGTTGCCGACAGAATTGATAATCTTCAAGAACGCTGACTCACAGGAGCCCCTGGGGGCGACTCCTGGGGTTCCCCATGCATCTTTCGACAATCCCATCACAAGCAAGGAGGATTTTAGAAGAGAAAGCATTGAAATGCGTGTCTTGGTTCAATGGGACTGAGGAAGAATACTGGCCTGCCCACACAATTGTCCTAATCCAACCTCATATCTCCCCAATTAGTTTCAAAGTACTCCGAGAGCGGCTGCAAGATCTCGCGGTCTACATCTTCGGAAAAAGAATTCGCAGCCGTTGTGAGAGATATCGCACCTGTTTCCCGAATGACCTCGCACTTCAAGCATGCTTCTACTACAGCTTGATATGCCACACTGATCTCCTCCTGTAATATCTTCCGCCCGAGAATAGTCAGAGCGGTATCATAGTCTCTCTCATCCTGACTATCTTCTCCAAGTCCCTCACCAGTTGTGCTGCCATAATTATGCAATTCTCTCCATCGAGATAGTCTCATGCCCAGCGCCAACTCGATTAATGCAAACCCGAGTCGAACAAGTAGTGGTTCTCGAAGAAACCGCCAGATTCTTGCTGGCTTTCCGGATGGACTTCCCTCGGAAGTTGGCGCAAAGATGGTTCGGGTCACGAATAGTTGGACCTCCCTGGAATTATCATCCTTGACTGAGAAATCCCTCCACGTCCACCACCTGTCAATCCAAGATGTTGACCAAAACTGCACGATAGCCAGAGCAAGCCTCTGTGCAATATCGACACGCTTCTGGCGGGATAGCAGCCAATCTTCGGTTTCTGGTAGCTTCTCATCGAGTGATATCACATAGCTGTCTGTCATTGCTGGTTCTTTGTGGCGAGCTGCAAAATGTCTGTCGCCGTGGCCAAGTGTACCAACTGTTTGATACGATCTCCGAGTGTTCGCGACGTTCTTATCTAGACTCTTCACTAGATCACACATATCGTCAATCTGCCTACCATTATCATTGGATTCGGAGAGTGGTCGGTAAAATATGATTGGGAGTGCTCGAGTTGTTCTCCTTTCGTGAGATCCACTGCTAGTGCTGTTGTGACGAGATCGAGACCACGATGTCCTAGCATCGTCCTGACTTCTATACTGTCAGCTCCAGATACGATCAGTAGGGGGTAATCAGATGCTTACACTGGACTTCTGCTGAACTCCGTCCGCTCGGGTGTCCCCACAATCTCGGGCGCTATTGATCGTCCCGATCTATCCAGATCACCTTCAATTCCGATATTGATGGCTGACACTCCCGATATTGTAGGAAGACGGGACTCTAGAGAGGCTCCCGAAAAGGCCCTTCCGGTTTCGTCATCAACATGGAAGTACACTTGGAACTGAGCGTCCCCATTGATGTTGAGATCCGCATCGTGTCCACCGCTACAGCTACAATGATAGCTTTCTTCGAGAATCCGGGAGAATTCATTTATCTGTTTTGGTGCGACACGTCTCGCTCTCATCATGGTTGAAGCCCGTCGCTTCCGAACTGAAGCTAGAGATTTCCGTTTGGGCCTGTTTTGAGGCTGTTCAAAGACCTGAACGAGCTGTTGTAATTCTTTGTTGTGTTCTTTCAGCTTTTCGAATGATTTCTGAAATTCCGAGTGCGGCATGTTGATTCTGATCTGACGAAGGTGATGCCTCATTCGGCCTCGCCTCGTGCCTGTCGCGGTCTATCCAGTAGTCAGGCGATTATACTTCTTGAAGGATTCGCATGAGCTCACAAGATCTGCTTGGCCATTTTCAAGTTGGCTACGCAGGCTTTCCAATGTCTTTTCGATCTGCTTCAAAACAGATTCCACCAACTCAAAATCTCTCGCACCAAGACGATCGTGCAGCTTCACTCGAAAAGATGGACTTTGCCAAAATGAGATGTCGAGTTGCCTGATTTCCTCCTTCGTCAATTCGAGTTCAATACTTTCCTCATTTTCTTTGACGAGCTGTCTCACACAGCTTTCGTAGATGGTCTGCTGAACACCAATGTGGAGAAGAAACGATCTGCCATCATCCCCATCCTTAGTTGCCTTATACCCTTTGACAAGACTTGCGATAATGGGCCATAGACCAAGTACCAGGCCTACCGCTTCGACGCCTGACATTTTGCGATGGAATCTCGAATTGTCGACGGTGGAATAATGGGATACGGCGTGGAAGGAGAGTGATGGTTTGGAGCGGACGATATCTCGGACAGGACTATCATGAATAAATCTTCCAGCTGATTGTGAGATCAAAAGAGAAGGGCCTATTAATCGCAGCCTGATCGAGCTTTCACATGTGGTAGCACACCACACCCACCCCCAATTCTCTAGGAGGCATTCGGTGACGAGGATTCTAGGAGCGGGGTACTTTCATCACACGGTGTGAATCCAAGCCACGCAGCCTTGATTTGGTTACTGACGTTATCCGGAGCCATCGCTTCGGCTCACAGCAGCCACCTCCTGCCCCTTGTGTAAGTCAGCATCATTCCTGATAATGGTAAAGTATGTATGGAACAAGCCGGGTTTGTACTCTCGAGGCTTGGCCGATAACTTCTGGTTTTGAGCACTGCAGTTGCCTGGCATGCTTACTGCATCCAAGCCTCAATTCTTCTTTCGTGCTGCATCGCGGAAGGGCGCATCGGGGAGGGTGTCAGGAAAAAATTACGGCTCATGGGTGATTTTCATTCGGCTAGACTCACATTGCATGTTGTGTTGTGTATGAAGCACGGTACTTTTTCGTTGAAGGACGTCAGCAGTCCGTCTCACACACCATCTTTGCCCGAGCTGGAGAGTTCCAAGGCACACTCATGTACTTAGCATGACCGCCTCTCCATTTACCAAGGCGAACCCACTAGCATCATTTGACCTTCAATCGGCACCCCACTGATCGTGTTCAAAGTCTTCCATACTTCAAAGCTTTGAACGCTATTGAATTGACCTCTGTATTGACCTGGATAGTTCGTGGCCACATGATGTATCCTCGTTTCTCATCGACAGTGTATGCTACCATACGCTCTGGGAAAGACCGGAAGTCATCTTTCGGCGAAAAGGCTCTCATAGCAGCCAAGTTCGAAGAGTGTCGTGAAACTCTACAAAGCGTCTGCACGATTTGCGAAAATCTCAAGAGCAACCACCCTGAGATTGAACTTGACATCGCCGACCAAGTCTTGACATCATTCAAAACCTGGGGCAATGACATCGGGGCCTCCAATTACAATCTGGACCGAAGTCTACGGCTGAATCAAAGGCTTCGTGATCAGGTTGTTGCGCTATTGAGTGTCTTTCAAGATGAACTTAAGCAAGGTAGTCACGACTTAATATTATACCGACCTAGGGCTTGTTTCCATCATACCCAGGTTGCTGATTGATGATATCTACCCCTAGACATCGAAGCTCTTCAGTGCGGAACCTACCAACTGAACGACACAGATTTGGCCGACCCTTCTTTTGACGATGAATTGGGTTTAGCAAGCCCACTGCAGCAGACCGAAGGCGCACGCATAGCTACCGAAATCCAGGAAGTTTTCCTTTGTGCCGAGGAGTCACTGGACCAGCTAAAGTCCCTCAATCCTGCCTTGAGAGAGGCTTATCCAGAAGACCTAAATGGTGGCTCTGGAAGCTCGAATGCCTCCAGCGACCAACTGGATAATCCATTGCGCGACCATGTAGAGTTAACTAGATCAATGTTTCCTGGCGCATCAAAAGTCTTAATCGAAAGGCTTGGGCGAGCCAACTGGAGACGTCAACAATCCCTGCGCGTTGTCCGGGAGAGAAGGGCTATTGCTATGAGCACTAAGGCCAAGCTCTCTAAACTTGGTCCTCGGCAGGGCCCCCGACGTGATGTCGCTGTTGACGCTTTCAACTTCCAGCAGCCAGCCCTCAAGGTTGGCAGCGATCATACGAAGCCCTCGGTTCCTCTAAACGAAGAAACTCCGGGAAAACAGCACAAGCACGATTCTGTCTCTGTCTCGGACTATAGCTCCTCTTCACATGCCGAGATTTCCATCGCACCATCCCTGTTCTCCCGTCCCCATTTCTCTCGTGCAGCATCCTTCACTTCTTACGCACAGTCCACGGCTTGGAAGCCAGATCCACCGCCTTTTATACAGGGACTTGAGCATCGAGAAGTACCTTTACCGCCCAGATCCTTGGATGGTCAGCCATTCACCTGTCCATATTGCTGTTTTGAGGTCAATCTATACAAAGAGTTGACAACCACTGAGGATTGGGAAGCTCATGTGTTTGAAGACTTACTCGCTTATCTCTGCACTTTTGATCAATGCGACTGGAGCCGCAAAGCATACGGTGCGCGTGACGAGTGGTATCAACACGAGCTACGAAGTCATCTCATACCTCAGGTATGGAGTTGCGAGTCTTGTCAGAAGGAATTCAAGACCAAGTCAGACCTGAAACAACATTTGCTGAAGTCACACTCAACTGACTTCTCGCCGGATGAGGCTACTCAAATGGTGTCGTTCCTGAGGCCGATTCACTCTCGCGAGTCCTTCTCGCGAGAAAGATGTCCCCTGTGTCCGTGCCCGTTGGACCCGGCACAGATGAAGGAGCACATAGCAGAGCACTTGGAGCAATTGGCTTTGACAGCTGTGTGTGGGGAGGAGTCTACGGAAGAAGATGATAGTGATGATATCATGTCGCAAAGTGCCAGCGACACCATGTCTGAGAGGGGAACTAAACTGCGGATGCTACAAGCTTTTGCTGAAGAGCAAGGCGCACAGTTCGGACAACGTCCAAAACCTGCCGAGAACATCGATGAAAACGATATCGACGATGTTTCGGACGAGGACGAACCGTTATCGGATTACTCAAGGGCCGCTGGGGATCGATTACCCGGTGCCTCGGGTGCTTGGAGAGTACAGGAGTTGATGAGTGATGGAACTCGTCCGAGCCGCCATGTCGAACAAAGCTCAGCACGAGTCCTTCATCGACCTCGATCTGACACAGACTCGACACAGAGGTTTCCACTTGTCGAAACAAGAACCTTCCCCAAAGATGAAAGTTTCAAAGGACGCGAAAAAGAGTTGGCCAATCTCTACAAAATACTATCAGAACCTGGCCGGGTTTATGTTCTGAGTGCCGAGGGTGGCATGGGAAAAACAACTCTGGCCGCTGAGTTCACATACCGATACGAGCAATCTTTCGAGTACATCTTTTGGGTCCAGGCTGAGACACAAGTTGGTGCTTCCGAAACCTTCAATCAGATTGCTCTTGTACTAGACTTGGCAGCACCTGGCACTGATCAAGAGGAGCTTACAAAAATTGGGCGTGAGTTTCTGGAGAACACCAAGAAGCGATGGTTGATGGTCCTCGATAATGTGGAAAAATGGGATAATATTGACGGGTTCACGCCGATGAAGACATCAGCGACAACGGGGAGTATCCTTATTACCACGAGATACCAAGGGCTTACGGCACCATCAAGGCCAATCAACTACTATCGCAAGACACTCGAAGAGCTGCCAACGGAGGAAGGAAGAGAACTTCTGCTTCATGGGCTTCCCCTAGATCTTCGCCCATCGACTAACTCACTGAGAGATCCCGAGTACAAGGCCGCGGGAGATCTGGCAGCTCTAGCTGGCTTGCCATTGGTAATTGTTCTGATCACCGGATACATGAAGGCAATGAATTGTAAGCCGTCAGAGTTTGCCAGCTACTGGGATTCGTGGTGGATGGATAACAACCCAGGCTCCGGTCCAGAAGATCAGAAAACCACCAAGGGAAAGCTTGACACGATCATGAAAATCTCCACGGAGGATCTCAGCAGCGATGCAAACAAGGTTCTCCGCATATTGTCCTTCTTAGACAGCGACGGAGTTCCAAAAGACCTTTTGGTCGTTGAGAAAGGTCAGAGTGGGCCGCCATATTTACAACCGTTCAGGTACGAACCTCAAGTGTCACTTTGGTCCTTTGGCTAATTCCCTCAGGATCGAGAAAATCTTGAATCAGTTGATATCCAAGCACTTCATTTCTGAGAAGACCCAAGACAACAAAAAGATGTACATCGTTCACCGATCCGTGCAGATCAGAATCTCCCGAGAGCTTCACAAGAAGACTCGACAAGCTGAAGAGTTGTTCAAACTGACTGTCGAGCTGGTCCGCCGACGGCTCCCGCGGCCTTCCTTGGAATTCCCAGACCAACAGAAATGGAGCCATTTCAAGGAATACTTGCCACATGTCGCAACCCTTCAGAAGATTTATTCCGACCAGGGTACGGTTATCGCTTTGACGCCTTTCATCGAACTTGCTGAGCTGTTTAAGGACGGCGGAGTGTTCCTGTGGCAAAGGTTCCTCCGAAATGACGCCATGCGGCTTTTGTTGGCTGCAGAGAGAATCCTGGACCAACTGGAAACGAATCACGATGAGCTAAGAGCTGAGATTCACGTCACAATGAACCTCTTGCTCCAATATCTTGGAATTTCTCGCCGCAAGGAAATCAGTGAGCGGTCAAAGAAGATACTAGATTTCAACCAAAACCGTGCAAGGCAGCTCGAAGCTACAGGAAAGCTCAGCGATGTGGACAGGATCCGAGTCATCAACGCTTTCGCGGACTACGCCAACGCATTGCTTCAGGGTAACGACTTCAAAACCGCCGATTCGATCTATAGAGGCTGTCATGAACGGTTACTTGCCATCACCGCTGAAGAATCGGATCCCTTTTCTTTTGCAAAGCTTGCCCATCACATGGCTTATTGTAGCATGTATCGGCACGATTTCGAGGAAGCCATTCAGCTCGCTGAGAAGGCTATTCGACTCATGCAAATATTTGGCGACAAGCTGCTTGTTCTACGATTTCAGTTCGACCTTGCCTGCATTGTGCTACAGAGTGGCGACTTGCAGGGCTCCCTAGACCAGCATGAGGTAATTCTAACCGAGAGGATCAGGCTTCAGGGTAAAGACAGCTACTTCACTTTACAAAGTCAGTATGCTGTGGGTGCATTGTACTCCTATCTAGAACGATGGGACGACGCCGAGTAAGTCAATTCAATGTTGTTTTAGTCTCGTTCTGACTAATAGGATGCCAGGTGGCAGGTCAACAACGCACTGCAGAAAGCTGAAGGTAAGCCCGGGAAAAGTGTCTGGTCAGATGCTGCGACCGCGAGAGCGAAGTTCCATCTATCCCAAATATTGAAAGCACGGAATGGTGGCAAGATGTCAAACGCTGCAGAAAAGCTAGCCCAAGAAGGGAAGGACGTGTTATCAAAGCTACTTGTTTATGATGACATCTCCGGAGTCAAGGAGGAAGACACACTGGCACTGTTTGATCATTTGCAGCCGGTCTTCGGAGGACGTTGGACGGGAATGAGTCTTTTGAAGTACGTATCATAGCCAAGAACAATGAGCGTTTGGTATGGCGAAGATGTTGCGTTACCAAATTCTTCTGGTTCTCGGTCTTGTAGTCTTGGCGAGGTGCTGAAGCAAGTAGGCATGTCACTAATCTACAGAATGCGCATAATGGGAGTGAGCTGGCTTGTATTTTTTGGACAAGGTGGCAATCAAGTCGGCTAATTGACAGGGCTTTACGCAACAAAATGTACATAATCATAGTCCAAGTTATAGATCCATAGTTCGGGTGCTCTTTAGTGAGTGTTATTGAGCACTTGAGAGGTACATGTACCAACAAAATCTTGCTCACGATAGCATTGTCAAGACAACACTGGGTAATACAGACTGGCAGCCCCCAAAACAAATGCTCACTTGAGGCCTCCTGTCCGCCGAGGAGAGCGGTCTCACCGAGAATCTGCAGGCTGCGCAGTCATGTAGTCATGGAGGTGCAGCAAAGATCCTCTGCCTGCAACCCCTTGAAAGCAGCCTCGGAGAACTGTCCCGCCCTCTCCACGCTCCATGTCGATAAGACCACCTCGCCAGGGAGACATGTGACTATGGATTCGCCAACAGCGAGATTGCTTCTAGCCGCGCCGTGTGGCACCCGTAATGCCAAGCCTCAGAATTAGGCGATGAGTGCCCCTGCACCAAAGGTTTCGCTCCATCCTCTGTTCTCCAGATGGACCCCCATCGAAGGGCTCTGGTGGGTCGAAGATGTCAATGTCAGGATAACTGATCGCACGCAGTGTGCGTATCAGTCTGGACGTAGCCCAGCATGCGTTTCTCTTCTGCAGCTTAGCTTGCGGCCATTTTTCTTGTCCATTAGCTATGCCCTACGAAAGCAAATTCGGCCTAAGGAAGAGACACGTGTGGAACGAAGACTTTCGCGAGTAATAACTTACAAACTCCTTTCGTAATGCGGGTGATGGATTCCCGTCAAAGGCAGATTTTACCAGACTAGGCGAAAAGTCAGACCATGTTCATCAGGGGTGGCCCTTGCTGAACACTGTCATTCTTGATCCAGCTTGAGACGAACCCATTGCCACATGCGAAGTAACTCGGTCTGTTCCGAAGAAAGAAGGCGCCAAGTCATTTCCCACGATGCAAAGGGACTCTTGCAAGTTGCGACCCCCCATGTCTAGCCCTCGGTTAGACAAATGCAACCCCAGGGCTGAAAACCTCCCTTGTCTAGCGTTGCCACTAGTCTACGCTGAGATGATCCTCCGGTAAAGGACCTTGCCTGGACTCCACGATGCCGAAAGCCGGATTGGACGGATGGATCAGATAACGAGGGTGGTGGGGTAGCAGAGCGGATCTGATAACTTGACTTGGCATCATGTGCAAGAGAATAATTCGGCGAGGAACCTCAACTTTGATTTGTGGCGTTTGCGCCACCAATTCTAAGCGAGGCAATGCGTGATACTTCTCATTTCTGAGGTACTAAGAGACTGTTGAAGGTTCTTCGTGTTCTGCTTGGGAAGTTTTAGACTACCTTCTAGTCTAGTTGCCTTGGAACCAATCGTTTTCGGATTCATGATGTGGATGCCAACATGCACAAGGCAACGCATGAGGTACCTTAGACTACCTTCCACTCGCTAAACCCAGCTGTTGATCGTAGCTATATGTCTAAAGCTTGGCAACGACACGGCGGGGAACAGTTCCATAGACACGTTGGTCATGGATCAATGGTCTTTTGCTAGTTCATTCATCGGGTCTGCATGAGTTCATGGCTGTCCCGCCCATTTGGGTGGGTGGGCGGAATTGAGTCACAGAGTCTGAGAGTCCGCAAAAAAGGTTGCAACCATCAACACTTGGCCGAAAATCTTCAGGGGTCTAGGGAGTAGCAGAGCAGGGGACCAACACGAGGGCGCGAGCAGACTTTTGCTGCTAGAATGGCGGATCTGATAACTCTAAACGAGCCTGGGCTTTGGTCGAGCTGGAATCGCGCCGAAGTGCTCGCTAAGTCGGGAACTTGACTGGCCCACTGGCATCTCCCTTTGGAGTTTCCGTACCAACCTGGTCCACGCCGAAGACTTGAAGCTCCGCATCGCAGAGACTTCTCCGTAGGTTGGTTGAGCCGGAGGCTTCTTTGGTTTGGGCGAGACCAGACCAATGTTGCCTCCCTTGGTAAGTTGGTCGGGAGGAGATTCCGCACGAGCAGAGCAGGGGTCCCACTTCAAGGCTCTCTTGTTCTTCATCGGAGTGGTTGAGCGGGTTAACTTTGGATAGATGATAGATATACGGACTATATGGAGAGACAATGGAACATATATAAGTCCAGATTCAGTCCTCGGTCAGAATCATCGCTCTGAAAGACGCCCTAATTCATCTTCTTTGCCAGCTTTCAATACTTCTTTTAACATTCTCTCAATGCTTACTTAACACACACTGTTGAAGTAGACCTTTTAACTACACTTGCCCCAAAACATTAGTCAATATGGGTTACGCAATTCTGCCAGCGCTGATTCCCGACATCCAGAAGGTCTACGATTCATATTTCAGTGCCTTCACTGGTGATGAGATGGGTGAGATCATGGTCAAAGTCCTCTTCCCCAACGGCGTAGACTCTGAAGAGTTCCGCAAGGCACACACCGCTGGCACATTGGCCTGGTGGCATCACAGCGACTGCCAGTACACCTACAAGTGCGTCGACACCGAGACTGGCGAGATCGTGGGTATGGCCCTAGGCGACATCTACCTCCGGGAGCGTACCGAAGAGGAGCGCAAGAACCACGGTGTTGGCTGGCTCGAAGGCAAGGACAGAGAGCGAGCCGAGGCTGTTCTCAACCCCCTGCACGAGGCTAGAGAGAAGCTATTTGGCGGGCGCCGCTACATCTGTAAGTCAACAACCTCCGCTTTACAAAGGGTACCCCTGGCAAAGAAACTGACTCGACCTGCTCTTTTCAGACTCCCACGTTATCGCCGTCGACCCCAAGCACCAGGGCAGAAAGGCCGGTGCTCTCTGGTGTAAGTGGGGAGCGGAACTTAGCGACAGCCTGGGCCTCCCTCTGTACTTCGAGTCGTCCCCTTCCACGTACAAGCTCTACGAGAAGATGGGCTACGAGACTCTGGACGAAAAGATTGTTCACAGTGCGGAGCTCATGGGACAACCGGAAGACACAGTCGTTCCCCTCATGGTCAAGATGCCTGCATGTGCAGGGGGCATGACTTTCAAGGAGTGGCGTGCTGCCGGATACCCTGCCTTCAACGAGGTCAAGAGCGTCCCGGCCGCTCCCGTGGTCGATGTGATTGGTGTGGACAAGAAGACTAGCAATGGTACCATGGCTGTGGAGGTGCAGGTTCAGGAGGTACACGTCTAAGAGGTCAGGGACCTTGTTTTTGATATCTGCGTTTCTAGCATGCTTGAAAATTCCCCTATTTGGTTAATGCAATCGACTTGTCTAATGCTTATTTTGTCTGATAATTTTCCCCTCCCTCCCTCTCAAAGGGTCTTTTGCACGCGAGGTCCGTCATGGAGAACCATGACTCGTTGTTTGGATGGCCCTGGTTCGGTTCTCGGAGTGGGAATTAGGCTCCTTGTTCCGGGACAGGGGCACCGGCGTCGGCTAGATCTCGTTGCTGTTGGCCGTACGGGCCCACGGAGCTGCTTAAGCCGCCTTTGGATCGTCGTACCGACTATGGTGAAAACGTTGTTGTCTTTCCCACTAGACCTCAGAGGGAAAATGCGCGAGGGTTTCTCCTCTGGCGGGGACGTTTGTACGTAATAAACGCTCATAACCGTCCCAAAAGTGCGGCACGTTGTCTTAGCGCCCGAATTCTTGAGAAACGATGGAAGTCAGTCATTACAGAGTAACACCTACTTATCTCATGCTCAGCGGCACTGCACATTCTCCAGGTCAGGTCAAGGCCGAGGTCAATACGAAAAGCCCGAGGAGCTTCCTCTTTTAAGTCCGCCTGCGTGTCAACCAACAACTGAATCTGACCAGCCCCGGGGATAGCGTCGGCCGATGCGACATCGGTCATTTCACAGCCGATTCGTCCGCCGAGTGACAGCACGCTACTAAACGAGACCGCTTCCCGTTTTGATCTAATCAGATGCATCTGATAAGTATTGAGACCATCCGCTTAATCGGATCCTGTCAATGATCATTGAACCACACCTCCCTTGACTATTTCCCACCAACAAGCCCGCGGACTCCGGGTGATTTCCGTTCAGCGATGGACAAGATTAGGAAGGTCGTCCTTTTCGTGAGGCTTGTAGGATACTCGCTACGGCTTTATGCGGACTTTTTCTCGCGATCTTACACCACCAGGAAACTCCCCGCCGGTCCCGCATCAAAAAATGGCGAGCCGATCAACATCGTAGTCATCGGCGCTTCTTTTGCCGGGTATCATGCTGCCAGGGTCATCGCAACCTCCCTTCCCACAGACGGTCCGTACCGACTCATCATCGTCGAACCGAACCAACATTGGCAATTTACCTGGACATTGCCTCGCTTCTGCGTCGTCGAGGGACATGAGCATAAGACATTCATCCCCTATGGCCCCTATTTGCCAGCAGGCTCGGAGAAGATTGTACGATGGGTTCATGATCGCGTATCCACGATCACCGAAAATACGGTGACGATTCAAGGCACGGGAGAGAAGATTCCATACTCGTACATGGTCATTGCGACTGGGTCGGGCGTGGGTATGTCTTTGCCTTCAAGAGTGGGATCAACAGACAAAGTCGAAGGAATCAAGCTGCTGCAGAACTTCCAGCAACGCATCAAAGCCGCCAGAAATCTTGTTGTTGTTGGCGGAGGTGCTGCAGGCGTCGAGCTTGCTACAGATGCCAAAGACCAGTACCCGGATAAGAATGTCACGTTAGTTCACTCGAGAGATGCAGTCATGAATCGCTTCGGTCATGACTTGCAGGCTGAGGCTCTCGCGGGCTTGAAGGATCTCGGGATTGAAGTCATACTCGGGGAGCGGACAACATCCGAAACACCGGTGGATGGCTTCATCACACTTCGCTCTGGACAAAAAGTCGAATGTGATTTCATGGTGAGCCAAGTTTCGAACTTTCAATTTCTGGACTGCCATTTAATGAGTTTCGGACGTCTAGGTGAACGCCACTGGCCAGCAGCCTTCTTCTCAGCTCATCAGCGACTTCGTCCCCAAGGCGATCGCAAAGTCAGGCCGGATCAAGGTCAAGCCAACGATGCAAATCGATGTCGACTCGCTACCGCACATATACGTGTGTGGTGATGTTGCCGAAGCCGGTGTCACCAATCCCAATGCCCGAGCCGCCATGAAGCAGGCCATCTACGCCGCGGATAACCTCATTCTCGCTCTTCAGTCGAAGACGCCTGCCAACATTTACGAGCACTATTGGGCTGACGGGGTTATTAAACTGACGCTTGGTCTTGTAAGTTTTCAACATGGGCGCCTAACTACAAAGTATAAAACTTGAGGTCTAACGCGTCACAGCATAAATCCATCACTGCTTTCGGTATCGGGGACACGGAGCTGCTCTTCCGTGGAAAGGAGAAGGAGGTTACGTTAATGATCGAGCGTGCTTGGACAAACATGGGAGCTAAGCCCTATGAAGACAAGGAGTATGTGACGGGAAGGGCACAGAACAGCGTTGCTGATAAGGCTCTCGAGGTGGCCAACGAAACCGTGTGATATGCAACATCCGGAGCAGCCGGGCGTCACTGGCAAGGGCTTGTTTACGGCGTGTCTAGATATAGAGATGTTTTTTTTTTTTTTTCGCAGTTGAAAGCTAGAGGATACCAGTGCAGATGTTCAGGATCAACCAATACCATGTCTGGTACATCCAGTGACATGATAAGATTCCATTCTCATAGGCTCCGCCTTTTTAGAGCATCGTGAGGTACGGCCTCTCCCACATTCCGGGTGGGACAAGACCAAAGCCTGTCCAGTCCCAAGATCCTAGGTTGCAACCCGCTGTCCGCATATCCCATCAGCTTCGAGAGGCCTGCAGATCTGCCGGCGACACAAGAGCTAAGGGCACTAGTGTGTAGGGTTCAATTTGGCCGCAGGAAACCTTGATCAAACCTCTTGTTTCTGTTGCTTGTTGGCACTAGAAAGGTCAAGCTCTCTTCAGTTGCAGTACCCCAGGCAATCAACTTGTCAATTCCTTCAAATAATATTCGTCGTTCTCTCAAGACCGATTCTTTCGCAAAAGGCTTCTCAGCCTCTGTCGCACAATTCTCGAGATTTATCGTTAATATCACATTTGGCCATGGCACACTGTCACCTTACATTTCGGCCCCGAGTCCTTTTCTCCATGAACACCATCAACCTTAATCCAAAGATCCACCTTCCGGCACCTCCCCTCCTCCTTCTCATTCCACAGCCTCCCACACCGCCAACAAAGACAAAAATTCTCGCCTTGCTTCTTGATCGGCTGCAAGTGCCCATACCACCTCTCATGAACAGCGCATTCCCAGCATCGCCTCATCATCAACGACTTCCGGAACCACGACTTTTCAAATCTCCTCATTCGGTCGCCGAAGCAGTTCTTCTCTAGGATACGACCGCATTCGTAGCACGGCCATCGCCCTCCAAACCCGCGGCGCCCGTAGCGATAGCCGTAACGCTCCGTCTTGTAGAGAAATTGGTTCCGTTGGTGTTTCGGTATGAGGGTTTGGACGTTGAGGTGGTCGTGGAGGAAGTGGTTTGTGGCTGAGAGTTTGAGAATGTCCACGTAGTCCAGGTAAGCGGCAATCTGATAGTGAATATCGAAGGGCAGATTTTGGAACGGACACGGCATTGTATGTGCCGTACCAGGGTCTGGCCCCCTTGCTAAAGCCATGGTCATCGTTGGCAGGATCATGAGTTGTTGTATTTTCTGCAGCCCTCATTCCTTCCATTGGTGGCAATCATTTCCCAAACGCAACTATGAGCCTGCAGATGTTTCCAAGTTTTGCTGGTTGATGACAATGTTTACTCTGATCTGGCGAAAGTCTCGGTCTTCAACTCGTTGCTGCCTGGAACTGCTGATCGCGGTGTAGGAGTCATCGTTACAACCGGCTCAACCGGCCCGGCTTACCGTACCGACGTTACAAGGTAGGACTGATGTATCTCTTGAGAACTGAAGCTTACACAAATTCCTAAATGAATTCCTGTCCTTTCAGATCTGTGGTATCAATACAGCAAAAGACCACGTCGATTGTCTCAAGAATAGGGTTCAGAATTGTTTCCCGGGACTTGATGGTCTCACTCTAAACGTCCCCGCGGGAGGAGGCACAGAAGATTCTTTGAGGCAATTTGTTGTCACCTACTCCAAAGATCAGATTCTCAATCATTTGGAATACTCAGTTAGGTATGCTCTCCCCTCTGACACCTTTGAGTCCAATATCTTCGTTCTCTTAAACCCCTAAACCTTATGGAATGAGAAGTCAACCAATTGTGCAACAGCTCTTAGGCAAACTAGCATTCATAAAAATGTCTCCTCGGTAGTATTCAATACTCAATATGAATACTTTAAAATGCCTTTAGTCAAATAATCATGTTTTCATATACCCATGTAGCCCATTACGCCCCGTACCTCCGGATTCTCGCCATCCACATGGCATAGAGAAGCAGCAGACTCATCCCAAAATTCCGCCATTTTACCACAATACCGATTTGACTCCCATAAGTTCATCTATTCCCCTCGTTATGCCTATGACTGCTGCAACTCATACTCCTTGGGCTTTTTACCGTTGATGTACTCCCATAGTCTGCTCTTTTGGCAAACCTTGTGCCCTTCCACGTCGCAACTGCCGTTTCCAGCTCTCATAGTCCTAGCCATGAAAGTTTCCATCAGAGGCTTTCCTTTGCTCTCAACGACCCGAGTTAGGGTTTCGTTCAGGGGAAAGAGTCTATCGAGATAATGCTGGTTCAACAGGTGACCCAACACGTTGTTCTCGAAAAGTAATCCAGCAAAGGTGTTCTGTCTCTTATCCAGGCGTAGAATGTCATCAACGATTGGCAAGAAAGGATGCCTTCCGTCCATTGGCTGAGGGTTGCTTTGCTCGGCAACCAGAGACTTGAAATGGATAACTCCCCATTGGGATACAAAGTCACCAGTGTTGCCATAATGCTCGATGTGCCCGATAACGTGTTCGTTTTTTGAGGTTTCGGGATCATTGAAATGGTTGGCAGCGTTACCGAAAGTGTAGATCTCCAGCTTATGCAAGGTCTCTCGGCGGTAGTTGGAGAGGAGCCAATCGAGGATGATGCTGCCCTCAAGGCCGCCTTGGGAGTGAAGGATGAGAACGGTCTTGTCTTTCTTCTGCGCAGGGTCCAGGGCAGCTGTGATGAGCGCATAGCAAGTTCTGGTGTCCGAGGTACCAAAGTAGAAGCATCGCTCTAAGAGACACTGGATAAGGTCGAAGATGATTCCAGACCTGCGGCATTATAGTTTAGCGAACGATGCACCTAAAGTCAGATGTTGGTACAACTTACGTTCTGTTATGGACACCTGTGATGGGACGCTGAAAAGTGCGTGATAGTCTGTTGATGTTCCCCTGCAGCCAATGCGAGCTAGTCTCCCGTCAGAAGCATGTTCATGAGCTACAATGTGATCAAGTTGCACTCACCCAACGGACACGCCGTTAAGAAAGATCCATTCTTCGCTGTAGTTCTCGTTGGGGTCCAGCGACTTCCAATTAGCCGCCTCCGGCCACAGAGCATGCTGGGATTTGAGCAAGTTGTTCTCGGTTCCGGCATTGAGCTGTAAGCAGAATATATAGTTGACGAAGATGAATCCGCCGATGTACAGGACGAAGAGCTGGAAGGGAAGGGTAGCGAGAAACGGCAGTGATATTAAGAAAGCGAGTTGCGTCACGATGAGGATGCCGTGTATAAAGAGGCACCAGAGGTTTCCGACCGAAGGATATAGCTCATCCATCTCGCCGGAAGGATAGTAGGGGTCGACTTTGCCTTGGTACCAGGTTTGGATGGCCGAGATGGCGCTGTCGATGGGGCCCCATAGGAGCCATCTGGGCATCCATGACTTGTCGAGCTTTGGGTATCGTACTCCATCTCGCCGAGGATACCATAGGGGAGAGATGACGAAGGGGATGAAACCGATGCATCTAATGAAAAGCACCAAATCATCCCAGAGAAGGCGCCATGGCGGTGCAGTGTAGTATTCGGGCAGCGTGGCCTTGATTTCTTCGGTGTCGCCCGATGGCGAGCGTGGTGATCTCGCGACTGCCAGAGATGTCGTGACGGGGCGCTTGGTTTTGTCGACCGACTGATAGACGTTGACGAAGTGCGCCGATGTCGTTGAGGCCGCCATGGCGAGGAGAGGGACGGGCGTGACGCAGTCTGTGATGACGTACAAAATTCACCAGGTTTATTTAGGTTTGGAATGTTGAAGGGTTCGGATCACTTCGTGATTGACGAGAATTTGGGACATTCGCTTGCCTTTTTGTACCTCCTGCCTACCTGCGTGCGCGCCTGCCCTCTCTGTGTTTCGGATGCACAGTCCCGCCTGCCCCTTGGCACTAGCGGAGGAGGCTGACGACGGTCTTGTCAGAAGAAGCAAAAATTCCTCACTTGACTTGGAATAGTAACATTGAGGCTGTCTTGCAATCACATGCTCTTACTGTTCAGCATTCAACTATTTCACTACCTTGTTGGTTGAATCTGACATAAGAAAGCCACCCATTGGCTGCGATCACTTGAGTTGCCTATCTCAGCCATGCAGTGGCACGCAAATCACAGCGAGCGTGCCCACACGCGACACCATCCCTTGGAATCTGGGCTGCATGATGCGCCATCGCCCGTCACTTGTCAGCCCGGCATCTAAGTCTGATGGGTCGCACTTGAATCCTTGCCGCTGCACCTTCTGCCTTGTCCTGCACCTATGAGCGTACAAGACAGGCTGGCAAGCCGCATTCTCGGCCCCCATCCTCTCTTCATGGTGCGCCTTTTCCAACGGCTATGTCCGTCTGACATAAAACCGATTCACTTGTACGATTCGGTTTCTGACTTGAGGCAGACTCCTACGCAGGTAGACGTCGGTACTTGTTGAAATCGACTCCTGCGATATTAACGTTGTCAGCTTCTGTGGTAAGTTGTGCTGATAATTTATTTCGCCTTTTTCCGTCTAACTCACCTTGTAAGTGTTACCAGGCATGATAGCCGGCCTTGGTGATCGTTATCGACTTGGGATCTGGACGTGCCTCACCATGCCGATGCAATTCAAAGTGAAAGGTCGGTAAGCCACTCTAACCGCCTTCCTCGTAGTCGTGTTATCGAAGTTATATGTTAGGCGAGACAGGGGACCGATGAAGGGAGACGGGATCACCACAACTGACGTTGTGCGGCAGCAGGCGGAGGTGGCGGCCACAGAGCCCCCAGTGCTGCCAAGGCAGCCGGTATCAAGCCCGCTTGACCCTGCGGCTGATACTGAACCTGCGGTTGGTACTGGACCGGAGGCTGATAGGCTGGGGCCGGCGCTTGGTATTGAACCGGCGGCATCTGATACATGCAATACGCCGGCGGAGGGGGATTTTCGGGGTCCGGATCGGGGCCCCTTTGTATGACGACGCACTTGTATACGCCGTAGAGTATGCCACTCCCTACTAACGTGCTGAGCACGGCGATTGTGACTGCTAAACCGGTCTGCATGGCGATGATGTATCTCGTAGGGATTCTTGAAGTAGTTAGGGGGAGGTAGTTAGTCGTTGTTAGTGGTTGTTGCTGCCGGCTGCAATAACGCTGCTGAATGTACGCAGGAAGATGGCGAGTATAGATGCCGGAACCGAGTATAGAGGTCTGAATTCTACAAGAAAATCCTAAGCTGTGATGCGAAGGAGGGATGGGATTTCCGTTTGAACAATGAGTCTACAGATAAGTTGAGCCACTGTATACTCTTTTCTACAGGCTTCGGAGATATTAACTAACCATGACTTCAGAAAATGTTAACGGAGAAAGTTCTCACCACATTTGGGCTTCACCTTATTTCTGGTCTCTGTACAAGGTCCAGAAAACTTGTTTGAAACCATTAGAAGGAACTCCGTACTCTTCCACACAAACATGGTAGAGATCATCCGGCTGTCTCGACCTTTCCGTGGTGTACCTTACCTTGCGGTGAGGTTATGTCAACGATTCCGCAAAGATTGGGTTCAACTTTGAAGGACCTTGAGGACCGGAAGGTACCAACCGATCCCTATAGCCTCGTGAGTATGACAAGGCCCTAAGATGAAGCCTCATGGATCGACAGAGTCAAGGCAATAGATAGCGCAAGTCCCCCGAAAAGCATCCCCACTTCTCACCGGTATCCGGGCCCGGGACGGGGCCGATCGGACTACTTGCGACAGGCCTTTGGCGCGACATGCTCATGCTATAACTCACTCATTTCTTTGCTATTTCTACACTCTCTTCCACAACTGTCTTGTCCGTCATGTACTTAAAATCGGGATACCTCCTCAATCTAATACGCGTACCGAGGTACCCCTGCCCGCGCGGGGTTATGCGAACCGAGGATCGTCCTCACTTGGCTACGGTCCTTCTCCAAAATGAGACACAAACAACACCTTCTTTTTCTGGTTCCGCCTAGATTGGCCACCAATCTCCTTTTTATCCCACCAAGATACCCAAGCAAATCCGTAATATCTATAGGACAAGAGCCAAGATAGATAACCCCCAACTACCGACCATCGTTGCCGAAGCTACGGGCATCTTCCTGATTCCTGGATACTCAGGGGTAATCTGCCAACCAACTTCAACCCAGCAAATCGCAACCTTCCCCTTTTATAGCTTTGAACTTGCCTTTTCGAAATCCACGGTCCTGATTCCCGACTGACTTTCCCCTCCTGACAAGTGTTGCGTAAGAACTCTTTGCTGGTCTCTTTGATGTGACGATACTATACCAAGAGGTGCTTACCATGCGTTAGGTCTCTGCATTGAGCCGAGGCTCTGGACTTTAGGCAAGTCACAACGGCTGTTGTGAGGCATCTCTGACTTCTGATAATCGTTCTCGAGGGTCCAAATCTCCTGTATATAAACAAGCTCATTGTCGATAAACTTTCCATCTGATCTCCGCATCTCCATCTAGAGTCAAGCTCGCAACATCAAGATCCGTAAATCACCACTTACAAAAATCGCGCCAAACATGCATCCCCTCACCCTCTTCGTCGCCGCCCTCCCGCTGGCAACCCAAGCCAACGCAGCCCTCCAGCGCGTCACAAACTTCGGCTCAAACCCAACAGGTCTAACAATGGACATATCCGTGCCCCCAAACCTGTCCGCCTCCCCCGCCATCGTCCTCGCTCTCCACGGCTGCGGCGGCTCCGGCGCGGCCTACAGCCGCCAAGCAGAATACATTCCCTTGTCGGACACAAAGGGCACCTTTGTCGTAATCTACCCGTCCTCCTCCCGCGACTTCAACTGCTGGGACGTCGCCACCACCGCCAGCCTAACCCGCGACGGCGGCGGCGACTCTACGGGGCTAGCCAACATGATCCGCTACACCATCGGCCAGTACGGCGCCGACCCCAAGCGCGTCTTCGTCACGGGCAGCTCGTCGGGCTGCATGATGACCAACGTGCTGACGGCCACGTACCCGGACCTCTTCGCCGCCACCTCGTGCTACTCGGGCGTCGCGGCGGGCTGTCTGGCGGGCTCGCCCGGCTCGAGCCCCATCAGCGCCGATCCCACGTGTGCCAACGGGCTGGTCGTGAAGACGGGCGAGCAGTGGGCCGCGCAGGTGCGCGCCATGTACCCCGGTTATAACGGGAGCTACCCGCGCGTGCAGACGTTCCATGGCACGGCGGACTCGCTTGTCAAGTATCCCAACTTGGCTGAGCAACTTAAAGAGTGGTCCACCATCCACGGTGTAAGCTTTGCAAAGAACAACACCAATACGCCCATTAGTGGTTACACGCAAATGATTTACGGAGATGGGACTAAGCTCGTGGGGTATTCTGCGCAAGGTGTCGGGCACACTGTTCCGGTTCAGGAGGATCAGGACTTGAAGTGGTTCGGCTTGTAATAGCTTTGGTTAGCCAAAAGGATTGAAAACACAGTTGAGGATTGAGCTGATATTGATGCAATGCAATATGTACTGCGTAGATGTCCAAGCAGGCGCTAACTCTTCGCTAGATACATGAAGTGAACAGATTTCTCAATTACGGGATGTAAAGAAGCTGCTCAATGAACACTAGAACATTTCCCTAAAGTGGTTGAAAACGTTGTCCACATATGGATTTGATACAGCAGTGGTCGGCGGCATGCTGGCGTCGGACTGGCTACCAAAACCATCATCCCCGTTGGATGCGAAGCCATTGAGCCCTAAGTATCCCTCGAAAATGCGACTCATCTCGTTTTGAATGCGGACTCCGTTGTTTGGCGACTGAGCCGTGTCCAGGTTCGGTGTTTGCTGTTGGGGTATCGTCGGGGTTGTGGATGAGCGACCGAAAGGCGCAATCCCCGCCGGGCTGTTTGGCATGCGTCCGCCACTCGCAAGTCCAGCCATCGTTAGAGCCGCAGAGCTGTGTGCATCTTCATCTGGTAAGTTGCGAAGACCGATGCTTGGTGCAACTTCTTTGAGCGAACTGATTGTACGCCACAGCCGCTGAGACACCCAACTTTTGGCGGAAAGGTCCTTGACAAGCTCCAGGGCCATGTAGAACTCTTCTCGGCACGTGGAGCTGAACCTCACTGGTGCATGGACAGAAGCCAGGAAGAGAACAGAGATTGCCGATGTCAGGAACTGGTGGTAGAAGACCTGTATCTTACGATACAGGTTCGTGGTATTGTTAAGGTGGCTTAGATAACGGATCGTGTCTTTTGCAAGGTCAACTACACGCTGAGCTTGGGCAAAGTGGCCCATGATGCTAGTTGCGCTATGAAGGATTGGCGTATACAGCCAGATGCGAATCTGCAAACAAGTCAGTATCAAATTCGTAACCGCAATCCCCGATACATCAATACAAACCTGATTAAACCGGAGATATGTCCAGATGCGCAGGCGTTGAAGATTGTACGACGGAGTCGAGGTCATCTGCTTCTCCTTGTCCCAATTGCGAAGTTTGACTTCTTCTGGTACGTTCTCGTACCATTGCAGAATCTCCTGGTCTAACTGCTCCATGTCTTCATGACGGAGCTCACGAGCTAGGACGGGACCAAAGTCTGTGACTTGACGCCAGACCTTAGCTCCCAACCTCGAGTAGCTAATCATAGCGACCAAGTACGGATACTCATCCTGTGTGACCGTGAGTAAAGACACGCCCAGCTGTTTTATGTTGGATCAGGGCGACTCACAGGCATGGGTAGTTCTGGATCAATCTCCTCATCCGGAACGACGAACGGCAGGCCAGTGTTAAAAGCCCACCGCCGGTCCAGAACGTAGGCAGACCAGAAACTGTTCAAAGCATTTTTCCTATCCTCTTCGTTCTTGATTTTCGCGATGCCGGTGGTCCTGTGGATGCCCATCTCCAAGCACAACCTAGTGACTTGGCCCATGACGCGCCATGCCAGAATTTCCTCATTGGCCAGAAATCTGTAGCCAGCAAGAAGACACAGAGCTGGAAGACTCACAAAGTCGACCGCCTCGACCATGAGCTTTCGGTTGAGGACGACGTCCATGCTGTCAATCAGCTTGCACGCTTTCTCGCTGTGCCCGTGCTCTTCCACGACAAGAGCGCAGCTCATGACGATCTTGAGCTGCAATGTCTTGTCGTCGTTGAGATTTGGTGTGATGCCCTGCTTTCGGGCTGATTCCATGTACGCCGTCAGGTGACGGACATGCTCAATGACTGACGGTATCTTGATGACGGGATACATGATGCCGACCTCTTCGTCATGCAGTCGACACAAGCGAATCATCTCGTCCTTGCCAAAGTCCCATAAGGGGTCGATTTGGCTTTCTTGAGGAGGCATGCGGAAAGGACTGTCCTCGGGTACACCCAGGGGCGTGCCTTGTTCATCCTCCCCAATGCCTTTGTAGCCCATATTGTGAATGGTAGTGTTGGCGATGTCCAGACTGTAAGCCATACTGGTGGGGCCACGGAAAGTTGCCTGCTTCGTTTGGGTCAACTCAGGCCGGTGGAGGGGAGACAGCGAGCTCGCCGGGGAGGCCTGAACTGTGCTTGAGGGGAAAGGTAATACTTTGTCCTGGATGGGCGCCAGACGCAGGGTTTCGGAACGGAGGGTATTCATGTTCTGATAGAGGTTATCGACCTGCTCTTGCAAGCGGGCCATCTGCTCCGTCATGGTCTTGTACTCGTCCGAGTCCTTGAAGCTGTTGGAGCAGCAGTTTGGGGCATAGAGGCACTGGAGGTTGAGATTGCCACATCGTTGGCACGGAGTTTCGCCATTGCATTTGATTTTGCGTCTCTTGCATTCGTTACTGTTGGAGAGGGCGTGGGCCGCGTTAGTGATCTTGCCTTTTTATACAGATGAGTTTGGAGACTTGGAGGAGCTCATGGCAGCCAATGATTTGTGTAGGTAGACGGTTGGGCCAAGGTTCTCCAACCACGAAGAGAAGAAGTCGCAATGGTATTCGGCTAGGCGCCATGCCAGACATGACCGGGACGGAGGTATCCTTACCAGGCAATGGATATGTACTGTTACAGCGGCAATTAGCTTTCTGGAGTTCCACAAAGTTTATCAATGACATAGCACACAGCGGAAAGGATGTTCACAGGGAAAGAATGACGAGGACAAGGAGATGATGGGTAGCTAAGGTACTGGTAAAGACTGAAGGAAGTCTGGACAACGGCAAAGACTACGCACCCGATTCCTCTTGCTTCTCTGCTGCTTAGCAGCATTGCTCTCATCCTCTGACTTCCTCTTGGAACCAGTAACAGAGCTTGAGCCAGGCGTTCCAACTTGAGTTGCACCTCTGGAGGCCCCTGGTTGTTGTGCGGAATTGTCTCCGGGGGTCGCGGAAAGGGGGGAATGGACAGAGTGATTGTGTGGAGAATAAGCGGCGGCAGTGGCAGCGCGGTCAGGCGGCAAAGGGACGGCTGCTTGGGTCAAGTAGCGCAAGTCGCTGACCTGCGCGTCAATCTGCTCCATTGCGCATGGCGAGGCCCCTGGCGGACCTGTTTTTGTTTGTTTCTCGCGTTCGATCGTGAGCGACTGTTGAGCGATGGGGAGCAGGCGAGTAATGGCGATTTTCTCCCCTGTTTGTTCAGGCAGGTACCTGGGTACCTCACTGTCCCCCCCTTAGCCTCACTTCTTTTTTCGGGTATCGGGGCTTTCCTGCTCTCAGCTAATCCCGCTGACCTTCACGTGACCGGCTGAGCGTCCGGTCACGCGTTATCTTCATAAATCCCACTTTTACGTGATGCGATCCTTGAACGATTGGCCGCCCTATCGAGGCTTTCATTTCGAATGACGGCATTCTGCCCAGTGCCCAGGCTGTCAACCGAGGCTGAACCGCTCAAGGGCGTGGTATTGACTCCCAGATCCGCAGCCAGAAGATAAGTCTGCCTTGTGCTTGTCCGAGTACCTTACTGGTAATTGAGGGTTGGCTTCCATCCAGCTAATAGGTAGACTACCTAGGTAGACACGGAATCTACTTCCAACACCGATATGTCTTGCGCCTTATCCCAGACCTGGAAGATCCAAGTCCAAAAGGTCGAAAGTTTGAAGATAAAGTCTATAGGGTGTTCCCCAAGTCCCAAAATCGATATTCATTGGCTTGAAACACTTTATTTCTAAAAGATTGAATGTTTCTCGACATCAGGCATGTCCTAGAGTATTACTGAACATGCCGACACCACCTCTGAAGTCTATGTAGGTTGTGGCCAGGCGTGCAGGGGTCCATGGGCTGAGCTTACATAATGTATCAAACTTGCTTGGTGGGGTCCCTGATTCTGCCGCACCTCACCACCAAAAAGTTTCTTGAAGCCCAGAAAATTCACCTAGCATTGCGCAGCGGACCCCTCTCTGAGTTGCCATACAAGCCGTAAACCACATACACGATGTCGGCCCGTAGGAGAACATCCGACTGGGAAGACAAGCCAGCAAAGGGTAAGAGAGAATCTATGAAGAACAACATTGACGTATTGACTCTGACTTTCGTTTTCTAGATCTCGATCCTGAGGCTGAGCACGTCGAGGAGAGCGAAAACGAGAGCGGCAGTGAAGCAAGCGCAGATGAGAATGCTGGCACCGAGCACTATGTCGCAGTCGGGTACGATACACGCCAAACAGAATGTATGCATATATAGCTTGGAGAAGTACTGACCGTCTGTCACAGCAAGAGCAAGCTCCGAGGAAAGGAGAGTGTCTCGCTAGGCCCGAAATACCGCGGCGCTCGCGTCAGCCGCGACGCACTAAACCACTCGAGCGACGACGATGAAAACGAGATATTTGAGGATGCGCAGGAGGATCTGGACTCGAATGGCGAGGAGTACGACGACCCGGACGCCGCCGACTTGGCTGCCGACACTGTAGCCGCCGGAGACGAAGATGTCGAGATCTCGAGCGACGACGCACTCGGCGAGAGCGACGATGAGAAGCTCGAGGCCTTTGCTTTCCGCGGCAGCTCGCAGCCCAAGGATAAGAAGGGAGGCCGAAGCAAGAGGCCCACCGCTGCTGACTTCATCTCCGATGAGGAAGAGGAGGAGGAGGAGGATGACGACGAGGAAGGCGAAGGTGCCGCATTAGATGACGAGGACGACGAGATGGACGACTCAGATGACAACGAAGGTCTGACGGACGGATTGGAAGGGTCAGACGAGGACGAGGAAGACGATTTGGGCTCCGACGAAGAATCTGAGGAAGATTCCGAGGAGGAGGACGACGACGACGCAGAAGACGACAAGCCTCGCGGCAAGTCCTCCAAAGCCGACGCGAGAGCCGAGCAGCGCAGGCTTATGAACGAAGGTTCAAAGGTGCTCGCCGCCTCCATCTCCGCCGCCGCGCAGCAAGACGCCCAAAAGGGTCTCGCCGTCCGTGAGCAGCGCAAGACCTTTGACGGCCTCCTCAACATCCGCATCAGGCTGCAAAAGGCCCTCGTCGCAACAAACTCGTACTCCACCGTCGAGGACGACGAAGAAGAGCAAAATTCTGAACCGTACGAGGCGGCCGAGGAGGCGGCGCTCAAGCTGCTCAACACCCTCGACAGCTTCCGTGCCAGCCTGCTCCCCGCAGAGCTTCAGCAGGCCGGCGGCAAGCGCAAGAGGGGCGAAGCCTTCGACGCCGCGACCTCGAGCCAGGAGATCTGGGAGGGCATCCAACAAGCCGAGGAGCGCGCGGCCAAATACCGCAAAAAGGTGCTCGAGACGTGGTCCAGCAAGACGCGCAGCGCCACGGTGGAGGTCAAGTCGCGCAACCTCATCTCCTCGCAGACGTCCATCGTCGCCTCCCTCGAGGAGCAGCTCCTCTCGGCCGACCGCCTCGTCAAGCGCACCCGCACCCCGCGCTCGTGCGCGCCGGCGCAGGTCGCGGCCAAGGTCAACGAGGACCCGGACATCTACGACGACGCCGACTTTTACCAGCTCTTGCTCAAGGAGCTCGTCGAGCAGCGCACCGCCGACAACGGCGGCGCCGGCGCCTCGGGCGCGCAGCCCACGGTGCGGTGGGCGGCGATGAAGGAGGCAAAGACCAAGAAGCACGTCGACAGGCGCGCGAGCAAGGGCCGCAAGATGCGCTTCAACGTCCACGAGAAGCTGCAGAACTTCATGGCGCCCGAGGACCGCAGGGCGTGGGAGCAGGATGCCGTCGACAGATTGTTCGGCACGCTGTTTGGACAGAAGATGGAGCTCGGCGAGCAGGCTTCTGATGCGGAGATGGAGGACGATGGGGAGGTTGATGCCGAGGAGGCTGGTCTGCGTTTGTTCCGCAACTAGGACTGTGTAGACATGTGAATAGCCAAAAAAGGGTCGCTGGGCATTTAAAAAGTTATGTACATTCATATGAAGATATCCCAAGGGTATAGACTGAGCTACGAGAGAAATCACTGCGGTGAATCTTACATCCATAATCTCAAAAGGTCATCACTGCAACCTCTTCTTCCTCTTCTAACCTCTATCGTCACATAAACACAGTCCTCGCAAATAACAAGAACATGCCAACATGCACCGCGAGATGAACAGCCGGTCCTCCAAGAGTCCTCTGCGTTGCCTTCGCCTCTTCTCCTCTCTCCTTTCCCAGACCATCCACCTCGGGCTTCGTCAACCGCACATAGGCGCGCCAACACGGCCAAACATGCCAAAATGCCAACGCCGCCGCAACCTGCCTACTCATCTCGTCAAACGGCCGCGATACAAAGATGAGGCAGATCAGGTTCGTGGTCAGCAGTAGCCCACCGAATTGCTGCAGCACCAGCTGCGCGGCGGCCGGTGGGTTAGTCAGCTGACTGCCGGGCCTGAGGATGAAGGAGCACGCGGCGGCGGTCTCGATGGCGATGTGGAAGAGGAAGGGGAGTTTGGCTGGTTGCATTATTGGCGGCAGCATCATGTGGAGGGTTGTATCGGTGATGCGTCTAGGTATGTCAGCCCCAGCTCGGGAGCTGAACGTGGTGAGTGTGTGTGTGAGTGGAACTATCTCATGCAGTGAGCTTTTGAGTCTGCATTACTCCCTTGGTTGATCGTTGTAGTTCGTCCATAGTGGCACCTACTTACAGGCTTCAGCCACTGATACTTCTTCCTCTGTTGCTCCGGTGTACGCAGTATTTCCTGATAGAAGAGTGAGAAGGTCGGTCCGGAGTTCAGAATCCGGAGCTGACCGGATCCGCAAAGGTTCGCCGGCGCGGTGAGACTTGAAAGGTTCGGTCGGCCGTGGAGCAACTCAAAAGTCCGAGCGGAGGGATTGATGGTTTTGTTTAGGAAACTTCACTCCGGCTTCAACGTAAGTTACAGTGGCTCTGCTCGCGAACAATGAGTGCGACTAGGCCTTGGTTCTGATGAAGTTAGAGTTTGCCTTCTACTCTATTTTGTCTTTTTCTACAAATGGTCGTTACCTGGATACCTTGCCTAACACACGTGCCTGCGGAAACGAGAATCCTGAAGGATGCTACAAATCAGGCTCAATCGCACTGTCGGCACCGGTACAGAGTATGCGTTCAGATCCATAGCTGTGCCTTACAAAGTTGTACACTACCTGCGATGCTTTATGAGGCCTGGTCAGCTCCATTGAGATGCGTTTGACTGGCTGTCCATGAGGAAAAGGTCAGCAACCCTGCCGATTACGCATGAAAAAGTTATGACATGCACCGCAAGCTTGGTGCCGTGGCGGTCGATGCGGGAAGCTTTAGGAGCCGAGGTTGAGTATTTTAAGCTACTGGGGTTTGTTCGAGCAGCTGCAACTCTTGTAAGGCGCCTAAGAAACCCCCTGTTCTGCTCTTACCCAGGACACGCGAGCGGCGAGCCTGGAACTGATTCATGAATCATGCCGTGTGTCTTTTCGCAAAAAAGCTTCCACAGCTCTTGGCCTGTCTCTCTTCTGTGTATTATTATCAACATTACCAACTTACACGTGTGGATTTCGTGCTTTGCCTGCACGTTGAAAGAAAAGAGATGGCAGCGTGAGCGCGGGCCGCGGGACGGACTCCCAAACAGTTCCGTTTCTAGAAGACAAGGACCGGAAAACACAGGCGGGACGCCTTGTAGGAGAGTGACTTGGGATGGAACACAGTATCGGATGAGACGTGCCGACCTCTTGGTCAAGGCAAGTTTCTCGCGAGGTATGAGACGATAAAAAAAAAAAAAAAGAAGAAGAAAAAAAAATAATGGCCACTAACTAGCACACCACAAATATGAGCAGCGTTCGACCAACCCAGCTCAGTTCCTCGGGTACTTCAACGCATGTCAGATTATGGCCTCCCAATAACCGCATCTTGGTTCCTGACAGCTGGTGGCCGATCCCATCTAGGAACGACCCTTCACACCCACCTTCTTTTGGGCAGTGAAAAAGAGAGCGCGAGGTGCAGATGGCCGCAGCGCATCGCGACTCACGAGCAACCCCCAAGAGAGGCTTCTAGCTTTCGTGCTCTTTTAATCATGTACGAATACTCGTAGCTTCCTTTGCTAGAGCAACATTGCACAGGGATCATCACGCTTGCCAGAGTCACCACGATAAGGACTCCTCCCCTTTATATCCGAGGATAAACAGAATAGGAAGCAAGTATCACTTATCAAGAAGTAACCTAGACAAAAAAACAAAAACTCCACCGCCTCGCCGCCTCGCGTGAGCCCGGCTCCGAAGATTGGATTCAGACAATGTTTCAGTTCCGGGGTTGGCTACCCTACTTTTCACCTCTAACCTTGCAAGCTAACCGCACTGCAGCGTCGCACTGCTGGACCCCTGAGCAGCAACCGGGGACGGAAGTCATTCCGGGGGCTCTCTCGTACATTCCAGGATGAGGCAGAACCCCGAGTCGGGGGAACCCAAGATAGGGTGGGAGAACATGATTGCAAAACGAAACGGTGCAACAACTCCTCCGACTCTCTCTCGTTGGTATCAAGTATCGACCCGACTCGCCCACTACCATTATCGCCACAAGCAAACACGGCGCGTCTCTTGGCCAGCCCCGTCCTGCCGTCTCTCTCTCTATTCCTAAAGTCCATGTGCCCATGGTGTATGGACTTTGGAGAAAGCATCGTGGTCTAAGGCGAGTCTAGTAATCAGCAGGTAGAAAGAGCACCACCATACGGAGAAGGTACGGCAAGGGTAGCTCCTCTTGGCCAACCACTTTTGTTGAGCTCAAGGTGCAACTACGACCGGCGCTTGTGCTTCCTTACATACGGATACCGTCCTCTTTTCCTTCCCCCCTCCACCCCCAGTCGCCTTTGCCTCATCCCACCCACCACGTCCACGGCACCACCACCATCCAAGTCACCAACCACCACCACCCATGCTCAATGCCGGCGTCACTATTATGTTTCCTTAATGCATGACGGGCCTGTCTCTCGTCTATTATCTTTCTTCGCCTCCCGCTCTCTATCCTCTGCCTCTGAACACAAATCTGGCCTCCACCAATTTCACAACCTGACCGACTTTTGCGTTCTACCTTTCCAACACACCTAAAATCGATATGCTAGAGGCCTAGCTAGAGCTTCCCGTACCCGCTTCGCCTTGTCCATCGTTTCTCCCGTTGGCAACATACGAATCGCACCACGTTGGCATAATACACCAGACCAACATTTCTGTCCGCGCTACATCGTTGGTGTTCTCCGTACAATCTGGTAATTCTGTGTTGCCGTTCAGCCGCAGTGATATCATCACTCACAAGACGCACACCTCAAGTACGGATACTAGCCACCTAGCACCCATCTATCCTTGTCTCTCTTGCGCCAAAGCCCATTGCGAGTCGCATATAGCTCTATCCCCTTGCCAAACGCCTCCCGCAGCTTCTTCAGAGCTTCAACAAGCTCTCTCTCTCTCCTTCAACCTGCCATTGACCTTAGACTTTTCCCGTTTGAAGGTCGAATTTTACATAACGCACATAATACACACAAAACGCCACATCCAATCGAGAGGAACAGTCAATTAAGCTACCCCTCCCCCGCATCGCAACTCTCGTACACACAATCCACAATGGCGGCTCCCAACACCTTCGGGGAGCTTGGTCTCTCCATCATTGGCGTCGCCAGCCAGTACCCGCCCTACTCGCTCAAGACGGACTCAATAGACTACCTCAGCAACAAGTTCTATCCTGAATCACCTTCGTAAGCATCGGGTACCGCAGTTGGGCATATTGTTACTGCTTCTGACCACAGTTATCGTGCAGCATGAAAAAGGTTCTCTCCATCAACAGGTTTACCGGCATCGACTACCGTTCTTCCATCGGCACCCACGAGCACGAAGTCGTCAACCAGAAAGACGCCCCCTCCATTGCAGAACTGCACAAGGTCTTCATGAGCGACGGCGTACCACTCGCCGTAGAAGCATCCCGCAAAGCCATCGAAGAAGCGCGCATCGACCTGAGCGAAATCACCCACGTCGTATCGACAACCTGTACCGACAGCGCCAACCCGGGCTTCGACCACTACGTCGTCAATGGCCTCGGCATCACACACCAGGTCGAAAAGGTCCTGCTCCACGGCGTCGGTTGCAGCGGCGGGTTGGCAACGCTACGGACGGCAGCGAACCTGGCGCTGGGACACAAGGCGCGAGGGAAACCCGCGAGGATCCTCTGCGTTGCGCTCGAGGTCAGCACCACCATGGTGCGCAGCGAGCTCAACAGCATCGACGAGTTGCAAGAGACTCGGATCGGCGTCGCGCTCTTCTCTGACTGCGCGAGCGCCGTGGTGCTTAGCAATGGCGTCGGCGAGCCAACGGAACCCGTCTACGACTTGTTGGGGTGGGAGCATAAGATCATTCCCGACACAGACCAGGACCTCGGCTTCGATGTCGATCCTGTTGGTGAGTTCAAGAACCCCATGGTGAAGCAACCAAAGCATCGTAACTAAAGGAATGCAGGCTGGAAAGTGATTCTTACCCCACGAGTACCGAAGCTCGCATCGGCGGCAATCCCGTCGACGTTCGCAGAGATGCTCTCTGACGTACCATCACTGCCACCGAATTATCAGAAACCCGAAGACTTCGATTGGGCGATGCACCCCGGAGGCGCGACGATCTTATCGGGGGCAGAGACGACGATGGGCATCACATCGTACCACATGCGGGCGAGCTACGACACATATATCAATCACGGAAACTCGAGCTCGGCAACGATATTCAGCGTTATGGACAGGCTGCGATCCAAGGACATGGATGCCGTAGCACCGGAGGGCCGAGCCCGGGACTACGTGGTGGGGTGTGCGTTCGGGCCGGGAATCTCGGTGGAGATGTGCATGCTGAAGCGGAACATGCGGGCGCGAGACGCCACGGGGCTGCAGACGCCACCGGAGACGGAGAGCGAGGGCAGCACTAGCGAAGCTGGGGATGATGGCGGGGTGCGGTCGGAGGAGCGGCCATCTTCGGGGCGTCAAGCGGACCAGACCTTTGTTGCGGAGGCAATGGAGGAGCTTGATCTCGACTGAGGGGGGGTTGGGAAGCTGGGTTCGGAGAGGGTACTCTGGTCTGGAGCGGGAGGTCGTATATAGCGAGGCGAGAAAGAGCAGGACGTACGGATACATACCCATGACTTGACGGCGCTAATGAAGACATGGCAAGGCCGCAGAGATGGCTGAGGTGGCCAGCGTTCCCGTGATGGAACACTGGCGAAGATGACGAGTGCTAGATATTGGTCAAGACGGCGGTAGAGTTGAATAGACGAGGTCGAAGAGATTCCCAGGTTCGGCGCCATTCATTGGTTAATAGGTATTGAAATGTCGCGGAGCCATGACATGGCAATATGCAAGCTCGTGGTTTGCACCCGAGATTCGAGATTCGAGTTCGTGTATGCGCCGGAAGGTGGACAGGCAGGTTCTTGGAAGTGGAGAGGCACGATATCAGAGACACGAGATGAGCCGAACCGTGGGTAATTCTTCCGGCAATGAAAGAAGACATTGCGCCCCGGGGGACGGTTGTGCCGAGGAAAGAATGGCGTCGATGGGTGTTTTGAAGGTGTGCAGAGTCGATTTTCGGCGGACAAAGGATGGAAGCTGAATACGATCCCGCATCTTTCCGGGCCTTCGGCAATGGGCTAAGGCTGGGGGTGGAAACGTGAAGGCGCAGACGGGAAGCGGACGGGATGAGCTCATGGTCCCCGGGGAGAGGTTATCGTCATGGGGCAGCGCGATTGGTCTGGCTTTTCCGGGGCCCGGCGCACATGAGGTAAGGAAATGGTCGTTCGGGATAGCATGGGTTGGGTGTGGGTAGGATGGAGGGGTTCTGAGACGGAGATTCGTTGTTGCGGGTGACCCTAGAATAACATCAGTGCCGAGTATCATCTTGGTTTCCCACCTACCAAGTATCTGAGGTGTAGATGGGAAAATTACACCGAGAATCGGTCTCGGTGAGACGTCACCCTGCGTGATGATAATAGTCGCAACCCTAGAGGTCAGAGGATTTGAGTCATTCGATGGGCGACGGGGCTACTACTGTACATTAAATATCGCAGTGGTGGACACGAAATAATAAGGCCGAGAGATCTGGAGGTGGAAAAGTCAAATGCCATGATTGTCAGCAGTCTGCGCCCCGGCCATTGGCGGTGTCGGCGAGCACCATGGCAGGCAAAGCGCACCGTTTGTCCAGGTTCAGGTGGTCTGTTGCAGGCGGTTTCGGTGGTGTCAGGTCTAGGCCCCCGCCATTATTGATGGCTCCTTGACCAAAACAGACCAAAAAAAAGCAGAGGCGACGATTGGATCCCTGCAGAAAGTGGTGCAGTATCAATTTTTTGACGTCAATTTGATGGCTGGGTGGGGGGAGGGGTTACTCGCGTTTGACGTGGTAAGAGGAAATAGAGGGGCTGTTCGTAGCTGTCCGAAGTACCCCTCTTGCTGTGCACTCGGTCGAGGTACTTGTGCTCTCTGCCCCTCAACAACTCACGGTGTTCCATTGGGTTGAGACAGGCGCAGTGTTGTTGATGACTTGTTTCTCTCAATGGAAGCATTGCTCAGATTCAGCCACAGGTCAAACCGTTTGCTTGCTGTCATGGTGTAAAGTAATTGTGTAAAAAGGAAGATGCATTGCCTAATGCCCTTTACCTAATATTCTTCATTATGTCACAGGTCAATGTTTGTGACTGATGTACAATTCCAGACGGAAGGTGCCATGGAAGGCAGATACATCGACTTCCTCCCATTACTGGAGTGACCAAAGACCAAAGGCAGGAAAGAACGAGGGACCATGGGATGCTCGGTGGACGGTGGTACCTCCCTCAAAGGATTGAAGCTGGCAGAGCGGAGCTCCTCATGGACGGAGTAAGGTACCTCAGAACCAGCAGGTAAAGTACTCCCGCTCGGAGCAGTTGAAGGGGAAACCACGGCCAAATTGGTCTCATCCATGTACCTTACCTCGCACCTCACGCAACACGCCCAGCCAACCAGCCAACGCTTGGTCAAATTGGAAGAGGTGGGAGAGCACCCGCCGGTAGCTGGACCGATGCTTGGCCGTAGGCGTGGCCCATGGACGGACGGTCAAGGTGGACCGGGTCTGGCTGGCTTGGTACAGTAGCTGCAGTACACTGGACCAGTCCTGCTCAGCCCGAGTAAAATCCCGCTCGTGGGAATCAAACATAACTCGCCCGCGTCCACATCAACCCCGATCCAAACCTTCCTGTTGATTTTTCTCCCTCTTCTCCAATACCTGTCCCTGCATATTCTCTCACCTTTTACTCTTCTGCCTCTGAGCATCAAGTTAGAACAGTCCGACTCTACTCTGGACAAGTTACTATTCGCAATCAACCTGAACATCTTTTCTACCCCACGTCAGTACCCCGCCATTCACAATGGGTCTCCTGTCAGAGCTCAACATCAAGCCTGGTGTCGTCTACGGCGATGACCTCCTGAAGCTCTTCAACTACGCCAAGGCCAAGCAGTTTGCCATTCCTGCTGCCAACGTCGTAAGTAGCTTCTCTTTGGCTCCTCCCATCATATCAATACCAATCTTGCCAATCCTATGACGCGCCCCGAGTTGGCGCCGTGCGGTCCAAGAATGGAGGGGAAATAATATTCGGTGACAATCGGCTAACAACGACCCCGCCTCCCAGACCTCCTCTTCCACCGCCGTTGCCGCTCTCGAGGCTGCCCGTGAGGCCAAGTCTCCCATCATCCTCCAGACGTGCGTACAACCCTACACCGATCCCCTAGATCCAAGATCAGCCACACCATAGACTTCAGCAAGATATCTGATAGCTTTGCAGTTCCCAGGGTGGTGCCGCCTACTTCGCCGGCAAGGGCATTCCCAACAGCGCCGACAAGCAGGAGGCTTCCGTCGCCGGTGCCATTGCTGCCGCTCACTACATCACCTCTATCGCCCCCATCTACGGCGTTCCCGTCGTCCTTCACTCTGACCACTGCGCGTAAGTTTCGAGCATAACCATCTAATTTCAAAGACCCAGCAAACTGACCTTCTACCATAGCAAGAAGCTTCTGCCCTGGCTCGATGGCATGATCTCCGCCGATGAGGAGGAGTTCAAGCGCTCCGGCCACCCCCTCTTCTCTTCCCACATGATCGATCTCTCCGAGGGTATGTAATCGAGTCCCAATCTCGCCCTCCCCAAGACCATCACTAACAAACACATAGAGGATGTCGCCTACAACATCGAGACCACCGCCAAGTACCTCAAGCGCTCTGCTCCCGTAAGCTACAAACAGGACCTTTTTTTTGCGCCTGCCACTAACACGTTGCGCACAGATGAAGCTGTGGCTCGAGATGGAGATCGGTATCACCGGTGGTGAGGAGGACGGTGTCAACAACGAAGACGTCGACAACAACTCACTCTACACCCAGCCCGAGGACATCTACGCCATCTACCAGGCCCTGAGCCCCATCAGCCCCTTCTTCTCCATCGCTGCCGGTTTCGGTAACGTCCACGGTGTCTACAAGCCTGGGTAAGTCGCGTGTGCCTCCAAAACCTCCACCCCACAGGCCTAACCCATTGCAGCAATGTCAAGCTTCACCCCGAGCTCCTCGGCAAGCACCAGGAGTTTGTCCAGCAGAAGCTGGGCACCGACGACAAGAAGCCCGTCTTCTTCGTCTTCCACGGTGGTTCCGGCTCCGCTGTCGAGGAGTTCCAGAAGGCCATCTCCTTCGGTGTCGTCAAGGTCAACGTCGACACTGACTTGCAGTGGGCCTACCTCACCGGTATCCGCGACTACGTCACCAAGAACATCGACTACCTGAAGACCCAGGTCGGCAACCCCGAGGGTGACGACAAGCCCAACAAGAAGAAGTACGACCCTAGAGTCTGGGTCCGTGAGGGCGAGAAGACCATGAAGGAGCGCGTCAAGCAGGCTCTGTTCGACTTCAACGCCAACGATGTTTTGTAAAGGAAGAGTTAATGGGTGATACCTCCACAGAGATGAGACCAGATATGGGATGGGGTCTGCTCTGTTTCGTAGGATGATGATGGCGAAAAGCCCACCTACGTAGTTCTCAAAATGAAGTAAAAGAGACAACCAACCGGCCTATGCATATGGTGACTGTAATAATATGCATCGTTACCACAGCGCAACACGCCCAGCAGTAATGGCGGGTTTTGTCTGAGGATATCTGCAGGGGTGTCAACGGTCGGTCAACGGTGCACACAGAAAACACCTACCAGAAGCGGTACGATGGATGCAAGGCCCATATTTGACAACTCCAACCAACAACTTCTAACCCAGCGACACCTCATGATTATGTGACCAGAGTCTGCAATCGAACATAAGCTGCCCGCACTAAGCTTTGATGTTACCGGCCTAATTGCCCGTCTAACCCCGCCGGGATTGAGCTAACCCTTCCGTTCCCTTGTGCTGCTGCGTCGTCTCATGTCCGTTGGCGGAACAGAGCCGGTGAGGAGAAACATCCCATGCCTTGCAACACCAGCCCCCAGATTGCTAATCAACTTTCCCCTGCATATGTATGTTGGTTCATCCATGACTTAGAAAGTCTGATCTTCACTCTCATAAATACTCGCATGAGCTATTCAAATATCAATTGACCTCAATTGACCGAGCTGTTGTAATCTGTAGTCACATACAAACCCCACTGCGCATATCTCACCTTCACCACCATGGCCTCCGTGTTCGGCTTCCTACGCCGCAATTATTTCATCTTCAACCCGCCCGTCGCACCAAAGCAAGATGGCGCCATCCGCTTCGGCGTCCTGGGCGCAGCCAACATTGCGTAAGTATCATCTTTGGCTTTGTCTTTTTGTAAAAAGGAAACATTGCGAATTACCTTGTTATCGATAATGGGAAGCTAACCTCAGTTGTAGTCCAATGGCCCTCATCATACCGGCCAAAACTCACCCAGACGTCATAGTCCAATCCATTGCCGCCCGCGACCGTAAAAAGGCCGAGGTCTTTGCCCAGAAGCACGGAATCCCGGACGTGAAGGACTCGTACCAGGCCGTCATCGACGACCAGGAGCTCGACGCAATCTACGTCCCGCTGCCCAACGGCCTGCACTACGAGTGGGCCCTCAAGGCGCTGCAGGCGGGCAAGCACGTCTTGCTGGAGAAGCCGTCCGTCTCCAACGCCGAGGAGGCCGAGGCCCTGTTCCGGCTGCCGCTGCTCAAGGAGAAGGGAGCGCCGATCCTGCTGGAGGCGTTCCATTACCGATTCCAGCCGAGCTGGCAGTATTTCATGGGGCTCGTCGATAAGGAGAACGTCGAGCACGTGCATGCGCGGGCGTTTATCCCCTGGTTCGCGCTCGGGGACGATGACATTCGGTTCCAGTACGGTCTTGCCGGCGGCGGGCTGATGGATTTGGGGACGTATACCGTCTCGAGCATCCGGCAGACGTTTGGCGTCGAGCCCGAGGAGTGTCTGACGGCGAAATTCAAGACGATGCCGCCGCCCGAGGAGAGGGCGGATTACGCGTGGGACATCACGTGGCGGATGGCCAACGGCGGGACGGCGCACGCCGAGGGGGCGTTCCGGACGGGGACGTTGGGGATGGGTCTGCCGCGGCTGAGCGTCATCCACAAAGAAGTGAAGGTTGCCGACGACAAGTTACCCGCGGGCCAGGAGAAGACGCGGAAGCGGACGATTGAGTTTGCGAATTTCATGCTGGGCGGCATATGGCACCGCATCGACGTCGTGGACGAATTCGTCGTGAAGCGGACGGGCTCGGGCGAGGTGGTCAAGAAGTGGACGGAGAAGACGTCCAAGAAGGCGTATACATTTGACGAGGCCGGGCTGGCGGGCAACGGCGAGGAGTATTGGTTCACGTACCGGCATCAGCTGGAGCAGTTCGTCAACCGCGTCAGGGGCAGGGAGACGAGCGTTTGGGTTGATGGGGAGGATAGTATTAGTCAGATGAGGATGATTGACATGGCCTATGAGAAGGCTGGGTTGCCGCTTAGGAAGTCGACCGGTATTGAGATTTAGGAATTTCTGGGGGAGATGCGGTGCAACAGACCTCGTTAAACGTCCCGACTGGCTAAGCTGGTGGAAAGCAAGAACCCAATTCCTGGGTGGCATTATCCAGTTTGGGTTCAAGAAGCTGCTATCATAGGCTTCAGCGTGATGGCTGCTGCAAGGTGATTTTGGAAATCGATGATTGCATTTTTGCTCCAACGTTGAAGAACCTGTGCAAACCCAGTTCCTGGATGGGGTTGGCACGGTTTGGCTCGCCGTCTACCCCGTCGAGGCCTTCAAACACATACAACCCACAACAACCCTCTCTCCTTTCTCCTCTCTCGTTGAGGTGAAGATACCAAACTCAACCACGTCCAAACCCGCCCTTGGCAACCTCAATAAACTCCTCCTTACTAACCCACCCCTTGCCCGAGATATCCGCCATGTCGATCATCCTCCTCATATCCGCCTCGCTCAGCGTAGAATTGACCTCGCCGCACACCGCTCTCAAGCTCTCGAGCGTGACCCGCCCCGTGCCGCGGGGGTCAAACATCTTCCACGCATCCTCGGCCTCCTCCTGCGGGTCGCGGCGCATCAGCAGCCACGCCGCGATGGCGGAGAAGTGCTCCTGCGGCATGCGCAGGCGGGACGGGCTGCAGGGGCCCCGCGAGGGGTCGTGGTCGTGCGGCGGGACGCCGTGGGCCAGGAGGAGGGCGTAGGTCTCTGTACGGGCCAGGTCGAAGCCGATGGCGCGGAGGGCAAAGGGCCACTCGCGCGCGTTGAGGGAACCGAGGCCTTGTTGGTCGACGACTTCCCACTTAGTGAGGGGTGTGTGTGTCAGTGATGTTTGCTCGTAGGATGAGAGGGAAAAGGCAGAGAAGAGCAGGTGATACTTCGACTCTCGGTTTATATACGAGAGCATGATGAAGTGATGATGCTAGGTAATACAAGGACTTACAGCTTCTCTGATGTTTTGCTGCCAGTCGGAGGGTAGGGCGGCCAGGTCGCGACGACCTTGCGCCATGTCGAACATTGCCGATGGGGTAGACATCGCGTCGTTTGTGTGTGATGTGTTTCTTTTCCCCTTCTCCTTGAAATGGGCCTTGGTGTTTCGGTTATCTCAGATACAGGTGAGTCTCGATGCTTCCCTGCAGCGGCTCCTAGCTTCACGAGGTAAGGCAGGCGCAAAGAAAACGAGAGTGAGTGCCAACGAGCAGAATCGATGAAAACAAAAAACGTGGAATATCAAAGGGGTATCAGAAATATGAAACTTGAAGGCGAGAACTGGAGGAGGATGTCACTGTGAGCTTTCATATGTGAGATCTCATGCTTAGCGGGTGGTGGGGCTCGACTTTTGGAACGAGAGCTTTCAGTAAGTGAGATGTCGCGTCTGCAGCTCTGTTTCCTCTCATCGCGAATTCGACCGCGATGAAAAAGGTACGTATACGAGCCATGGAGAAGGTTCGGTGGGGTCGTCTACACCAGATCACGTGACGTTCCCGACTCTTCGATGAGGAAATGTCAAACCAATGGGTCATGCATTGTTCGGTCTTTCTTGACGGACTAAAGATGCTTTGTGTAAGGTAGTCAAGTTATCGAAGACACGATGAGTAGCATTGTTCTGATGTGCTGCCGCCTCAGGCAGGGCCATTGCAAGTCAACGAAGCTGAACCACCTCTCAGCCGAAGATACTCCGCAAACAGATCCAGTCTACGTAGAGCCAATCAATTACATCCTCTCATCACCACCCCCGATGCATTGTCTGTCTCCAGGGTCAATTCCATTGCATTGTGCATTGCATCTCTCTATGACGTTCAAGGTAATTGTGTATCGCCTGTCAAAGACCGCACAATGAGGCCAACACTATTCCGTCCGTTTCAGTCGACTCTTCGAGTCCTGGGCCATGAAAACCCCTTGGTATAACGCACGCTTCCCTCTTACTCTCCATCTCATGCATCACCTCATATTCAGACTTACTAACATGACCTACAGGGCCTGCCGAAATCCGGCACACCGCCCAACTGGCCTAGGAAGCCCGTGAAGAGGAAGATTACCGGCGTACAGAAAATTATTGCAGTTTCTTCCGCCAAGGGTGGCGTTGGCAAGAGTACAGTTGCAGGTAGGTCACGCAGCTCCAAATCAAAAATGTTTGCAAAGAGGCACAGTAGTAATCAATATTTATAGCAAATCTATCATTGGCCTTTGCACGACTAGGCTACAGGGCCGGTATCCTGGACACCGATATCTTTGGCCCTTCTATTCCTACACTCTTCAACCTCTCCGGAGAGCCGAGGCTCTCAGAAAGTAGGAATCCCAGACCTCATTGACCATTGCAGCTCGCCAGCTAACACTATCGTCAGACAACCAGTTGATCCCAATGACTAATTACGGCGTAAAGACCATGTCCATGGGCTACCTTGTGCCAGAGGATAACGCGGTGGTATGGCGAGGCCCCATGGTGATGAAGGCTATTCAGCAGCTACTTCACGAAGTCGACTGGGGTGGGTTGGATGTTCTTGTGCTCGACCTACCTCCAGGCACGGGCGATACGCAGCTCACCATTACACAGCAGATCATACTTGATGGTAAGTCATGTTTGAACGTCGCAACACTAGGCACATGATTGCCGGCCACCGCTTACAAAAGCCAGGGTCCATCATTGTCACCACACCCCATACACTCGCAGTCAAAGACGCGGTCAAGGGCGTCAACATGTTCAATAAGGTCAATACCAACATTTTGGGCTTGGTGCAAAACATGTCACTCTTCAACTGTCCACACTGCAATGGCGACACACACGTTTTTGGGTCCAACGAGAGAGTCGAGCGCATGTGCAGAGAGCACAAGATCGACTTCCTAGGCGACATCCCCCTGCACCCATCCATCGGCGATGATGCGGATCTGGGCAAGCCCACCGTTGTATCGGAGCCGTCGAGTGCCAGGGCGGAAATCTTCCTCAAGATTGCTAAGGACATTGCCCCAAAGATTGACCTCCGCTCACCGTAGCTCGCCAATGACATGTGACGGCCAGTAAGCGACGTATTCTAAGGCCGGAATGAGAGTGTAGGATATCCTGTATAGCCAGATGTTTAGTCAAGGTGGCCATGAAGCTGGGGAAGTTGGGCATCTCATGTATTTGTATCAAGGACCCCTCCGCGCTTGATGCGCAGAGTCCAGGTGAAATCATAATCCCATGGTCGCCTGGAGTAAGTAAAACACATGTGTACAAACCGTTAGCCTATGTAACGCGGAAACAAGACACTTTACCATGAAGAGAATGAGAGTGCCAAATCACCCATGAACGCCAATGCCTTGAACCTCCTTCCCTTAAGATCCTCCCGCTTCCCTATGCCCTAGTAGCAGTTAGTCGAGCTCATCGTTTTGTTGATAAACGTGTCGACTGCGAGCAGTGTCTTTCCGCATAGCTTGGCCAGAACCTGTGAAACCAACTGTGATTGAGTTAGCATCATCCTCACTTTTGTGGTTTGGCGAGAGCAACGTACCTCGGCCGCCAACGCCGTCGGGTGTGCGGAACATGCTGTCCTTCTTATGCTTTCCGAACTTGGACTTCGAGTTGAACTCTTGCCACTTGGATTTGCCCTTTTCCAATTCTTTCGTGGCTTTGATCTTCTTGGCTTTGGGTGGCTTTGCGGCGCCATCGGCAGCATTCTTCTCGGCTTCAATCTTGGCTTGTTGCTCCGGGTACAGGCTAGCTGCTGCGGATGTAACGACACCATTCGAGGGGCCCGGCGGACGTGCGGTCTGTTGTGCGGTGCTAGATGCGGGAGCTGGTGCTCCGTCAGCCTTGCGTTTGTTGGACATGGGGCGGATGTCCTTGGCCCGCAGTGTTTCCGTGTTGTCATAGCTCTTGAACTTGACAATGTAGACGGGATCTGTTGAGGAGCCGGTGATGGATGTGATTCGGGCAGGATAGAAGCCTCTGTCCCCCGATGCCCATTTCGCCATGACAGTGTCATTCACCGAGTACGTGACGGGTGGTTCCTCCTTCTCTTCGGGGGCGGGTGCAGCCTTCTTGAAAGCTGGGTGGTTCTCCTTGGACCACTTCTCGGGCTCCGGCGGGCTGGGGGCTTTCTGGGGGACGGGCTTGGGCGCCTGCTTCGGCTGCAGCTCAGCAAGAGACTCGTTTAGGAGGGAAATCATGTCATTCAACTCCGCCTGAAGATTCTTGAGTTCGGCATTTTCGGGATCATCTTTGAGGCCGGCGAGAACAACATCGAGCTGTTGAGGCTAAGTTAGCGAAGAACATATATGATGTCTGAACGTCGAGGTGTTGCGTACCTGCTCTTGATACTGTTGGCGATCCTCCTCCAAAGCTGCAATTTGGCCCGACATGATGGCGGCTGCAGAAACGGTCTATTGCTGGTTGGAATTCTTGAACGGGCGTCAGGTGCCGGGTGTTGGGTTTATTCAATGTACAGTCGGACGCGACTGAAGATGTTTCAGTGTTGAATCGCTGTGATGTTGCGGATGTAGGTAGAATGAAGCATGCGCCTGGTTGATCTGTGACGAACTGGGGATGGCGTCCATTTGCGGAAAGAGGCTTATCCGACAGAGTCACGTGGAGATAATGGGGAATTCTGGGAGAACCAACTGCATCGGATTCCAGCTACCTAGGTATTGGCCAATCACAGAGTGCCTGATTCGTGCAGCCGCCCCAGACCCCAGTGTGGGATTTTTTAGGAATCGTGGAATGCAGGGGTGGCAATGGGAAGCGGTTGAAGTCGGGTCCAGGCGCACCGAAAGGCTAAAAGCAGCACGCACAGGTGCTGACGATGGACGTTAGCGGGCGTGGCATGCCGAGAATGGTCCTGAATGGCGCCGGAGCCAGCGGTGGAGAGGGAATCGTGGGTGCCTCCCATGGTCTCGGGTACCTTGTCTAAGGTAATTTAGCCAAAGGGTACCTTAGACAAATGAACGGGAACTTCGACCTGGCCCTTTTCCTCTTTCTTCATTCTCTTTCCCATTCTACGCTACTTACCTTACTCACTTATTTCTCCTCGCAGCTTGGAAAGAACAGCGCAGCATCTTTCAATCTCTCCTCTCCAGAACGCAGATACCCGAACGCCCGCTATACCTCGACTACGAGACGACTCCCTCCACAGTTGTCATCCCCTTTACTGCGCAATTGCTCGCCGCAATCGGCCCCCAACTGGGCGCACCTTGTCCATCCCGCGCCCTCTCCCAGAGTTCCAGTGCTCTCCCTCCCTGTAGTTTTCGACGCATTACCTCATTGAAACAGCAACGCGGGCAGCCACCACCGCAATCCATCGGTCCTCCGAACGCCCACGCAACGTACCGCTACGCACCGCACCGCACCCGCGCATCAGAGAACAAGCATTGCTACCACCCCCAAAAACCTGTCGACACCCATGACATTGTACCTTGGCTGCAACGACACATCATAGTACCTATTCGTCAAGTACCGGTATCCCCCAGGGGGTCAAATAAGCAACCATGGTCCGAGACAGAGACAGAGACAGAGAAGGTGATGAATCTTCGGCGCCCAGCCAATCAAGACGCCCTCCTCTCAATCATCAGGAGAGCGATTCGACAAACAGCGACCAGGCTCACCGAGACCACCATCATCAGCACCGCTCGAAATCCCAAAAGCACGTTGTCGGCGGCGGTCGCCTACATGCACGCGTTCCTTCCTCCAAAGCACTACACAAACACCATGGCTCGACAGCCTCAAAACTGAACAATCACCGCCGACAAGCATCCCCTTCGCCTGATCGAAATCGCGCCTCCGCAGCTGGCCATCGACGGGTCCAATCTGAAGCGAAACTCTCCCGCGACAGCTCCTCCGCGAACCTCAGCAAAACCGCCTCCGCGACGAGCTTACGGAGGAACAAATCCCACGGCGAAGTCAACAAGCCCGCAAAGATCAAGTCGGTGGAGAAACTCAAGAGAACCAGCTCGAATCCGGCTGTGAACAAGGTCAAGTTGCAAAAGTCACAGGTACACTTCGACTTGGGGAACGACGGCCAAGACGACGAATGGGTTGACGCCAGCACATCCGCTTCACCATATCTATCAAGACGAGGATCGCTCGCCAGCACACAAGCCTCTGCGAAGCCAGACGACGGTAGCAGCAGCGCGAATAACTCTGCCAGCAATTCTGCCGGCAACTCTGCGACCAACTCCAGAGCAGAAACTCCCGCGGCGCAATCATCACCCCTGGTCCCAGCGACACCCGACCGCGAGACCGTACAGCACAAGGCATATTTGACCTCTAGATTACTTCAGCGCACCCCTTCCCACGGCGCACCTCCCAAGATGACGGCAGACACAGTATCCGTCTCACGGCGAGGCCATTCCTCATCCCCCGACTCCATCGGCCGCGGCTCGACCCTAGGCGACTCGCACAATGTCAGCACCTTACCGGGTAGCGCTGGCGACGAGCTTATTTCGAGATTCGTCAACGCAGGGAGCTCCGGCGCGGCGCGCGAAGGATCTTTCTACCAGCTCCCAACGCCCGGGCCAGCGAGCTTACGGTCTGAGGAAAACCCCTCTCGAGGGCGGCCGCAGTCCTCGGGGTCCGGACGCCAAGGAAGACATCGCGATCTGCCATTATCAGACGACGAAGACGGAGACAGCGCTCTCGAGACTCGCAAAATCCGCGATACCACCGACGGCACAGCGCTCGCGCCGCGGTCAGGAAGGCGCTTCGCCCCGCCCGCCGAAAAGTCGCGAACGCAGCAGAAGCTCAATCTGCAGCGCGCCAGCTCTGTCATCGAGCCGGGCCAGGCGGTTGGAGGAGGCGTGGGCGCAGTGGGCGCGAGTCCCCTGGTCGGCATTGGCGGGCCGGGCTATGACGGCGGCGCGAGCCGCGACCCACGCGTCGCGAAGCAGCTGGAACGTACAGGGATGGAGTACCTCAGCGTTCGCCGCTTCCAGAACCCCGTGGTGCGATCGCTAGATCGCCTCGCGCAGGTGAACCGCGCCAACAAGACGCAGCGGATACCGCGCAACGGGACCGCCAACGGCAATGGCAAGGCCGCGTCGGTACGGGGAGGCGTCACGCCGGGAGGGCAACATATGCGTAACTCGAGCCTGAACGAGGCGGCTCTGGCTGCAGCATCGGGCGGCACCGGCAACGGCACCGGCTCCGCCCGGAGACCCGTCACCCCGCGCGCTTATTCCATTCGGACCAATGGGGCTGGGTCGAGCTACGAGGCCGACGGCGACGACCATCAGAGCAGCCGGGCCCTTCACGAGGGAAACGGCGTCCAGGGCCTCAGCGGGTCGAGCCTGGTGGGTGGAGAGGAAGACGAGGGTATCACGGCGATCCTCCGCAACTTGTGGGAGAAGAATCCGGACCTCAGTGCCAGCCAGGAGTAGGTTGACCGAGCTGGCTACGTGGATCTGGATCTCATCCCGTTTGAATCGTGAACCCTAAGGAGACGAAGTCATCATACACCCAACGTTTATAAGCAAGCCGGGTAACGATCGGGAGCGAAGCAAGGGAGGGTGCGTGTTTTAACAACGGATACGGCGTATTACAAATGAGGTCTTCAACGGGCCTGGACGGGACATGGACGGGAGGAATATAGTGATGGGATGGCCCCGCCCGGTTTGGGTGATTCTTTGAAAAAAAGCATCAGGCGGCTGGGGCTGGCTGCCAATTCAGTCTCTGATATCTAGGGTTTGGTTTGGCTCTTCTTTGCAGATAAAACGGGCAGGCGAAATGGGAAATGGCGGTATACACACAAAGACTTTAATAATTCACCTCGCTCTGGTTTTCAGAGACAATCAAAATGTTCCCCTCAGGGATTTGTCAAGGGTTCATATTGAACTCTAGGAAGGGTAATTGATTCACATGCATCCTTCAACGGCCGTACATTTTTAGCTTGTATCCCAGACATGAGCGTTGAGTTGGGCAAAAGCCAGGTGAGATACATGCACACACCTCAACTGGTGAGCTCGGTGAAACCCAGTGGACCAAGGAGACTCTGCACACCTCGACCTCTACTGGGAGTCTGGGACTCACTCTACAGGTACAGGTAGGTAGGTAGGTCAGCTTAGATAACCAGGTGCCTCTGACCATTCGCTCAGACCAAAATCTCACCAAAGGCATGCCACTGGCTCACACAGACAATGTTGAGGAACACACGAACACAATCATTGGCACTCAACCCCCACCCGCTCCCAAAAAAAGAAAAAGGTTTCACATGCGCAGGCACACACATGCAGATACACCAAGAGACACGCAAACATGGCTAAATTCTTCTCCATTCAATCCCCTAAAAAGCGTGGGGGGTCATACGCCCGTCAATGCCCTCTCGACGGCTAGACGGGGGCTATGTACGTCTGTATGCCTCTCTTTCGTCTCGTTTCCTTGTCCAAACCATTGATATAAACCCAAAACGCAATACCATTTACCTCCTAGGAAATTCAACTAGCAATAACACCGAGAGCGCCGGGTCATTAAGAATGACTAATCAGAATGCGATGCCCAATTGGCTCGGAGAGGAAGCTATGCTCTACTACACTCCAGCCACAAGAAATATTCGAGACGACTGAAACCTTGAGGGCGCCGGCGATTGAATGAGAGTCGTGTTCGTGTTATTCGCATTCCGTCTATTTGGTGATGAAGCCAAGGTAGTCGGCAACGATGAGTGTTACCATTCTGTTGGAAACGCACTATTGTTAGCATACAAACCAGGTACTTAAAACACGGGCATACGGGGTTGAGATGGTCCACTTACGCATGGGGAGCAATGCGGACGTAGTAAGTACCGAAACCACGGTAGAAGCGCATCACGCCCTCCTGCTTAGCCACCTTTGCAAAGCAGTCGGCCATTGACTTGTACGGAAGCTTGCCATCGGGTCCCTTGGACTGCTTCTGCAGGCGGGTCTTGACGAAGTCGAAGGGCAAAGAGAAGAAACTGGCGAAGAATCCGGCAATGGCGCTGGCAGTGAGAGTCTGAACTTGAGAGGACAGCTGTGTGTTCTGCTTGAGCTGCACCTTGGCCTCGCTGAAGAAGGCAAGCTGACCAAAGTTGAGGGCCATAGCACGGACGACCGTGGGGGCGGCACCGGCCCAGAGAGCGGCGACACCTTCAGACTTCGCAATGCTTGAGAGAGCGTCGATGACACTCTTGTAGTTCTTGCGCTCAGCAAGCGGCTTCAGTCCGTCACTCTGCATGCGGATGAGGGCAAGGTCGGCAGGATTCCCAATCATGGCGGCAAGACCTCCGGCTGCGAGACCTGCGGTGGCACGTTCCTTGAAGCCAATGGCGTTTCCTTGCTCTTTGGCGCGTTGGCCGAGCTTGCCCATGAAGGTGTCAAAGAAGCCCAAGCGGGCCGTTGTGTAGACAGCTTGGCGCAGGAGACCGGCCGACAGACCGGTGTAGAGGTCGAGGGCCTTTCCGCTAGCAAGAATTTCCCGGGTGACCGACAATGGTGTAGGCTTGGGTCCTCCGGCAACACCCTCGCCAGCGAGCTGGATGCGGACCTTGATCATGTCGACGGGTTGAATGACAGAGGTGGCTACCATGCCGCTGATACCGCCATTGATGAAGGGCAACGCTGCCCTCATGACAGGAGTGTGAAGAAAGTCATTGGCGACAGCGGCACCGTCTCCCTTCAGAACTTCCGAGGTGCGAGTTCGTGCGGCCTCAGCTGCCTGCTTGATGGATGAAGAGCTCATAATGGTGGGTGTGTAAGTAGGACTGAATCACAGTATGTTCAAGTATCCAACTCGGTGTAAGTTGGTGAGGTTGTCGAGAATAATAGCTGCCTGAGTAGGCAGTCGAAGAGCTAGGTTGATAGGTAGGGAAGCTGTCAAAGAGAAGAAGAGAGGACACTAGTTAGCCAACGTTCGATCCAAGAGGTTTCACAGGTAGCTTTATAGTATGAAAGAGCTCCCTCGTTCTTCCGTGCCTGTCAAATACCAATGTTAAGACAACCCCCCGGTCAGTTTGAACGAGGACCAGATCCGGTGGGGGTCCAACAAAAGCATGAGACGGGACGCAAAGACGCAATTCCACAATTGGGCTATGGCAAGTCCCACATGCAGGAAACGGGCGCACGTTGGACAGGGTATGCAGATGAGTGGTGTAGTGCAAGTGCGTAGGCTTCGGCGTAGAGTAGATGCAGAACGAGACAAGGGCTGGGCATCCGGCGGAACTAGAGGCAGTGACCGAGGTGACGGTCCCCGGGTCTCATCGGCCTGGAAGTGAGGCGGTGGGGGCGGGGGTATGTCATCGGAAAAGATAGGGACGGGGGGTAGCTCCGGGTGGATGCAGCCGTGGTTAAGGTGTTCCGCTTCCCATGTAAGTGGAAGAGAGGTTCAACGACGGTGAGTGGGAAGAGGAGGGTGTTCCGCACTAGGCCGGAGATGATTTGGACCAGTGAAGGGGGGGAGACGGAGGAGAGTAAGACGCAAGGCAAGGTGGGTTTGGTGTAAGGCGGAATGAGGTGGATCGCAAATGAAAGGTGCCGGCTTGGGCTGGAGCTGGAGCTAGTAGAGCTTCGAGCTGGAGAGGTGCAAGGGTCTCGGCCTTGCACACTATGCAGAGCCAGGTAGGGTAGATTGGTAGAAGAATGCCGGGTCGTCTGCAAAGAGCAAAGCCGCAGCGGGGGTGGGGTTGAGGGGGATGAGAGAGAAGAGAGATGGGATTAGCTCAAACGCCCTTGTTGAACGCCTCGCGTCCCCAATGAAAGCTTTCGAGACACATTGAGAGAAGACCGACGTTGGCTCGATTAATTTGACTTACACAGAGAAGAGATGTCTTGTTGGATGGGTTGGTTATCGTACAGCTAATGGTTTGACGTTTTGCAGTCGATACAGGGTATAAGAGCGCCGAATAAGCGTCGCAATGACTCTGCACAAAGACCAGTGTTTGATTCGAGGTCGCGTGCTGCCGTTGGGGAAATGCTGAAGTACTAAGAGGAGAGGAGGGCGGGGTTGGGTTTATGGCTTGCTTTGGGGTCAGAGGGGAGAGGGTGAAGGTCGAGAGAAAGACGAGTCGGACGAGCGAACAAATAAGCAAGTTGTAGCAAGAGAGAGGTAGACGGTAAGGTAGTCCCAAAGCTTGTGAAGATGCGGTGGCCCGTAGGGTAGAGACGAGTCCAAGTAATAACTTCTTTGCTCGTGGATGGATGGTTTCCTTCGGGACTTGACGGTAGCTAAGGTGCTTCAAGATGTCAGGTGCTTCTCGGGACGATCAACGTTCGGCAGTAGCTGCTCCCAGCTGGGCTAGTAGAGGAAGGCGGATTGGAAGCCGTTGATCGATTCCAGCAGTAGCCTTGCTTCTGTGTGTTGTTTGGAGGAGGACCGAGGCTTCCCACTTGATCGAGATGTGTGTAGGTAGGTAGCTTTAACGTCTCAAACGGGACGGATGGATGGACGAGAGCGATGAGTGCAGTACCTTGGTACGGAACAGACAAAAAAGTATGGATGGAGTAAGAGATGGGCATCTCGTGCGGAGTCGAGGCCGTGGTGTCGATATATTTATGAGGGAGACACATGCCTTGTGCCACTTACCGTGGCTGATCCTGGTGTCCGAGACGGCATGGAGGAGAGAGATACTTGGTGTTGATGACCAGACAAGTACCTCTCTACCCAGTACATGGAAGGCATTGTTGGTATGCCAGTTCACACACACAGGGTCACAGTCAAAGTCGGTCGGTCGGTCAGTCGACCATTGGACTACGAGGTATTAGCCAGCAGAGACAGAGAGACATGCCAGCCCCCCTCCTCAAGCTCCAAAGACGAGAGGTACACTACGACTAAAAGCTTCCCACCCTCCCATCCAAGCGGCGTTGTCCCTGGCTGGGGGAGGTAACGCGCCAATGAGGATTTGGGGATTTCACCAACGGGAGGCCGTGGTTGCGAAGCCAGGCGCATTGTCTGTCGCGTCTGTCTGGTGCCGTCCGGATGCGGGGTTGAATGGTTTCGGCACACCTCATCCATCAACGTGTCGGAGGCAATGAGGGGGGGTGGCTGGCCCGTTCTTGTTCAAGTACAGTGTAGTCGTATCTAGAGTGCTAGGGAGCTGGATGGATGGGATGGGATGGGATGGGATGGGACAGGTTACAGGGCGGAATGGATGGATACCTGGGGAATCGCTCGAATCTCGGGAACATCCTTCGACCTGCCTTGGTCTGCAGCAAAGTGGAAGCTGGGTACTCTGAATGGAGGTAATCGGGACGACATGCACATCAGTGGATGTTTGATGTAGAGGGGAACATTGAGATGTCCGACATTGGAAACGTCACCGTGGGCGCCATCAGGAGAGGAAATCTCCTGACAATCTGAGCAGATTGAAGCGGAACGAACGACTGCGACAGCGAGCTGCTCAAGGCAGGCGGCGGCTATGTTTGCGCCGTGGGAGAATGCAACCCCTTGCGCAGTCGAGTCTTCTTGGACCGTGTCTGTCTTTCTGCGAGTTGTGACATGCCTTGCCTTGCTTGCTTGAAGTAATACCTATTGGCGGTAGAGACCGGGTGAGACGGTGCCTGGCTTCGCCTGGGCTTGGATGACGGCACGACAGTAATGAAACGGGTGTCGATCATTGGCTGACCTCGGGCTGTTAGGCTGGCGGGGGTTTGCCAGTGTGACTGAGGTGAATTGGATAGCAGCAGCCATGTCGGAGACGTTAGGTACTCAGGCGGTGACAGAGAAGGCTGGTCGCTCCTTTCAAGATGGCTTGAATTGCTCCGCGTCAACACGGACAAGGAAAACGCCGCGGATGAAGAAGAGATGGATGGCTGATGGAGGCGTGCGAATAATGTAGCGCGAAGTGGTCAAGCGCTTGCTCGAGCGGAGAATGAAAGCGGTGGAAGAAACAAGGCAGATGGGAATCGATTTGGATGGATTGCCATGCTCTTCGTTGTCGTCTTCTGTGTTGATACCGTTCCCTGTCTTTGGTATGGATTTATTTTAGCATCCAGACATGACAGGACAGCTCCCTTGCTCCTTGGCTTGCTCGTTTGGCTTTCCCTTCGTCCTCCCGAGGGCAGACGAGAAAGCCCCGACGATGCCGATGAAGCCGTTGCATTTGGTCGAGGTACTTGATCAAAGTTGGGGTAAAGGTCACTCGCCATCGCATCGAGCTGTGTATTCCAAAAGAGCATAGGGAATACTCATACTGTAAGAAGACGTCTGGCAGATGGGATGGATTTGCAGAGAGCACTGCTCTCGTCTGGGACTGGCCTGCGAACTGCTTGCTGCCACCTGCTGCAGGAATGCGGGGTAGTGGATATGCACGGACCATAAAGCGCTCCATGGGCGAAGAGACCCAGTTAATCCGCTTATGTAATGGTACACGTGCCGAGTATCGATAAGAGCTTCCATTGTGCTTGGGTCACTAAATGACCTCCTGCTCTGCTTGCAAGAGACCTTGGGCAAGCAGTCACCTTCTCATCCTAAGAAGGAATAGTCATGGTTCCCTTTATATCACTCACAAAGTCAGTCTATCTTGCCTCATACTTATCTCCCTAGAAATGAAGCTGGAGAGGAAGCAGAGCATCAAACTTGGGCCTTGGGGTGACGTAGCTAGTTTCGCTCCCCTGTGCTTGCCAAACAAGCGCACTTGGCGCCTGGATTCTCGTGTGAGGAGAGCTGTCCCAACTCCCGCGAATGATAATAATTCCAGCTCTCAAGACTGGCTGAGCTCGAATAGCCTCTATGCCGGCCCCGTATCTCATGCACCATACTATCCACTCGGGTCATCTTATTTCGTCACAGCTTGACAGAGCATCATGATTGGTTTCACACCTCTGCCACTTACCCTCGACTCACCTTGCCTCACCGAAACGACGTCCAAGTGCCACGCGCCCCGTCGGATCCGTCCGTTGGGGCCACGCCGGCTCCCCTTCAGCCCGCCATGTCTCACCGAGAGGCATCTTGTTGGAATTGGGGAATTGGGAACTATTGAGCTCGCTCAAGATATTGGACTTGTTGTCTCTCTGGCAGTCAGAGTACGGACTACCACTATTAGTGCTAACTTTGATAAGCTGCTTCCACCTCAAAGACCTTATTCCCGTATCATCTCCCACGCTTCTCAGCTCGAGCTCGAGCTCAAACGGAAGACATGTGAAGCTGTTGAGCCACCGCAGCCCTGCACCATCCATCCAATTTGGTCCCCAACGAAGTGGGATCGTCCGCAACGGCGAGCCACCCTCGGTCCTCAACCGCTGGAAGATACGGACGACGCAGCCATACCAACGCCTTGGGCCAGCCATCCCTTGCAATCTGGCAAAACCTCCAAACTCTATCCTGTCCATCCACGATAATTCGGCTATGGCTGGCCAACAAGTTTGAACGAAATGTGCCAATGCCGCAACGGAAAGTCGCGGTTCAAGACATTAGGCAAGATCCCCCTCCGAACAAACACGAATCAGATTTCATTGTTTGAGTGAAAACACCGCAAAAAGCCTCTTTTGCTTGGCTCATATCGGCGTCTTCAACATTTTCGCCGTAAAAGCGAAGACGCGAGCGAGATAGCTTCACATTCTCACTTGCGTATCCTTGGTCTTTCTAGGGTCTAATTTGGCAAGCAGACGCCCGTGCACCACTTTGCTGTTATTCCCGAAAGCTCGGTAACCTGCCACGGCACTGGTGGAAAAACCACCGATCCCTTGCGCTCTTGCTCTCTGCTCGCACTTCCTCTTTGCTCGTTACCAGCAATTCCACGATCCATCCATTTGCCGGAAATTCGTCCCGAGTGAATCCGAGCTCACCATCCCCGGTCCGGAAACGCCAAACGGCATCTCTCTCGATGCTTCAATCTGCTTCTTCCAAAAAAGAATCAAACCAATAACATGGAATATGCACCTCGGCCTTCTATTCCCTACGGCGGAAATGTCAGGAACCTCAGGTACCGCCCCGTCTTCCCAACCGAGCAAACATCCTAGCGCTCACTTCCATGCGCGGTCCCTCCATCCCGCGGGATGACGCTTGTCCGTCCCAAGAAGAAGTGAAATGGGGATGCACGATATGACCCCATCCACCGGGCGTGGTTCCGATGCTGCTGACCGCTTGCTTGTCTATTCGTACATCATACACTACACAATCTGTCTCGGACCCCTGGTTTGACAAGATTGAACTTGCATATTTGATGAGCCGCACTACGTATCCGTACACCGATAGCACGAAGCATCCCAAAAGAGATCTTCCGTATTCCGGCTACTCGACCCTGAGAAGCCGGGATGGCACTTCAGCTCGGTTATCGCAGAGCTCACATTCATGGACTAACAGAGTCGCAGTATCGTTAACCAGCCCCCTAGTAAATCATCTTCTTGGAAACGTGGGATGACTGACTGGCCGCCCAGATCAGGCATCACCACCAATAACACCCAAGATGGACTTCGTCTCCTCCCTTGTTTGCTGTTCAACTTGGACCAGTCACCATGGTGCTCACAATCTCGCAATCTCACCCAATCGATTGACCCCACCCCCATCACAACCCGGCCGCTCCCGCACCTTTCATACCCTTAAGCCGAAAACCCTCGCTCATCTTCATCATCTCGGCTTGAGACTTCAGAATCCATCCGTGATCCAGGCCCCAAAGAGATGCGGGCTTTTCCAGACCCGGAATGGGCTCCCCCGGAAAGAAGAGTAGAGGGCCTCAAAGGTGAATAGACCATGGCCTAGCCCGAGCCTCATCATCCAGCGGTTCTTGGCTCGGCTATGCTGCGATGCCATCGCCTCTTGCGGCTCGCTTCGCCATCACTGGGAGGCTAGGAGGCAGCCCGGGATGGTCATGTTGATGTTGAGGTATTTCCGCCTTTTACGGCAACTTGGCTCGGCAAAGTGTCGATTAGACCTTATGACAACATTTGATGGCCAAGGCCGATTTTGCGCCTTCATTACATCATATCTTTGACTTTGCCTACTTGATTGTACTACTCTAGTGTGAGAAATCTCCGAATGGCTGCACATTAGTGATATTCCGTATTTAATGAAGAGCTTGGAGTGCCGTGTATTACATCATCACCCACACCATTCTGTCTCGATAGTGGTGCAATTGGGTGTCCAGTAATGTACCTTCACTATTGAAAGCTCCGGTCTCACAATGTTAGTTATACCATGAACGGTGCAGAGCAGGTCTCAAGGAACCGCTGAGGTATCCCAAGCACTAGGTACAATCATATAAGTCGGCGTTCATAGAACATGGGGCCCAATCGAGGAGGCACAGCATGACGCTGTCGTTCACAATGTCTAAGAAAGCACTCAAACAGACACCTTTGGACGCTCACATGCTCTGTGTAGATATTGTCCTTGGTCTCCCATAGTGCCATACCGCTGTCCGTGGAAATACAAGCAAGGGCTATCTGGCGAGGTTCTACACAACGAATGTAACACCACCAGCGAATTACATACACATCATACAGGGGAACTCCTTTGCAACCGCAGTACGCAGTCTCAGTCTCAGATCTTCACGGATCACCTTCAGGTAACCAAAACTTGGAGAGAGGGCGCTCGGGATGTCATCGTGAACTAGCAGTGGTCTCCAGAATTGCAGCTGACGAGCACCTGGAACACCTCATCTCATCTCGAACTCGCTCGTTTCCACGCCGTAATGGACACCAGATCCCACACCACGCTAGTATGTCTCCATGTGTCGTGGACCTCATCGTCACCTGCCTTCGACTCTGGTGGCGCGTACAGCGCTGTTCGCCCGTGATTCTACGACGAGATCCAAGGTCTTGACAACGCCGATGATGCGATCCGACAAAAGCAGCTTGCAGAGTTAGTGAGGAAAGACTTCTCTAGTTGATAAGAAGTTACTCAAAATCTTCATTCCGCCCGAGAGTAACCATACTACTTTGCTATTACTCCTCAGGCTTGAGACCTGTATTCATACTTCTAGACGCAGTGAAGACAGGTCGCTTCACTGTTGTTGTCAAAAGGCACAGTTACGGACTGTAGCAGACTGCAGTTTCAAGCATCAAGTTGGCACCTCCACGTCTGACTAGATCACGCTACGAGAGCAGCTTGGGTGGTACAGTGCAACAGGGGCAGGCAGATGAAAGGTAATAGCGGCCAGCATAGAAGTCACTCCAGCACTGAGCAGGGTATCTGCCACGAGCCTTGATTGGTACAGGTCAAGATATCAAATGAATGCCTTAGACCGATGGCGACGAATAGATATCGTTTCCTATGGACATGTCGATTACATTAGACAATAATATCAAGACAGGATGAAAGGGTGTGCTTACATTTTGCGTTTGGCTCTTGCCACAAAAAGTGTTGAGTTTAACTAGAAGTCAGCTGAAGTTACAAAAACAGAAAGGGATGAATGACTTGCCATGTTGTTCAACCTTGTTTTGACGAGTACCACGGTACCTATCAAAGATTGTTAAGAGGTAGTCAAAACTCATAGGGACAAAGAAGGACCAAAGGCTTACTTACCATGACAACCATGATTACTCTACTGATTCCGGCAGATCGTGTCTGAATGAGGGGATATTAGTTGAAGCAAATGGAAATAGAGAAGAGAGGGAAGCTTACCATGATGTCGAGTTGTATGGTTAGATCTAGATTTGCATACTCAGAGTTAGCGGACTGAGACAGTTCAGTGGTGGAAGGGGGAGACTTACAGATATCGCTGACATATTCTATGTAGCAAGCATATTGAAATATATAGTAGATAAATAGATGAGATGGAAGTTAGATCATGAGAGCGGGAGTACAATGACCCTCCCGAACGAGGGACCTATCGAAGTTAGCTGACCAAAAGGGGGGGGGGGGCGAACGAGAGTGGAGGAGTGAGCAAAAACAGAAACCAAAACAAGCACATAACAAGATCCCTCAACGGCTCCTAGAGCCAAAAGGGAAAGGGCAACACAACATAACAAACCAATGCCAGGTCCAAGGCCAGTAACCAAGACCAGTAACCAAGAAGAAGGAGCCAAAAAGGACCTAAGGCCTAAGACCTAACTCGAGGAACGCGGCGGTTGATCTTAAGGGTGACTGCCTTCATGCCCTTGGGCTGGGTCGTGATCATGGACGTGACTAGGTCAAACTCAGGCTCGGGCACAGGAACAGGCACAGGCACGGGTGAACGAGGACCATAAAGCTCCAGCAAGGAAGAGATCGATCCAGATTCCTCGGCAGAACCAGAGGAGCCGGGGGACCCAAAAAAGCTGGAAGTACCGAAAGATCCGGTAGATCCGGGGGACGCACAGTACCCAGAGGAGCCACCAGATCCAGAGGAGCCAGTGGAACCAGAGGAGTCAGTGGAACCAGAGGAACCATGAGAGCCGGAAGAACCAGACGATCCAGATGATCCACGGGAACCAGACGAGCCAACGGAATCAGATGAGCCAGCGGAACCAGAGGAAGAAGCGACAGGGGATCCAGAATACACAGGGGAGGCGGCCGGCGAATCCCACTCTGCCAGGGCTCCAGGGGGCTCAGGAGAGGCGACAGGGAAGGCGCCCTTGGTCCAGGAGTATTCCGAAACCCGATCCTCTTCCAAAGTCGAGTCCCAGTTGGAGATGGTGTGCGGCGTAGGCGAATCCGTGCTGTAGTCGTGAGAGGGCGCGTACCGCCTCTGGGGAGCAGGCCAATCCGACAAGAGAGCCCGGATCTGCGCAAACTTCGCCTTGGCCTCTGCGCTGAGCTCGCGGGCCCGGAGCCGTTGCCGCTCAACGCTGCGGTCGAGCGTATCCATCTCACGAGGAGGAGGAGTACAAGGCGGAGGCGTACAAGGCGGGTCAACCGGATCACGGAACAGCGAGCCAGACTCCTCAGCGGGGGCATCCACCGAAGGCGAGGAAGTCATAGGGGAAAGCGTCCAGGGCTCCGGAGTCCTTAGTATCCTTTGCTCTGGGGTCCTTGGCTCCGGGGTCCTGGGAGCAGGAATAGCAACAGGGGCAGGTCGACGCTTAGCGGTGTAAGCGCGGGCCAGGTTGATTTGCCGGTCGGCAAAGGCCATCAACTGTTCAAAGTCAGAAGGAGGTCGGATGGGCGAAACCAAAGGACGGGTTGGCGAAGCCAGAACAGGGTCAGCGGCGTCGTCCACAAACGGATCCTCCAGGTTGGAAACGGAAACCGAACCAGATCCTGGAGAACCAGATGAAGCAGAGCGAACCGAAGACGAAGGGCTGACCCGGGGAACAGACTCAAAGTAATGGGACATACTGAGAGTGAAGGCACGCGGGGACAAACGGGGAGGAGTGCAAACAGGGCCAGCAGGCTCCGTAACCACAGTTCCAACCGAAGGAGAGGAAGACCTGACCAAAGACGGGGAACCTTCCAGAGGCAGAGGACCAACCCGGGACTCAGGACCTAAGTAATGGGACATACTCAGGGTGAAGCCATGCGGGGACCGACCGGGAGGAGTGCAAACAGGTCCAACAGGAGCCGTAAACGCAGAACCAACCGATGGCGAAGGAGACCTGACCAAAGGAGAGCCGACCGAAGAAGGACTGAGCCGGGATTCCGGCCCTAAGTAATGGGACATACTCAGGGTCCATCCATGCGGAGGCCCACGGGGAGGAGGAGTGGTTACGTGCACAACAGGCTCCGTAAACAGAGAGCAAAAGCCCCCAGAAGAGGACTTACCAAGAGAGGACGACACCGTGATCGAGGGCCGGGTAGCTCCAGTCTGGGGTTGACGAGGAGACGAGCTACGGGCAAGCATCGCGGGGGGTGTCGGGGTACCGATGTACCGGCTAGAGAAGACTGGTTAGCTATCAAAAAGACAAAAGACCCAGTGAGGCTGAAGATGAGAATAGTTACAGGATCGGGCGGACAGCGCTGGTGACGGCGGCTGCGAGAAGGCGGGGGACGCGGCGGAGGAAGGAACCGAGCGAGGCCACGAGGGTGCTGGCGTTAACGGGGGCAGGGACTTGAACCCTGGACTGCGGACCGGTCTCAGACGGGCGGGCGGCAGCCGAAGCAGGCGAGAAGCAGAAAGAAGTCATCGTAGCAAAGCTAGAGCATCAAACGATCAAACCGTGAAGAGGAAAGGAAGATGGAGGTTTGGGGGCGGTTCGAGGAGGAGAGGTAGAAGTAGACGGACAGTGCACCCAGATCAGTAACACCTGATTGGCCGAACTAGCTCACCCTCTGAGGGGGTGGTTGCAAAAACGACCCGTAGGGCTGAAAGCTAGGACCAATGTGGTGTAGCGTCTGTACTCAGGTGCCCGCTAGGCCCAGTTGGGATGGCGCGTCTGGACTGTCCGATGGAAGGAAAATGGTATAATAGATGGGATAACGGAGGCGCAATTCAATATGAAGAGATGAAAACCATACCAATATGTTTATCATGTCTATTTGAAGCTATGTGCAAGTTTTCCTGATGAAAAAGGTCTGTTGTGGCGAGAAATACCGCGTCAAGGGTGGAATTGGCGGTTGTAAGTCGAGAGGACGTTGAGAGCCGGCTGAGAATCGTCAATTCCTGGCTTCTGGCATCGAATGATCGCCGCGCAGATGAGGTACCGTCGTAAAAAAAGAGTCAGAAGATGGGGCAGGTCTATTGGGACATTTTGATGGCTGGATATGCTCGCGCAATGCTGTGCGGTTGAGGTAGCCGAAGGAATACGTCGGATTCGGCCCCGGGATGCCATCCTTCGTCGGGAGAAATCATCGCGGCATATCACAGCGCGCATCGAGGTGCACACAAAATTAGTTCCAAAGTACTCTCAAGACTGCCAAGTTCCTTGCGATGTAATTTGAGCTCATTCTCTTACGCCGCGGCAGCGTGGTTGCTCATCGTAGCGGCGACGCCTTCCCCAGTCTTAAGATCGAGCCTGCCGCCTACCTCGTCCAGGAACAGCGCGTAGCTCCTCTGGCTTCAAGCCCTGTAAAGTTGGTCCTCGATTCTCTGTCAAGAAAGAGCCGTCACCTGAAATCAGCGAACCATAGTCTGCGGCACAAGATTGACGAGCATCGGCAGAACCACCGCTAGACAGCAACGAGGACCACAATCAACGGGACGATCATCAGTAAGAAGATTCGCTGTTCTATTGATACTGCTGTCTAACAAAGTTGAAATAAGCGTCTTCTGAACAAGCTCTGCCACCGAATGAGCCCTCAGCGTTGTTTTGACCCGCTCACCGAAGAGGTGAACCCTTTCCTGGTGTCCAAGTTGAGCCCGCCCCGAAGCCGCCACTTGATGTTCCACCTCCCGGAGCCCCCGGCGTAGAGGGTGCATCGTTGGGTAAGGGAGGAGGCGTATCTGTTCTTTGGACATCAGCGGCCTGTCCGCTCCTAGCAGGTGGCCGGAAGTTGACGTCTCGCCCGCCTCGATAGATGTCTTGAAGCATCGGTTCCAGGATACCTGCATCTTCGAACTCCAAATACTTCCGGTATAGCTTCAAAGCTGTCCGAGCATCCTCGATCGAGTCGTGAGTCTCCAGCTGGATATCTTCCTTCAGCAAGTACCAAGCCAAGAAAGCCAGCGAGAGCTTCCGTAGGCGAGACTTCAAGAAGAACAGATCGATCGTGTCGATGACCTGGGACTTCGGTATGTGTATATTGATTACTCTGAAATCCTGTTTAAGACCATGGCCGAGGAACTTGCAGCCCAGGTTCAGCAGGATCCAAAGCTTCTTGTAGGCAACCTTCAGCGGCACAAGATTGTGCTTGGAAATACGGGGATCCAGATCATCGTGAGTTATACCCGAGTACGATGTCAGGTAATCAACGATGGGCTCTCTAATCGAGATGTAGTCGTCGATGAACGGCAGTCCTTCGTCCTCTCCTTGCCCCCGGACGACGGAAGCTCTGGCTAGGGCGTACACGATCGGCCGAATTGTCTCTCTTTCGCCGTCGGAGTTCATCTCGATTTCAGGCTGACGGACGGCGACGAATTCCGTGTCTAAAGCGACAATGCTCTCTGGCCCGGGTCTTTCACTCGCCGAATCGAGCGCTCGGTACGTCTTTCCGTCGTTATGAGGACTTGATGGGTCAGCAGGCTACCTATGACGGCACATACAGGAAGGGAACCAACTTGTTATCTTCGTAAAGGAGGGAAGTATCAATGTTCTTCTTCCAGTCCATATCGATCTTGTTATTTGCCTCCTTGATTTGGAAAGCAATTACCGAGGGTGTCTTCCACGGCGGGTGGAACGAAAGAGCTTCCTCGGTGCTCACAGACCGAACTAGGAAGTCATTGAACAAATGCCATTGACTTGTAGCCGGGGCGGTTGGCTGCGAATGGGCAACTTGGACTTATCAGCATCGCCACTCCATAAGCAACAAGGATAACGTACCGTTGGCCATTGCGACCAGATGAGGTTTTTGACCCGGACCTGGGTCAATATTCATTGCCATGCCTACTAGCGAATACACCGTTATATTATGGATACCGCGCTGTAGGTGAAGCTTTAGATCCTCTCCCTCATAACAGAAGAACTGGCCGTGGTCTACTATAACGCCAATTTCTTCCGGAAGGAATCCGGGTGTCGACCAATAACGCCTTTGCTCCGAGTTTCCGATTGCTGTGTTCAGCATGAAGACGGCGGGGATATTGTGGATGGTCTTGCGAGTTGCGATAGTCTGGTATCGCTGGCACCGACCACACCAACCCTTTGACGTTGTTTCCCTCTCAACACTTGACTTCAGGATTTGTGAAAACGTCACTTTCGGCGCTTTCTGACCCCGGCTAACGTTCTTCTGCGAGCAATTAGCGCTTGAACAGGAAGGGAGAACCTCGGCCGAAAATCGGGAGGCGAAGCAGTTGGCGAAGCTGGCCATACGCGAGTCACGGCATCCGAAGACGACAACCAACACATTTGAGAACACGAACGAAGATCACAGTAGCTTGGACTTACCCCTGTCCCTGTTGTTTGCGGGTACATCAGATCGTTGACAAAATTCGATCCAGGACGAGTATATTCGAATCTGCAGTTGATACACCGAATCGAACTCGTTGCGGAAGTTGTGAGCATCTAGAGACGGTCAGCTACTGCAACATTTTCTAGCTTGCATTTGACGAACCTGCTCCATCATGTTCGAGCCAGGCGGCATAGAACGATAATCCAGCACAATCTTCTCCAAAAGGAACCTCGTCAGTCCCTGTAGCATCACCGTCAAGGTAGAGCCATTCGATTCTTCTTCAAGGAGGCCAAGGTTGGCGGCTACGAAACAGTCAATACTCGCCGCAGACACAGGGAATTAAATCACAGACATTGGGGGTGGTGGCTGAGTGTCTTCAGCATGTTGGTTGCTTGACAGATTGAACCTTCGGCCTTTTGGAGCATGTCGAACAAGAAACCCAATTCGCACAACAGACAAGTATCGGTAACACACGCAGTGGCCGCGTGTTGGAGAGCCATGTTTCGAATAAGAGGCGTAAAGTTCATGACCTGCAGCAAAGAGTTGGCGTATGAGTTTGCGATATGGATCTCGAGTCCAGAGTATTGCGTTCTGTTGTAGAACCTGGACAAGGTTAGCAAGCCAACCCGTTTCAGTGCGATAAGCTGACATACCCAAAGTCAAAGTCGTCAACACCAAACTTGCTGTACTTGATCTCAACATTACGGTACATCGGGTGACACTCTTGTTTGGTAGGGTCGATTTCCATTTGCATCAGAGAGTGGGCAACGTCGTCAGCCTTTTCGTCGCTGCTTGCATTGCCGACTGTAGCCATGGCAAACTCTCTAGCTTTCTCGCTGAGAAACTTTGGCGCAAGGATTCCCGAAGCGTTTCCTCTGTCCAAGTTCCGAGTATCTTCAACTTGGTTCCTTCGGAGGCCCCGTGTATTTCGTCCATAGTGGCCAAATTCGGACTGTTTGAGGCCCGCAACAAACTGTGACTCAAGTTTGGTCGGAGGAGCCCCAACATCAGAAAGAAGATCTGGCCAGGCGGACGACAGCGCCTCCCGATAATGTGGCATGCCAATAGAGTTGAGAGGTCTTGTACTAGGTTAGTCATCGTGGCAGATGTCACAAATCGAGCACAGACAGGCGTTACTAACGTATCGGCAGTCCACTCTATCGTAGGTAGAGGCTCTTCCGGAGTTGCGAACTCAGTTTGAGAGGCAAAATCCACGAAGCGGAGTTTCGAAGGGGAGCCCCAGATGTGAATGTTATGATCCGCATCTACCAGAGCCACGGCTTCGCCGGATGGCGCGATTTCGAACATGGTCAGGTAGTTCATCGTGTTAGTTTGCCGCACATTGCTAGTGTTTGGGTTCATCAGGTCAACAACGTGCATCTGGCCACTTGTGGACATGACAATACTAGTCGTCGACATTCTTGGGTGCATTCTGACAAAGGCAGCTCCAGCAGGAAACGGAATCGGCGACATGGACGACATTTTCTTGATATCAAACACATTCAAGAACGGGTCAAGCATGTAATCTCGTCCCTGCCGCAGTGAATAGCCGCAAGTGACGATGAAGTCATGCTGAGCATCCATATCGCTGATCAAGGCGGAGTGGGCGTTCCAGCTCTTAACGACGGAGAAGTTGGCCGCGTCGATCAGGTTGACTGTGCCGGCCTCTGTGGCGGCGCAGATGTATCTGCTTTTCTTCATAACCTTATATGAATACGCGGTCGGAACCTGGGTTCATCAGCAAGGCGTCCTCATCATAATACCGCCATCGAACGGACCTGCTTGACCACCTCTCCCTTAGCGAGGTCGATCACAAACATGGTGTCCTGGAACCCAGCAACTAGAATTTCAGACGTCCCTTTGGACGTAAAGCTCATGCATCGTAAGTCTTTCATATCATCGTGTCTGCGTTTATGCTGTCAGGCAGAATTCTAATGGGTCAGGTTTATGCTCCCGCACCTTATATGCCATATCGGAGGGCCTTTCCGCGAAGCCATGTGAATGTCTCGAGATCCTAGCACCACGACACCCTTGTCATTGACGAGTATTTGTCTAACCGGGCCGTCGGATGAGGTATGGGCCTTGAAGGACGTATAGCGCTGGAGCTCGCTGCGGTAGAACGACGTGACGCGGCCCTAGAACATGATCAGTCTTTGTCGTCGGTAAAACTCGAATCAAATAGCTCGTACATAGTCGTTTCCGGTCCACAACAGCTCTTGAGCCGTGTCAAAGGTCATGGTCGACACGGGCGTCGCCGCGGCGTGGATGCCCGGAGGCGGAAAGGGGATGCGAGCGACCTATCAGCCATGAAATCGGTTAGTTCAAGGTATGGCTACCAGAGGAGACGCGCGACATTCGCAAGCTAAGCTAGGGAGAAGACGAGAAGAAGTGCGAGGCTTGCGACGAAGGTGCGTCGCAAAGGGTACTGAGGGGTGACGATGAGCTTCAACGTACCTCGTCCCAGTCTCCGTCCATTTTGGTCTGCGTTTCCTTGCCCAAATGACCATAGTAATGGGAACGGAAGAAACGACGTCAAAGGATGGGCGACAGACAGGTCGCAGTCGATTGGTCCAGGACAACAAATATTGGGCACAAAAAAAAGAGCAGAGCACCTCACTGAACTCAGATCGCGACGACGCCGGAGCTTCGCGCAGCTTGAGCCTTGGGGCAAGCGGGCAGAGACAAGGTGTCGCGCGCCCGAAAGCTAAGCCACTTGCATGAGCCGGACAGGGCAGGGAAGAGAATGTGGGGGAGGGATGCTGAGCTTCTTTTCCGACTTCTCTGCGCTTTCTCCTCCCCTCCTCCTCTCCTTAGCTACTGGGCTCTGGAGTGTGACGACGCTAGCCGGCGTATTTCCGGAACTGGGTCCAGGTGAGACAAGTCCCACTTAATCTCTCACCGAAATTCACCGCGCCATGGGTCCTTGTTGTCAGGGTTGAGCTCGGTAACGTATTTCATACTAAGGTGCTGATGATCTACTTTTCTATGGCGTATGTACCTTCTCATTTTTATTCAATACACATACTAGCGGCTCGAAGCTGCGCCTTGTGGTAAGTATCAAGTTGAAACTTACAGCAGCGCCGCTCTAATTGCAGCACCGACAACCAGCGTCTCTCGACGGGTCTCAGATCACTCATAGCCGCGCGTGGATACCATAGAACACCTAAGCATGCCATGTGGTAGGGAAGTTTCCAAGTCTACCTCCGTCCACGGTTATCACCGCGCCGTTGCAATATGCACCAGCTCTCGAAGCAAGGTACAACATGACGCCTGCCATGTCTTGCGAATCGCCCATTCTTTGAAGAGGCACCATCTCCTTGGGGACACTGCCGTCCTCGGCGTAAAGTTTGGCAATTGGGGCCGACATTTCGCTCGGGAACACTTGATGAGGGTCAGTGTGGATCTGAATATTACGGTCGCAAGAAGACTCACATCCAGGAGCAATACAGTTGGCTCTGATGTTCCAACGGGGCAGGTTACTTGACAATTGTTTGATTACCAGCGTCGCAGCCGCCTTGGACTGGCCGTACGCCCAGCCACCGGGAGCAATCTTGTTAAAGGCGGCAATGGAGCTCGTCGAGACGACCTGGGAGCTTTGCGATAGGTTTCCCTTCTTGTTACCAAGGTCTAGCAGCTTCACGAAAGCCATCGCGGTGTACCATACGGATGTGACGTTGATGTCAAAGACTCGTGTGTAGTCCGCCGTGTCATGGGCAAGGTGCTGCTCGGCCCATTCCTCAGCTGTCATCTCGGGCGTGGGCGCCTTGACCTGGGGTCCTCCGACACCAGCATTGCATACGAGAAGGTTGACAAAGCCGGCTTCCTTCTCGATGGCTGCGGTTGCCTCCTTGAGGCTGTTCTTGTCACTTACATCGCAGACCAGAGGGATGATGCTGGGTCCCACAGATGCAGCGGCTTCTTCTAGGACCTCTTTGCGCCGGCCGAGGATGTAGACTTTTTCAGCACCATTGGCTGCCAAGGCCTTTGCCATCATGAGACCGATTCCTGGGAATTATTTAGCAATTTCACGGTAGCTATGAAGCTATCGCCCAAATGACTCACCTGAGCCACCACCAGTGATAACGGCAACCATGCCCTTGACACCAAAGAGGTTGCCAGCCCCGAGAGCAGCGAGGTCATCATTGGTGGCCATTATCGAAATTACAAAGTGCAGAGATTTGAACTTTCGTTCTAGTTTTGAGTAACTTCGTGGGAATAGCTACTTATATGAAGCTGTCAAGCAAGACTCATTTGTAATAGCACAGGTCCACGGGCTATCTGTGACGGCGGGGTGCTTCGAATGCCCCTCCAAGAGCCCAGGGAACGTCATCCATGATCGCTGGAGGAGCAGCTGTGACCAATGAAACTCGCCAAAAACGGCAGCTATCATCTATGACCAATCGCATTGTACAGAACTCGGCTCCGTAGTGGGCTATTCTCTCGGCGAGCGTTCCGCCTTATCGATTAGACCTCCATCGCTGAACCACATTTTTTTTCTGTCAGTGGTCCAGCTTCGAGGTTTGACGATTGCCCGCGCATAATAATCTTACACCCGCGATAGAGCATACGCACTATTTGAACTCGAACATAACCACCAATATGGTCAAACGAAAGAGGTCGCGGGAGGATGATCTCGAGGCGAAGCTCGCCGACTACAAGAAGGAGATTTTCCGGGCCATCAAAGGCGCAAAGGGACTCGAGCGTCAACGGTATAGCAAACGCTTGCGCGATGACAAGGCGTTGCCAGACAAGGTCAAGCGGTTGGAGAGGGAGATCTTGGTATTAAAGGTGAAAGATTTCGCCCCTTCAATTTTAAGTTTGCGCCGCTGACAATTGCTCTCCTCCCTTACAGTCCCTCGACCTACAGCAAACCGCCGACGCACACCTCCACTCCTCGCTACTCAAAATCAAGCAGATCGCCGAAAGTCCTAAGCTCCCCGAAGAGATCAAGCAGGGCGTGCCCAAGCCGGATTTATCGGAGGAGGAGAAGGCGGCGCTGCACAACGTCACCAGTGGCCTATTTAATCGCCCGCATGTGCGGGAGGCTGTTGACAAGGCGGTACGGGGCGTGTGCCTGATCCTCAACGTGCCTATACCAGACAAGAAGAGCAAGAAGGGCAAGAGGGATTCTGCCGCGACTTCTGAGAGCAAGAAGCAAGAAAACAAGGAGGAGGACGACGAACCTAGGGAGTCGAAGAAGGCGAAGCTGGTGGATGCAAAGGATGTATCCGCGAAACCAAAGGCCGAGTCCAAATCAAAGGAGGCAGAGGTAGAAGCAGAGGAGGAGGAACCGAACCCGTTTGACGAAATGGACGACGAGATCCCGACGGATAGCGATGCCTCAGACGGCGGCAAGAATGCAGACGTAGCCGACACGGAGGAGGAGGAGGTTGATTCAGACGAGGAAGAAGAGGAAAAGGCCTTGTCCAAGATGGAAGCCATGCTCGGCGGCTCCGACTCGGAAGAAGACAGCCCCGACGAGGATCTCAAGGCCAGGTACAAGGCTTTACTGGGTGAAGTCGCCGACGAAGGGGACACGGCCGACGACGAGAGCAACAGCGACGACGAAGACGAGGACTCTGACGAAGAGATGGCGGACCTAGACGACGACGCTGAAGACAGCGGCAACGACTCGGACCGCCAACGCCGCATCAACGCCGCCAACGTCTCCCTCTCCCCGGAACCGGAACCGAGCAGCAGCAAAGAGAAGAAAGTCAAGCGCGCCAAGAAACCTACAGGCCGGCCCGGCGAGACGACCTTTTTACCCTCGCTCATGGGCGGATACATTTCAAACTCCGAGTCCGAGGCCTCGGACCTCGACCTCGCGCCACCCAAGAAGCGGCTCGGCCAGAAGCAGCGCCAGGCCATCTGGGAGAAGAAGTACGGCGCGTCGGCGAACCACGTCAAGAAGCAGGCCAACGGGCAGAGAGGGGCGGGCGGCGCGCGGGATAGCGGGTGGGATATGAGGAAGGGTGCTGTCGGTGCCGACGAGGACGGCGGGGCGAGGAAGCCTTGGAAGAAGGGTGTTTCGAACCCATTGGGCGGCGGCGGCGGCAAGGGTAGGGATCGCGGCGGTAGAGGGGAGGAGAAGAAGAAGCCGAGAGTGCCGCTCAAGAAAGACGATGAGGGGATTTTGCATCCTAGTTGGGAGGCGAGGAAGAAGGCTAAGGAGGCGCAGACTACGGCTGCGTTCACGGGTACAAAGATCACTTTCTAGGTCACGATGTCAAGCGAGATATCAGTGGAAAATTCAAGTCAACTTTTGAAAGAAATCATTCGCTGTCTGCCTATGTGGCTAGTTACTGGTATGCAAGTGAGATAGCCATCTCCTGTGCCCCTTGATTCGACCAAAAGCAAAACGCATATAAGCTCCCAAATTCGTCGGGCTCAGCACCGCAAGTGCTGCAAATCGCTTGAAATTTGTTAGAAAAAAAAACGCCGCAAGATATTAACCAACCGCAAAACCTGTAAGAAATCAATTAGTGAGATTCAGGACCGATCCTGGCGAGTCAATGTCTTCGTCTTTTGTTGAAAGGACAGTCATCTACGCTTCCAACGCTTGCCAGACGCTCAAGTCTAGGGTGAGAGGGCTCCTGCTGTATGATAGGGGGAAGGTATCCCCAGGGCCCTTCAATACCGGTGCGGCGCGAGGAGGTGGCCATGGAAGAGCTTGGGAAACTGGTGTTGTAGTAGTTGGTATCGTCATCATCTGTCGTCAGATCGATGGCGCTTCGAATATCCACCTCGCCGTGTCCTCTCTTGCGTGACGTATCCGTCAGCACGGTGGATTCACGGTGTGGTCGATAGTGGGACATTGACGGCGACGAGCCGCCGACGAAGAGGCCGTTTCCGCTGCCGTGGGATCTCTCGCTTCCGGCTGAAGACACGCGGCCAATCGACATTGCGTCGGATTGCTCGCGCTTAACGCGGTTGAAATTGTCTTCTTGTTGAAGGCGCCATAGGCGTAAATTCATCTTTGGTGGCTCTGTGCTGTCCAAGTCGATCGGGTTGCTGGCACTTGATCCTGCCAGTGATATTTCGTCGTCATAGTCGTGCGCGACGCTGTCTTCCGTAAGCGTAGAAGTGGTCAACTCGGTTTCCGCTCGAGCGTGGCGGATGGGTGCTTTCGGGGTAGCTTCGCTAGAAGCCTCGGATTCGGTTCCGCTAAGGTCCCTATCGGGCGTTGTGTTCCTAGCTCGGGCGACCTTCTTCCCCTTCCCAGGACGTGGGCCCTTCGATTGATTGATAGAATCTGACTGTTCCGACTCATCCCTCGAAGCTGCTTTTCCTGTTCCTCTGTTGGCTCGTGATTCCCCTCGAGATGTCACCGTAGCACGCTGCTGGGCCGGGTCCTGGCTTTCAGCGTCTGCCATCTCAATATCACCGTCTTCATCCCTTTCCGCAACTGGCGGCGACACATACACTGCGTCAAAGGCTTGACTACTGTGATAGAGGCCCTTGATCGCCTCAACGTCCTCTTGAGAAGCCTCGTACCGTGGAAGAACCGGAATCAAATTGGCCAACTTTGCGGCTTCTGCCTTATCGTCAGTCTTTGGCATAGCCGTCACATTCTCGATATCCATGAAGAATGACCAGTCACGAATTGGATGGCGGCCACCTTCCTGGCGGGATATGTTGTAGTCGTAAAACTGGATGAGCTCCATCCCACGAAGTGCGTGAAGAAAATGCAGCCCCTGGAGATTTCGCAGGGATCTCGTCATGCGGAAGTTGGGTTGACCAGCCGTGACAGACGCCATCCAGTCGGCATAGGCCTTGGGCTCGTGACGGCGACTCGTGTACTGCGGGCCACTCTCGTCGATATGTATAATGAGAGTTCTCAGGCGAGGCAGCTGGCAGAGCCAAGAAACGTCCCATGTCCTTTTGGAGACATATTTGAGTACGCCCTTTCTGCCTTCTTTGACAGGCCTGTGAGTGAGATACTGACTGCCAACCCATAGCAATTCAATATGCTGGATTCTTTCTCTTCTTGCTTCTCCGATGCCAGTGCAGAAACGGCCAAATTCTCCCAGGCTCGAGAAGGCGAAGGTGTTCAAACCGTAGAAAGCGTGGAGTCCAAAGTAGTACCAACGCTTGCAGACTGTGAGCAGAGCGAGTCGAGTGTTCGGTTTCATACCGTATGTGATATTGCAAGATGTTCCGGAAAGGTGGAAGCGACGAGGGAGACCACTTTTTTTGGCGTCTGTCTGCGTGGGTTGCTCAGGAGGCATGAATCCATCGAGACGAGTGATGCAGTGAACAAGCTTGCTTTCTTCAACGAAGACGAATTTGATGATGTTGGCCTGTACTTTGGCAGGCAGTCGATCAAAAGGAAAATCCTTGAGATAGGGGTCCGCATGTGGTTGCTGGTCCTCTGAGCTTTGGACTTCCTCGGGGTGCTCATCGTCCTGCACGAAGAGTCTCTCAGGCCCGTCACGGCTCTCTTCAGACTCACTGTCCTGACTGACCAAATTAGTATAGAGGCCTTCGAGCGCATCAGCTTGGAGTTCTTTGTTCGTTGGGCCCCTGAGTCGCAAGTTAGGATGAACATTGCCAGTTTTCGTGCTCATATTCTCCTCCTTGCAGCACAGCTTGTAAATGTCAGTATAGGGCAGTGCTTTTCGGTGGGCGGGGTTCGTAAGGTATAGGCCAAGCTCCTTGTGCCATGTCGGCTCGTGTCTGTTTTGGCTGTTTCGCTTTTTCTCTAACCTGGCTATATCCGCTCTCAAAGTGTGGTTGTCTAGACTGAGTTCATGGATCTTGCTCTCAAGTCTTTTGATCTGTTCATCGTAGATGCCGATGCCCTGCTGGAGCTCCGATCGGCAAGCGTCGCTGCAGCCAAGACTACTGAGATTGATGGGCAGTGGCAAAGACAGCTCCTCATCGTTGTCACCAAGAGGGTCAGGCTCACCGTCGAGCTCTTCATCGTCTTCATCGTCTTCATCGTCTTCATCGTCTTCATCGTCTTCTTCCTCTTCTTCCTCTTCTTTATCTTCTTCGTCTTCGTCGCCGATTTCCTCAGTGTTCTCGTCTTCACCTTGTATAGTACCCACTCGCTCATCAGACTCTATGATCTCTTCCCGATCAAGCTCCACTTCATCTTCGGAAGTCACTTCGTCGTCCTCGGACTCGACTTCGTCGTCACCTGGGTCATAGTGATGCAGTGGCTCATCTGTCTCATTGGAACTCAAGACAATAAGTCCATTTCGATCTAGCTCTTCTTCTTGACTCAGTACCCGCAGGATGTAGGAGCTGGTGCCTGTGTGAGCTGTAGGGCTACTGTATCTCTCGGCGACAGCGGCTTGAGAAGGGGATCCCGCCTGAGATGAGACATGCAGGTCCTGAAAAGACGACTCAACTTCGGAGATCCTTGGAGAAGAACTGTCGATATTGTGATTGTCGGAGACGGCAGCGGTGATTGCTAGTGGTTGGACGACGACCGAGCTTTGGCTGAGATATGCTCCTGAAGCCAGAGGAGGCGAAGGAGCTGGAGGAGAAGGGGTGGGAAGGCCTCCTGGCGTTGCGCGGGCCGTCGAGATGGCTCGTGATATGGATCGCGAGTGACCTTCCATCGTGATTGTCAGCGATCCGTTGAGAGTGGTCAAGTTGAGATCGCCTTTGAGTGGCTGGCAAGCATATGTGTCGAGGGCCACAACAACGAGGTAAGTTCGAGCTAAGCTCAGCTATGCGGAGGGTAAGAGATACTGTGTGATGTGAGAAGTAGAACTGTCAAGGTTATGATAAGTGAGAAGCAAAGACGCCAAGGCTCAGAGAGGAGTTGAAGTAGTCCTCGTAAGATAAGGCAAGAGTGATGTGCCTGACCACGGAAGGTGCCACGGTCTGCGGGAAAAAAAAGACGTATGTTTTGACCGAGGCTGTATGAGACTGTTCCCGGAGTAGTCGTCATTCGTGTGCAAAGTATGCAGCCAAAAGTTGATTGATCGGAGAGTGAGCGTAGATTGAAAGCTGACCAGGCGGTTGAGGTGTCATGCAATGGAATGACCGGGCTCGAGGTATCGGAAGTCAGAAGCGAGATATCAGTTCCGAGCCAGAAAGACTGTTGAAGATGTGTTGATGAGAAGTTGCGTCTGGACAGACAAGTCTGAGGTTGTATGGATGTGTAGCAGGGAGAAGAGACAAGCTCATGCGTACGCGGCAGCCAAATCGTATAAATAGCAGTAACGCGGAGAAGCGAGGAAGCCTCACTAAGTCGTACCTTCTTGAACAGGGAGAGGAAAGTGCGGGTTGGCTCGAGGTATCCTGGAAATGAACTGTATATTGGGTCAGAATGTGAGAGAAAAGAGTGAATTCAAGGCCCAATTCAGTCTTCAACAACGCAAAGCTCGCGGCAGGCGATAGCAATGCCAGTCAAGGTATCTGGTCACACAAAGTTAGATGTCACTTTGGCGGGCAACGTATCTTGCCATTCGCAAGAGCCACGGAATAGAAAAGGTGAAGCCTAAAGATTTGAAAATGATTGCATTGCTGAGCGCCAGAATCCAAAAAGCCCCGGTGTTGGTATCTGCCTGTACAAGATGTACAATCCTCCGGTTGTCTCTCTCTTTCTCTAAAAATTTTACTCTGTTCCATTCCAGGTGCGGATTTAAGCGTTGGTCTTGAGGGTGCGGAAGAAATCCATGACGCCGGTGAAGACGACGAGAAGGATACCGCCTCCGGGACCGAGACGGAGTACCTTGGGCAGGAAACCCTTGTACAGCGCGCTGAAACCCTCCTCCTTGGCGACTGTGGCAACGGCGGGCCAAGCCCAGTTGTACTTGGGGGTCTGTCTGGGGACCTTGGGGCTGTTCTGGATGCGGGACTTGACGACGTCCATGGGGGTGTTGAGGATAGTACCGACGGTACCACCAATGGCACCGGAGATCAGGTCGTTGGTGACCTGGCCGGCCTTGTTCTCGGCCTTGGGGAGGAGTTCGCGGACCTGGAAAATGCAGCCAAAGTAACCGGCGTTCCAGACAATGTGGCGCCACATGGTGCTCTCGAGGCCATTGTACATGGCCAGGACACCCTCGGCGGCAACGGTCTTGCGGATGACGTCGAGCATGCCACTGTACTTGCCGGCAGAGGCCTTATCCTGTAGTCTAATCTTGACAAGCTCGAAGGGGACGACGACGAAGGCCTCGGTGGCACCGGCGCTGGCTCCGGTCAAGATGGAGAGAGACTGGTTCATCTTGGCGGCGCCAAACAGGTTGCGGTAGATCTTTCCCCACTCGTCGTTGGCGGCGAACTTGGTAGCACGCTTGGGAGCCTCCATGAGAATGGGAGCGGTGATACCGCGGTAGAGTGTCGCAAAGCTGCGGTTTGTAAGCTTGGTGAATACACTTGCGGAGGCTGAAGGAGTGGGTTGGCATACCCCTCGTTGCGGACAATCTTGCGGAAGCAGTCAACCATGCCATTGTAGTGGTCGGCACCTACGCCCTTGCCGGTTTGGAGTTGCCTAGACGTTCGGGTCAGTCGGGGTTTGCGCGAGTGGCTGGCGATCGCGCAGAGCTTACACTCGTGTCTTGACGACGTCCAAAGGGTACCTATTGCGCGGGTTAGCATGGTGGCCACGTGAGCGTGTCGCAACAGGATTCTTGACTTACATGACCAGAATCTAGAGTTACAGAAAGCGTAAGCATATCTCGTCAGTTCATCACCGTATGGCATCGTTGTGTACTGACCTCCGAGACACCGGCAATGGCGCCTGGATGCAGTGGTCAGTATTTCGGGTCCGATATCGCGACGGTGGGGGGGATTTCGGGCAACGAACCTGCGGCGAACTGGTACTGGAAAGGGAGGGGCTTGTCGGTCGACATCTTGACGGTAGACAGCTAATAAGACAGTGGTTAGCTAGGAGAGGAGGGTAATGGCGAATGCAATTGGGAACTCACCGAGGAGCAAAATCAATCGGGCGGGTTGAGGTGCGTAGGTGGGAGGGTTTGAGGAGGCGCTGGGAAACTGGAGTGAATTGAATGGAGCGGAAAATCGAACGAGGTACGGAGTCTTAGCTTTAGCGGGAACTGGGCTCTTATCGCCAGGACCCCCGGGCGGAGGTCCCTTATCGGTCTCTTTTTTTTGTGTGCAGCTCGCACTGAAAGTCTGAAGCAGCCAGTTTCCAAGTTACCGAGCGGCGCCGGACTCCACCGGGGACGGGCTCTTGCAGCACCTTGCTCATCGTCCCTGACACTTGCGAAGCCCCTGATTGGTGCGCTCTCCTGGGACCAGCGGGATTACGTATTGGCATCTCGCTTTGGTAGCATGGCGGCACTGCGGCAGCGTGGGCAGGTGGCTTTTTGGGATGTTCCGGGGACCTGGGGGGGATCTTTCTTTACCCCAGGGCCCGGGCCACCTCATCTTCATTTTGGGCAGCGCGGCAGCTGTGTCACCCATGCCGAGATGCATCTGCCACTGTGACGGTGAGACAGATTTCGTGTGCCGTCTATTACCGAGATTCGGGCGACACTTCCGACTCAAATGCGACGGTCTTCACATACATTGATTTCACCACCTTACTCTTCACTACCAGTCGTGTCAGGCATCGTCGGTTCGACACTAGCATTGGAGACCATCGTCAACACCAGACACAAGAGTCCATCAACGCACCAAATTGCCTGCTCACATAGGTATACCGAACAAGACGCTCCTGTTTGGGGTGTTGTATCTGAAAAAGGCAAGTCATGGCGATGAGAATGGGTGCTTTCGCCGGATAAGACTCTCCATCTAAGGTATTCAAAAACTCAAGGTACACATAGATGACCGGCATAGGTTGCCAATAATTAAAGGTAAGATCTTTATGCCTTCCTTAACTAGGCACTTCGGTATCTTCCTCAATGGCACTACAAGAAAGCAGATGGCATTCGGTAATATGCAAGCCTGCCGAATGAGGCACTATTGAGCGGCACCCAGTGTGGCAGCCCGAATGCGATCCCGGCGTCTCGAGGGCAGAGAGGCCGCAGGCGGGGTGCAGCATCTGGCGGGGGATAGCTCCCCACCTAATAACGGCCTTAGATAAGCACGTAACGTGCATCTGTAAGATGGGACTTGCACTTCTTTCATTGTTTCGTTTCCACCACTGGTGCGAGCTGGGGCAAATATCCGCGGGTTTGTTTCAACGCTTTGCTCGAGTGAAGACTGGATCTATGGACATAAATAGCGAAAATAAATCGAAGAATTTTGTGAGCATACTCAACCTTTCTCGAGAGACGCAGATACGCATACCTATGTGTACCTAGGGACTAGGTAAGGTACCTTGGACTTGTATGATATGATCAGGTACCTTGGATAGTGACATAGATCCAGGGTGTTTGGCAAAACACCTTGAGTGTTGCACACTAGGTACCTAATGAACTAAGGTACTTTACGAATGGAATGCAACTAGGCTGTAGAGTATTTACCATGCCATTGCCAGGACTTGGGTTCTCGAGGATAACATGCTTACTGGAGCAGACAGATTCCCTATGCCTTGGTCGACATGCCAGGACCAGCATGCCTCAACCCCCCAGAAGTGCACCGCTGCCCGCTGGCCACCCCACCTGGAGCGACAAACTGGAAGCTTGTCTGGCCTGCAACCAGAGCACAAGCTCCCAGCTTCGAGTCCGATTGGCTGCGCCATAACGCACCAAGGTGCCTGTCACCCACGCTGCATCCCCCCCGTGGAGCCGGGAATTCGCGGCGCGGCGGGCTCTGACGCGCACAACTGGCGACTTGAGGTGAATACCTTCAATTTCCATCGCCAACCCCACCCCCGATTCACATCTCTTCGCCAGCAACGACCCTCCTACAACCGTCGTCCTCATCTCATCTTCCGTCCATTTCGATCTTTCTAGGAATCAACACCAAAACTCGCAGGCCCGTGACACCGTTCATCAAACCAGATACCCTCGCCGCTCGACTACTACTACGCTATCGTATCGAAGAGTCACGAGCTCAACGACCAAGTGGCAACTTCGATAAACCCCTCCGTCGCTCAACTCTAGGGCTTTGTGACCTCACAACACCCCCCGCGCACCATTCGGCCGTCTTCGAACCGTATCGATTCAATACCCACGATTCCGCTCTTCTCGCGCTCGGAATCGCACCTTTAAACAAGCCGTGATCCCAGAGACTCACAGCGAGGTGCTATCCAAGTGCTGGAAGGGTCCCTTGCTTACCATCTGCCCATGAGTCACCTACTTTGGAAATATTACTGGGAAAACGATGTCGACAGGTTTCGGCGTCTACTGGTCCCGGCCGGCCACACGGCGCAAACTGCGACAAGGAGCCCGGGTATAGGTGCTGGACCGCTTGGGGGCAGTCCCGGACAATACGGAACTTCTCCCCGGAACGTTAAACAACGCAAATCCTCCGCCGTCGGTTTCGGTCCTGCTGGATCAAAAAATCCCAACAATAGTCTCGGAAAGGCTGAGATCAACAGCCGTGATCATGTTGGCCTCACAGTACTGCTCCGCGCTGCTTCCTCGACAGATTCGGCCGCCATTCTTTTCGTCCAGGCCCTGCTCGACCACCCCTCGATCGATCTATATGTGCAAGACCCCGAGAGTGGCTGGAACGCGCTCCACCGAGCGCTCTACTGTGGAAACATCGCTATTGCTCGTCTGCTGCTTGAACGAGAGCGCAAGATCCTCACAGAGCAGACCCTCGGAGTCTCGGTCGCCAAGGTTGGGCAGTTGATCAAGACTAAAGACCGCGAGGGCAACAGTCCTTTTGATCTCTACAACTCAACCATTGCTGTTCGAGCACTGGGAGACTCTGGAGACCCCGACGACTCCGACATCGACTCGGATACAGACAGTGCCTCAGATGGAGGCCAGGCATTGTTGAGATCAGTCGCTGCACTTGATGGCGCAGCAGAGGGCGAGGAAATCTTTGTTTTTGGAAGCAACCGCAACATCTCACTTGGTGTGGGTGACGAAGACGACAGGCAGTATCCCGAAAGGATCAATCTGAAGCGGCCGGATCAACTCATCCGCAGATTCTACCAAGAGTACCTGGAGAAGACCAAAGCTGTGTCTCATGGTGCCAGCCTGCCGGAGGAAGATGTGGACTTGGAAGAGATTCCAGCCCTCATCCGCAATCGGCCTCTGCGGATTCACGATGCTGTTCTCTCAAAGTTGCATACCGCCATCTTGACAACTGACCCGGTTTCGAACTTGTACATCTGCGGTGTTGGCCGAGGCGGGCGACTTGGGCTAGGCGACGAAAATACTCAATACCGCTTCGTGCCGGTACAAGGCGGTCTCGCCGACAAGAAGGTGGTGCAAGTTGCACTTGGCCAGAACCACACTCTGGCTGTCACAGATGCTGGCGAGCTATGGACCTGGGGCTCCAACAGCAACTCCCAGCTGGGATATGGCTTGCCGCCGCCAGCCAGACAAGACGAAGAACCGATGAGCACCACCCCACGACAAGTGTTTGGGACACTCAAGAAGGAGGTAATTCTGGGCATCGCAGCATCGGCCGTGCATTCAGTCGCCCATACCTCTTCGTCACTGTTTTGCTGGGGTAAAAACCTCGGCCAGCTGGCGCTGATGGATGCGGATTCGAGATCCTTGGAAGTCCAACAAACTCCCCGAAAAGTCGCAGCTTCGCTCTTCTCTTCTCCCATCGCCGCAGTCTCCGCCGTAGATAAAGCGACCACCGTCCTGCTGGCCGACAGCACCGTCTGCGTCTTTACAAGCTACGGTTATAATTTTGTCAAGTTTCCTTCCCCTGACATCTTTGTAAATCACCAGTTCACCACATCAATGTCGACAAGGTACAGTACAGCACGGAATCAGGTCAGCCGCATTACATCCGGCGGCGAAACGATTGCGGCTGTCACTACGAGGGGCGATCTCTTCACTATGGCACTGATCCACAAGTCGGATGCGACTACGACGGCAACTTCCACGACAAATCCAGCCAAGATCAAGGGTGCCGTCACGACACCGCAATGCGTGTGGAATGCTCGGAAGGATGGTGTCAAGTCCGTCAGTGTTGGTGAACACGGCGCTGTGATCATCTGCACAGAGTCCGGAGCCGTTTGGCGTCGTATCAAGCGCGCTAAAGCGAAGGATGCTGCCACCCCGGGGTCAGCAGACATCAAGAGAAAGGATTTCAAGTTCCAGCGTGTGCCGAGCGTCACCAATGCTGTTGCTGTGCGGAGCTCCACGTTTGGTGCATTCGCGGCAATTCGCAAGGATTGTGATGTCATGAAGGAACAAATCAGCATCAACGAGCAGTCGCTCTGGGAGGACTTTGCCTCCCTATTTGCAATACGAGAGTTTAAGGCATCGACGCCCAATCCCGGCGACAAGGACACGATCGGTTTCTGGAAAGCCGAGGAATTGAAGTATCGGATAGGGGAGCTGCCGTACGAACTCCTCAAGTCCGGGGATCTGGAGGGTGACTTACGACAATTTCTCCTGATGTACCCGGACTCGGACGTTGACATGGAGCTCCGCACCTCGTCATGTCCAGATGTCAAGATTCCGGTGCACTCATGGATCTTGACAGCCCGAAGCTCTGTTCTGCGAAGTTTGCTCAGCGACTATCGCAATGGTGGTGAGGGGGCGATCCCGCAAGTGCTAAGTCTCGAAGAGGGAGATGGAAGGACGATAATCACCCTCGAATCGGTTGACCTGCTGTCTTTGGTGAACTTGGCCGTCTATCTTTATGATGACACCGTCGTCCCGGCATGGAATCACACTCGCCAAGCACCCGCTCTAGCCCACAGGTACCGCCAGGTTCGGAATGAGCTGATGAAGCTTGCGACGAAGCTTGACATGATGAAGCTGGAGTCGGCTGTCCGTCTGCAGACGACTGCGGAAAAATCACTGGACAGGGACTTTGCCAAAGCCATTCAGGATCTCAGGTACTTTGAAGACGCGGATGCTCTCGTTGAGCTCGACGGCGAAGAGGTACCGGTTCACAGCCAGTTGCTGCGCCAGCGATGCGAGTTCTTCGAAGGCCTGTTCCATGGGCGAGCCGGCGGCATGTGGCTTGCTGGCCGTCGCGATGAACTAGACGAGGAAGAACTTGTCCGGGTGGATCTGAGTCATTGTGATCCTGAGGCGTTCCAATATGTCTTGCGGTACCTCTACGCAGACGTTGGAACGGAACTCTTCAACCAGACCACATCAGCCAATATTGACGATTTCTCTGACCTGGTAATGGGCGTCATGAGCATTGCGAATGAACTCATGCTAGACCGGTTGTCCCAGATCTGCCAATACATCATCGCACGTTTCGCCAATGCTCGAAACATCGCTTTGCTGCTCAACGAGATCAGCGCATGCTCCGTCACGGAGTTCAAGGACGCCGGGTTAGAGTACATCTGTCTGCAAATGGAGGCTGTGCTGGAAAACCACTTCTTGGATGACTTGGAGGAGGATCTTCTAGAGGAGTTGGATAACGTTGTTCGAGAAAACCAGCTAGCTCGCTATCCTTTCGCCAGAAGTGGACGGGCCGAGCTGCTCTTATTTGAGAAGGACCCTGATCTGGCTCTCGATATTGACGAGGAACGCCGTCGGAGAGTGCGCGAGATGGCTTTCCGGACTACGCAACGAGACGACGAAAAGAAGATTTCATCATCCTTCAAGACCAAATTCGGCAGTCTTGAAGACTTGTCCGGCGTTACCTCTCCCAGTTTGGACAAATCTCGGCGCAAGTCCAAGACTGGCCGCAACGAGCCGTTCAGTCCCAGCCTCAGACCCAAGGAATCCCATGCCGATTTGATGTTCAACATGGATGACGAGGGACCTTCCGCTCTAGGTAGCCCTACAGTATCACCCACGCAAAGGCCTGCTGAGGCAAAGAGCCAGTCCGAATTGGACCGGATTCCGTCGTTGTCTAGTCCCTGGAAAGACACCAAGGTTCAGGCAGGCTCGCCGCAATATCCAGTGCAAAGCCCCCCGATGGGTACATCCACCAACCTCGGCATGAGCCCTTCGCCGACAGGCTCACATGGGCCGACTGCCCTAAGATCTGGCAGCCCGTGGGCAGCAGCGGCATTCCCAACCCAGAAGATGGACCTGCGTCGGGTTCTGACGGAGACGCCCACCAAGTCTGCCTTATCCGCCGGCATTGCCGCGCAAAAGAGCAAGGAGGCGTCGCCCAAGCCCGCGCAGCCCAAGGTATCGCAAAAGGAGCGGAAGAAGCAACAGCTAGCACAAGCCGCCGCTCAGGCGGCTCTCGAGGCTGAGGTCTCGCAGCCGAAAGCGGCCTGGGACAAGGAGGCAGCTGGCAACAAACCTGCCCCCTGGAAGCCTGTGACGAGCGGGCCCAAGACGTCGTTGAAAGATACACTGGCCAAGGGCTTGGCTAAACCGGTATCGCCACCAGTGGATAGCCCAACTTCAAAGCCGCTGCTCTCAGTCGAGAGTTCAGCGAGATCTTCACCGCGGAGGGCAGCTTCGCCGGACACGCGGTTCCCGGGCCAATCCCGCGTTAGCAGTTCCTCCCCCGCTGTGGCCAGCGCCTCGACAAGTCAACCTGCGTCGTCGAAGCCGCTGGTGCCGCACTCCAAATCTTACATCACGCCCGCGAACAAGGCCGAACCTATCCTGGGGTTGAGCATGGCAGACATTATCGGCCAGCAGAAGCGCGAGCAAGAGATTGTCAAGGAAGCCGTGGCGAAGAGGTCGATGCAGGAGATCCAGCAGGAGCAGGAGTTCCAGGAGTGGTGGGACCAGGAGACGCGGCGGGTGCAGGAGGAAGAGGCAAGGCGGGAGACCAAAGATAAGGCGGCGAGGGAGGGCAGGGTGCAGAAGGACGGCGGCGGCGGAGGCGGCAGCAGCAACAGCAAACGAGGGCGTCGAGGCCGGGGCGTCGCCAAGGGTAAAGCAACCGGTGGCGCTCCTCCGAGCCAAGAACACGGCGCTGCCGCCGCCGCCAGCAACGCCGGTAACGTCGATGCCGGAGGGGTAGCACCGAACAAGGCGCCCGGTGGCCCGGCGAATAAATCCCGAGGACGTGGTCACCGTAACCGGGGGAGAGGTGGGAAAGCATCGGCATCCGCAGCGGCATCTACATCGTGATCTCTGCTTCTTGTCCAAACTGATTTTCTAGGCGTTCTAAGGTGTTACAGAGCCCGAAAAAACCTCGAGGCATGGCTTTTACACATTTGGGAAACACGGGAATTTGGGTTTCTATTTTACACGAGCATTGGCAGACACCAACTTTGTATAGACGAAATGAGAAGACGGAGGGAAAGAGAGAGGGAGACACAGAGGCACAGAGGCACACACAAGAGAAAAAGAAAGAGACTTCTTCACTCCTACATGCTACATCCACTACCGCCCACCGCTTCCAGAATTTTTGAAAAACTTGCACGATTCAGGTTCTTATTGACCGTTGAGCGCTAGGAGAATTGGCTTGGTAACGGACTTGTCCTTTTGCTGGATGGAAAGTGATACCATGTGACCGGTGGGGAGGGAAGAAACGTTGCCAAGAACGGTTTACTCTGGACTACCTACTAGGTAAGGTACCTAGGTAAGAAGCAGAAGGCCCTCCCTCCGCATCGGTGATTTTACCACGATGCCGTGCCCGCTTTCTACTCCGATATACAGGTCTCACAGAGCGAATCCGTACGCAAATGTAAAAAGGGGGGCGCACGAGTGGTACTGTCGGGAGATGGGTCCGATCTGCAGACGCCGGTTCGGATGCAGCGTGCCACTGTACCAGAACCAAAAGTCACCATGAGTTGCGTGGTGTGCGATGCGTCGTGGTGCGCGGTTGACTTGCCTTACGTTGGACGGGTGCGGGGGAGAAGGAGGAGGAGGAGGAGTGGGCCCCAGGCCGCAGCAAGGTCTTATCGTTATCTGCAGATATCACGAGTCGGGTGGCAGTGGCACTGATAATGGCAATGGCAACCAACCTGAAGCACCAAAGGCGATGGTGGTGATGCTGATAAGGGGGCTGGCTGCCAGGCTGGCTGATGGATGTGCAGGTTGCTAGTTCATTGGCGATCGGTGCGATGACTCGTTTGCCCGGGGAAAGGTTGCTTGCTGCTTGGCTGCTCGATTTGGGATTGCCGCACATGCCGCCAGGGGTGGGATCACGACAACATTGACAGGCAACGAAGCGGCAAGCCAGATGGAGTAGGTCGTTCGGGATTTGCCTTGCCACGCTTGCCTACCTTAGTAAATGGGCGAGAGGTCGATTTCTCGGACGATGCCATTTATAGGAGCTGTTGGAGGCTGGATCCGGCGCGTTACAAAGCTGCCGCCCGTCGAGAGACGACGATAAGAGAGGCGGGTACTCTGTCAGTGCCAGCCTGTAGTGTAAAACAGGATTGGGGGTTCCCAAAGAAAAGAAAGGAAGACGAGCTGGGCGCTACGGTGACGGGAGAAGGATTCCCGGGATCAACCGAGGACCGGGCGAGTCGAGTGCCTAGGTACTGTTAGTGTCGACAATCGGCGTACAAGCCTGCGTAATTTGGACCCTGCCATCTATCCGCCTTTTCAAAGTTATCTTTGCCCATCCTGGACTCGAGCGAAGGAAACGTTGACGACCTTGTTGACCTCGACGTTCACTTGATGGGCACAAGGGGTTAGTTGGGTTCTCAGCCGCAGAGGCACACCGGGAAGGGGGGAAGGCTGGCTGCTAACACAAACAGTGCCTTGACAGTCGCAGACAAGGGATATGGTGATAAATCGAAGTGATGATGGCGCTTGGATGACCTGGCCTGGATGCCAGCTGTCAGCGGGCACCAGTATGTACTCGGGTCCAAACCCAATTCTTCGCATTGCAGGGACTGTTGTAAAGCCTGCGGTACAAGTCAACAAATCACCAAACAGACACCGCTGCGGCCCTGAAGCAAGGCAGAGAAGAGCAGAGAGACAAGCGGGACTGGGAACAGAAAATCAATGAGGCACAAGTCGGCGGAGGCAAGGCAAGAGTGAAAGTGGAAGTGACTTAGCAGAGCCGCCCGCCACCCCTTACCTACCCCGTCATTTCTGCCCCAGAACCCAGCGGTCATGCATGGGGTGGAGTTGAGGCCATTCTAAGGTCCGGGCTTGGTACGGAGTAGGGTCGCGGCGGTGGCTATTCCCCATCCAGGACCTTTTTGCATATTAATTAGAGGCGGCGACCCGGAGGACTTCCAGGACTTAGTCGTCAAGATGTGAGAGCCACTCCCGGTGGATTTGATTGCCTGGCCTCTCCGTATCGGGGCAAGTGTCTATATGAGTGCGAGGTGCAGTCCCGGGGCGCGCCCCATACATGATACATGCAGCTGGCGATGGCTTGCTCAAGTTGGCGAGTGGTAGCCTAGAGGCAGAAGAAGTTGAGCCTCGAAGTCTAGGTTGGGGTTGGTTGACTGTCGACCGTTGGGGTTGGAGTTTGGAGTCAGAGATGGAATCATATCGATTTGAGGATGATGATGGTGACTCTGACTCGGAAGGCAATCCGTGCCACCCCCTTAGCCTCTTTCTTTTTCGTTTTCCTTTCTTCTTTTCTGCATTTTTGGATCTTCTTTGTTGACATTTCTTGATACAGTACCTACGTTGATACAATCTGGTTAGCTGGGGGTATAGTCAATCGAGCTCAGGGAAGCAACACAAAGACTCTTGGTGATTGAACGAGGAGCATGCAGGAAGTATTTCAGGAGAGAAAAGTGGAAGAATGGGAGTCTTCACCCCACGACCGCTGTTACACAATGGAATGGAAAGGCCGGTGCTATGCATCTTGACGAACGGTGCAAGTGCAACCAGGAAGCAACCTGAAGAGAAGCAAAGCACGAGCAAGGCATGGTTAGGTACTTTGGCCATGTACTGGAGAACATCAGGGTGCTTGTATGTCACCATGGATGTCGCTACGTACTTGGTACACTTGCGATGGTGCCTAAGGAAATGGAAGGAACCTACCTTAACCTACTTCTACACGTTCACAACACTCACAACGCTCATCATCAGTCAATGGAAGACAGCAGTTCACTACGCAGTACAATGCCAATCTACCTTACCTTGCCTTAAGGTACCACGTTGAGGTACCACCAGCAACAACAACACCTGCAGCAACTTCAAACCCCAGCTCTGTTCCGTCCCATCCCATCCCATCCTGTTCCAGTCAACCTAACGGAACGATGCATGCACGGGTGTGTCTTGGTCCACCGCCCATCACAGATGCAGCCCCATCGAGCCCATCCATGCTCCCCCTGCCCCCTACTACGTTACCCACCCACGTATCCTACGGAGTACTGGCAAGTGCAACTGCCCCCCCATGCTGCGGCTGCTGGCTGCTGTTGGCCTGGCACTCCTCCCACGGATACTTCCACTGTCCAGGCTGTTAGCAGCACCTCATGCCGGGGCGGATGCGCTGCCGCTGCAGGACCCAGACCAGCCGGTGCCAGCTCCTCTCCTGCCCCCTACCTCTACCCTAGGTACCCTGTCGCTCCTCTCTCTGAGTCCACGTCCCTAGCATTGAGTGAGTCTCTCCAAGTCACTACCAAGCTCTGAATCTATACGCAGTCACTTCGTTGTTGTGTGCTTATCCACACACTCAGACAGCTCCGACGAGAGATCCATGTCATCGGCTGCTCAGTGTCTCTCCCTTCCCATCTCTCTTCCATCATCCTCTCCCGTACCTTACCTCCAAAGCTACTCTATTATCTCTCGCCCTCCCTCACCTTGTGTCTCTCTTCCTTTCTAATTACCCAGCAACTGCTCAGACAACAATCCCTTTGTCTGTGCCTACCTCAGCGTACCTCATTATCTACTTCTTCTTGTCCTCTTTGCATCATCGCCTCTGGCCCTTGCGCCTTATCGCCCTTGGCCCCCATTCTGACAACGCTAAATCTCCGTCCCTTCTCTCCAAAGTACTCACCACAACCTTTTCCCCATCATCACTCTTCAACACCTTCTCTCGCTCTCTTCGAGTCAGCATATCCCGTCTGATCTTTCTGCTGTGCCTGTTTCTTCTTCTGTGCCGAACTTAGCCTCCCCTGCCTCTTTGCTAGGTACGAACGCATCGACAAGTATACACCGCCTTACTTGCTCGCCTGAATTACAGTCCATTCTGCTGGCCCACCCAGGTGACTCGATGACGGAAGGGTACTTGTCGACGATCACGAGGCTCAACAACCATTGAGCGGATGACACCAGCGCCGATAACCTCCGACTCGACCACCACAGCACCGCAACTCCGCACATCGCCGCCCATTCTTCTCTAATTTCCTTCCTCTTCTTGAAATTCGGATAACCACACAAGCCGCGCATTTTGGAGCGGCCCGTTTGCGTTGTTGTTGTTGTTGTTGTTGTTGGAGGAGGACGTGCTTAGGAAGTCGCTTTCCCTGCTTGGCGAAAGCTTCCCCTCTGTCACCACAGCTTCTCGTTTCGACTTTCCTGCTCTGTATCGCACGCAACCGAGAGCCATGGTCCAAGGCAGCGCTTAACTTGTACATTTCGTCCTCGCCCTCATTCTACGGTTCTGCAGACATCCAGCCCGGCTCCGTAACGCCCTTGCCCTGCTTGTGCGATATCGCTTCTCACCATTTGCCGCCCGTCTCCACGTTGACTTTGTCGCCTTGCCCGTCGTTGCCTGCGTCGTTGCGCACCTTTCCAAAAGGGTATTGCCACAACTACTTTCTCTCAGCCCGCCCTACGAGTTCTCCTCCCCCGACCGGCCGACCCTTCTCTTGCTGGGCGCTCAACGACTGAGGGTATCGAGGTGTTTCACTCCCCTTGCAGTTGTCATGAAGGATGGATGAGCAGGTTCGGTACCACCCCAACTTCGATATCGCGAATACCCTCTTCCCCGCCGCCTAGAACTTCCTCTACGAATCTGCAACACCCAGCTCGTCATTGTCGTCCCGAAGCTTAGCCTACCCCGGCGGCTCTTCAGATCACTCTTGTCCTAGACTTGCCCTTGGGGCCGCAATCTGCCAGACAAGATGCATCAGCAAGCTCGGCCCGCCCCACGGGTCTCTTCCCCCGCTTCTGCGCCCCAGACGAATCCCACAAGAACGAACAATCCGAGAGAAGGAATGCTTGGTACACGCGAAAGAGCTAGCTCGGGAGCGTCTGGTCGCGATTCTGCCGCAGCGTCACCCACCATCGAGACGCCTCCAGGTTCCGTTTCGGCAGATGCCGTCAAGAAGTTGGATCAGATAATTCAGGTGTGTACTACGAGACGGAGGCCAAAAGGTGCCACAGCCAAGATCTGTCACTGACTTCAGCGCAGAACTTCCACACCAAAGCTGCATCACTGGTATTGCAATCGCGTTTGAACCTGAAGCCCATGTATGCGGCTCGTGGCTCTGGGAACAAAAAGCTGAACAAATGGGTGAGTACTGGCGTGCTTGCAATCTCTGGTATCGCTTGTAAAGCTTGGTACTGACGCGTGTGCCTCCTTAGTTTCAAATCGAGACGGAAGAATTCGACGACTTCAAAGAGGAGCTTCGTATATGGCGTAACTGCGGTAGCTTCGAGAACAAGCCTATGCCCCTCATCATCGAAACCTATCTCGATACATCACGTTTAACCCCTAGTCAGAGCCTAGTCATTGTGGACGAAAATGGTAAAAGGTGGGACGTGATGGAAGCTCTCAATTCATCCGATTCCAGCGATGACGGCCGTTCATTGCCCACAAAGAGGAATACGGAGGTGATACTAGAAAGATGGCGCATTGAACTCAAGACATTTCCCACATCAGACCCGGACGACTTTGGCCCAATACTGCCAACCATTTACAAAAAGAGCATCGTCTTCTTTCGGTCTCTCTTCGTTGCAACTAGGATTCTTCCTGCTTGGAAGTTCTCTCAAGCATCTGCAACAAAAGGCGTCCATCCTTCATTGGAACCTCGTTGTCGTGTCCGAACCGGCGAACTAGACACTGGCGGCATCGACCGGCTTAGGCATCCGTTGTACGATGGTCGCCCGGATGTCGTAACTGACTACGTTTTTGGCGACTTGGAGGTACCGGTTGGTCGCTTCTATGCATCAGTCACTTACAGAAACGAGTGTAACTTCAGAGTGGATGATTCAGAGGCATTGCTAAGCTCACGATTCATGGGTGTTGATGAGAACTTCTTTAAGCCGTCACTGCCCCAGCGGACATCAAGCACCCGACGAAACGACCCCGAGGTGGGCTCTCTTCCGTCTCACAGAAGGAGTAGGACTCTTGCAGATATGCACCAGACGTATGGCAGTCTCTCAACCTTTCACGGGGAGGGAGCCTTGGGCACTAGTCCTATATCAGCTCTCAAGGCTGTCAAGCCCCCTGGATCTGATACGAGCTCTCCGCCTGGGTCTGCTCTCACAAGCAATGAGCTGAACCCACCAAATTCTTTACCCGTCACTGGCCTCGCAACAAGGCCCTCGATGAAGGGCTTCAGCAGCAGTGGCCGACGTCCGTCCGTCTCATTCCAGCCATTCAAAGCTGGGTCACTGTCTGGATCCCCCGTCCCTCGAACTCTCGATTCCGAATCTCCCGCATCTCCCATCTCACGCGCGGCGGCCCTCAATGCACTTACACAACCTCGCAATCGGACGTCACTGACAGCAGGAATGCCTGCTACTCTCCGAGGTGGCCCTCCACCGGCCGAAACAGCCGTAGTAGGCTCGCCTCGGCCATCTTCGACAAGTCGGTACAGCAGCAGTTTTACCCATCGCAAAGGACGCTTATCATTTGGCGGCGCTAGTAAAGCTGGCGATGATGAGCAAGGCAGCAGCGGTCGACAAAGTCTATCCTCATCAGTGGCTCAGCCAGGATCAGGTCTCCTAGCAGAAGCGAATGCAGGCGGCAGCTCCGGATCGCTTCAAACAGATGACGATCAGATCTCGGAATTCTTGAAAGCGCTGGATAGCAAAAAGACTCTCAAGAGCTTCGAGTCAGGCAAGAAGGGCGAGGGCGCGACGAATCGGACGGTCGCACAGCTTTCCAGGTTCCATCTCATGAAGGAGTCGAACCAGGCGCTGACAGACTCGATGACCTCGTCAATGCAAATGCAGCGCTCCTCGAGCTCATCCAGTCGACAGCTATCCAATGTGCCAAGCATGGCCGCGCCAGCGTCAGTATCGGTTTCCTCCTCGCCCGGAAAGCCTCTCTCTCCTCACACCCCTCATACGCCTGCTGTCCCTTCACGGTTGAGCGAGAACTCGATCATCAACTACAACACAAGCCAGCCGCGAAGCGACCGCACCAATCCCAGTGCAGAAAATACACAGATGCCTAGAGAGGACACCATCACCCAGGATGGGACCACTGCCATTGACATACCCATCTCTCCCAGAATCGGCACTCATCCTAGACGATCTAGCTCGGTGGCACAGCAGAACAGGGCAATGGCCGACGATGAAGACGGAGACCTGGCTTTCGCCGCGAATCGCAGCATCAGCTTGGGTGCAGAGGATCGCGAGCCACCCACGCTCAGCATGCTGTTAGGAAGACAGACGGAAGCTGAGTCTGCGTCTCGCCGAGCAGCGGGCTCGCTGCAGCCGACAACAGACATGCCATCCTCAGGTTCGGCAGAGATGATGAGGCAGGGTTCGTCAGAAGGATCCAAACCCCCAGGTGGATTGATGGCAGTCGCGCCGTCCAGTTCGCCATTTGGCAGGCGTCGTTACGCTGGCATGGCATCCACGGGAGGACGAGGTCAGACGCCTCCTCAGTCGTCCAGGGGAAGCTTTACGGGGTCCATTGGACGGTACGGACGCGGCGAGAATGACTTGATGGATGAAGAGCCGCTCCTTTTCGATATGTCAGAAATGGACGCCCAGTCGCGGAGAAGTCTGGAAGAGGGCCGAGGCGGTGGCAACATTGGTTCTGGATCTGGCAGCCGAGCCGACTTTGAACCTCGCGGCATCAGTCGAAGGGGATGGTGAGCGAGGTGCTCTCAGTGATGATGAAGGACAGACAGCCTCTACTAGCAACATTGCTAAAGATGGCCTGGAAGTGAATCAGGCCCATCTCTTTTACTGGGTTGCACTTGGGCTGGATGACACGAGCGCTTTTTTTCTCTCTTTCTGTTTTTTTTTTTTCCTTCTCAATAGGCCTACAAGGCTCAGGAGGATCTGAGGGCAGGTCCGGCAGAAAGGTACCATCGAAACGGTCTTTCATTTTTGCTTCTTCTCTTGTCCCGTTTTCAAGATATATATCAACGGGTTCGAGAGATGGTTTCATGGCGTTGGATGGAATCGGAATCGTCAAGACAATCCCAGCGCCGGCAGAAACGGCGGGGAGCACCTTGGGGTACCAAGGACAAAGTACAGATACGATAGAGAATGCACAAAGACTGGCATGCATATACACATTGTTCCTGAGTCCCGAGTACTAGGCATCCGCGATTGCATGAGCTTAGGCTTGGAATATGAGGAGGATAGCGAAGACCCAGGGGTCCCAGACGTTTGGATGTGGCTTGACGTCGTTGCCGGTCTCGTTGGTTGGCGGGTTGGTTCCGGGTTGGGCTCCCCGCAGGCTGTGATGGTGTGGCGCACGCAAGACTGACGTTGTCTTGTATAATGGGGATTTGGTTCAATCTCTCATTATCCTGTTTTTCCTTCTCTCTTGTTCCTTTCTACAACCTTGATGCCTCTTATGACGAAGAGATGTGGTCACCAAGGTATTATTGTGATCTATCTCGGGGGCTACGTGATGATTGTCGGAAAGTGAAGAGTAACGACTGTAAGTGAAGACTAACATGATGCATGGGTATCTAAGGTAGTGTAGAAGAAGAGGGGTTTGTGGCTATTTTAGGCAGCGGGTTTGAAGATGCTTCATTGTAGACTAAAAAGAGGCCAAGGCAAAATTAAACGCAACGAGCCGCGGACCATGGTGGAGCAAGCGAGGACGATGACCCGAGGAGGCAGGTCGCAGGACTCTCGGGCTCGAAGACGGATCAGGATCCGTCAGAATTAATTTGAATCGAAGAAAGCCATCGTCGCAATTGGGCAGCGAAAGAAGAGGAGCCTACAAAGTCGTAGGTATCCGTATGGAAGGGCAACAAAAGAAGCAAAGGCCCACGCGGTTGGTTACGCATGCTTTTGGCCGTCTCTCCTCCACACGTGTGGCGGTGCAGCCATTGCCCATAGTGAATGGGTACTGTTTGTGAGTGTTTCTTGCCAGACCACGCGGGTGGCAGAGGAGCAAGTCCGCGTAATTCATGGGCGAAACGAGCTCAGCCCCCCCTGTTGGATTCTCCCGAGGTACCTACCCATGGAGTAACTTGAGAGCTAGGTGGTGATGACGACGGGCCCTCCAAGGCGCACTCTGGTAATAGTGGCACCGCAGCGCCTTACACTGAGTTGAGGCATGTCACTCTCTGGCTGTAATTGTATGCAATGGGTACATCCCCGCACATCAGGGAAGCTGAAGAAGAGAAGCTCACACTTGGGCTCGTGGTGGACGGGACTAGTGGTCCGGACCCTGTGACAGCCCATGGCGGCATGGCCACCTTCCAGAGCCCAGGTGCCAGATGCCAGCTGGAGGCGTGCCAGGTTTCCCTGTGACCTTCACTCCTACTACCCCCAAGTCTCAAGGTAATACCCGACCTCACCTGGCCTGCCTGAATACCTACTACGTAGTACCTCACCTTCCATTCCCTCCAGGTTCCATACCTTACCTTAGCGACGGATGCATGCTGCCGACTTTACCTTACATTAGGTATTAGTTGCTTACTTTATTTTCCACCAGAGGTAGAAGACGACGACTGTAAGATTCTGCCGGGTGTGCCTCAGCACTTACGCACTTACGTACCCGTCACTGATTACCTCAACCTTGGCGACCTTATCCATCACCTTCCTTTCCTTCGGGTTCACGCTTCGCCTCAGCACACACCTACAGTACACACCCGCGCGACATACCCACCTCATCGAGACGTCCCTCCCCAAACACCCACGACCTTCAACTCCGCCGACCCAGGCTCCCAAGAACCTCCAACCTTCACACGACTTGGCCAACCTTGAAGCGCACGCCTTTCACCCCGCCGTATACGCCTAACTCCATACTCAACATTGCAACCCATCGCATTGCATTCGCGCAGCCCGACGACAACTTGCACCTTGCCTGACGTAGTCCACCGCTTTGCCCGCTCCAGGCACCTTCTTGCCACAAAGCGCACCCACAATATCTCCAAACCACTCGAAACAAGACAGCTTCTTGATCTCACCCGTCACTATACATTTTCCGCAGCGGCTCACAGCTTTCTCCCAACATGTTTCGAGCTGCCGCAGCTGGTCCCTTTGACGAGGGCGTCGGTACGTGTGCAGCCTTGCGAGTCCAACAGCATCGCTGGCCAACTTCGCTAACCTACCCATCTTGCGTCATCTAGCCAAGGCCACCGACGAGAACCTGACATCCGAAGACTGGGGAGCTATCATCGAGGTCTGCGACCGCGTAGGCAGCGATGCAAATGGCCCCAAAGAGGTTGTACAGGCAATGATCAAGCGTCTCGCCCACCGCAATGCCAATGTCCAGCTCTATACCCTCGAAGTCAGTTGCACCCTTTCCTCCCCGGCTCATTGCTGCCGCACCTATCCCGGTTTATGAATTTGTCGCTGACCTTCCTCTTCTTCCTGCGCAACAGCTTGCGAATGCCCTCAGCCAGAACTGTGGCAAGAACATGCACCGCGAGCTCTCAAGCCGAGCCTTCACTGACGGCATGTTGAAACTCGCAAACGACCGCAATACCCACACTCAGGTCAAGGCCAAGATCCTCGAGCGCATGAAGGAGTGGTCCGACATGTTCAGCAAGGACCCTGATCTCGGCATCATGTACGACGCCTACTTCCGCCTCAAGCAGAACAACCCGACTTTGCAGGCCCCCTCAGCGCCCCAGAAGACTGGCCTAACCGACGTCGATCGTCAGAAGGAAGACGACGAGCTTCAGATGGCCTTGAAGCTGTCACTGCAAGAGGAGGAGAAGAAGAAGGCGCCTGCCGAGTCGAGCGCCGGTCCATCCTCTTCTGCCGCCGCCGCTGGATCCTCGACACACGCCGCTGCACAGCCCCAAGCTCACTCTACACCAGTACCTGCCGGCACGACAGCTGCCACCGTGTCAAGGGTGCGGGCTTTATACGATTTCGTTCCTTCCGAGCCGGGTGAACTCGAGTTCAAGAAGGGCGATGTAATTGCAGTCCTCGAGTCGGTCTACAAGGATTGGTGGCGGGGCTCGCTCAAGGGGAAGACGGGAATTTTCCCCCTCAACTATGTTGAGAAGCTCACAGATCCCACTCCCGATGAGTTGGCACGCGAGGCACAGATGGAAGCCGAGGTGTTTGCAGAGATCAAGAATGTCGAGAAGCTGCTCACACTTTTGAGCACGTCCAACACGGCGCCGAGAGAGGAGGATAACGAGGAGATATCGGTAGGTCCTACGAGTGCCACCTCAGCCCGACCCGGTACTAACGAGTCGCCGAACAGAAGCTTTACCACCAGACGCTAGCCATCCGGCCGAAGCTGATCAAGCTCATTGAGAAGTACTCCCAGAAGAAGGGTCAGAGATGCTCCACTCACTCGTCTATGCTGCTTATACTGACCAAAACATATAGATGACTTTACACAGCTCAATGAGAAGTTCATCAAGGCTCGCCGCGACTACGAGTCTCTTTTGGAATCATCCATGTCGCATCCTCCTCAGCCTAGTTACCACCAGTATGCCATGAGACCCGGTCCCGGCGGGTACCCAGGCGGACCGGGGGCGGGCTATCCTCCTCAAGGTCCTCCTCAAGGCCCTCCTCAGGGCCCTCCCCACCCACAGCAGCAGCAGGAGCAGAGATACTATACTCCAGCTCCCCAAGGTGAACTACCTTGATTGCCTTCTTCCAAGTGCACCAAGTTTAACTAGTTTGTACATAGAACAACCCCAATACCCTCAGTCCACGCCCTCGCCGAACTTCCAGCGTCCGGCACAGGCAACGCCTGCTCCTTTCTACGTAGCTGGTGCAGAGGTCCCTTCAGCGTCGTCTCACAACCAACCGCAACAGTATCCCCCACGTGACCAACGTATTCCATCCACGGGCAAGGCGCAGGTGCCGCCAATCAACACCTCTTCACCACCGCCTGCCAACACGTATTCCGCATATTCGGTGCCTCCCAACCAAGGAAGGCCACAGAGCACTTACGGCCCTCAGGAGTTAGCAACCTCTGTCTACGACTCGCCCATTGCTACCCATAACCCGAGCTCTGCTGCAACCTACACATCCTCCGTATATTCTCAAGACGATTACAACAACGGCAGCCCCGTTGTAGGCAACTCGACTGTTCCAGCACCTTCATCCTTCCAACCATCGGCACCACCGGCTGGGCAGCCCTCACAACCACTTCAACAGCCGCCGCAACAACACCAGCAGCCACAGTACCAGAGCTACCAGCCGCCAGGAGCTCAGGGGCAGGATAACTACGTCAGTGCCCCTACTCAGGCACCGCCGCCTGTGCCGACTGGAGCGGCCCCGCCTATCCCTGGTGTCGGTCGATCTGAAGTGATGACGCCGCCGCCCCTGCAACCTGGCGGCGCGGCCTACGATGCTAGAAACAGCCTTCCAAGCCAGGGACCATCACAGCCACAGTACAGGGCATATGTTCCGCCTGGCGGTGGTGCCGATGGGCCGAGCGCACCGCCCGCTGCGGATTACTATCGACAAAGTGGCGTTTACTAGACGCGGAGGATTGGGCAGTCGCGGTCTTGACATCAAGTAGATGAGGTGGTCAGTAGTTTGGTCGGAGGCCATCCTATTGAGCGGGGTACATTCGATATTTTTAATGACTTTTATTGACTGTGTCTGGGAGGTATCTTGGGCATTGCAGGCCGCCCCTCGGCCGTGCAAAGTTGTGTTGTGTAGCAATCAGTCAATCGTATTGGTTGAATTCAGGATGGCGACGGTTTACTTTTGGGAGTTGCAGTGCCCTTACATGGGGATCCCCGTCATACCCGGCATGGTGGCCAGCTTGTCGACTGTGAGGAGAGTGAACAACTACCGTAGTGAAAGTAGGAAGCAGGAAAAGGGCAAAGGAAGGGTAAATAATACTTGAATCTGTACACTACCTGTCTCGTCATTAGTGTAATCCATGTTCCCATTCTCGATTCGCTGTTCCAGTTATGTGTTGCGAAGCAAGTGAAGTAAGGAAAGAGAGTCATTTACATCGGTGCTTGATCAAATGTATGTCCATGTTCAGTTTTGTTCCTCTATCATCGTATCGTAAGAAGAAAAAGAATCCTATAACGCCAATGAACCTGGGCTCTATGGACGAAGCCGCCATCTACTCATGTCGCACAACTCCTAAAAACACTACCTCCCCTCATAATACGCAAAACATGATTCCCATTCCACTCCATGACATTGCCCATCAGGACAAAACAAGGAAGAGAGTGATAAGAAGAGGGTTTTTTTACCACCGCCGACCAAACATCTCGTGCTCAGGCTTCTTCGCCTTCTTCTTCCCCGCAACCAAGCTGGACTCGGGAGACCCCTGCCTGCTCGTTCTCGCCGAGGTGGCTTGGGAGGCCGACGGGTCGGGATAAGAATCACCAAGGCCGACAACGGGCGCTTGGGAGGCATCGCGTCGGAACAGGTCCATAATCTCCTTGAATCCGAGCTTGAAGGCGTCCTTCTTCATGCCTCCCTCAATGGCCGTCTCGGCGAGGAGTCGTTTCTTGTCCTGCAGCGCGAGAATGCGCTCCTCTACCGTGTTCTCCACGGTAAGCTTGTAGACGATGACGTCGACCGTCTGCGTGAGGCGGTGTACTCTGTCGATGGCTTGTTCCTCGACAAACTAAAAAGGTGGACGATTAGCACACTGGAAGATATTTTTGTCTCGAACAAAACGCTGGGAGAGACTTACAGGATTCCAGAAAGGCTCCAGGATAATGACACGAGTCGCCGCAGTCAAGTTGAGACCCAAGCTACCGCACTTGAGACTGCAGAGAAGAATGCGGGTGTTCTTGTCGTTGCGAAGACGGTCCAGACTAGCCTCACGCTCGTCGTTCTTCATGCTGCCGTCGTACCGAGTGAACTTGAGCCCATCCTTGCGGAAGAAAGGCTCGACGAGGTCCATCATGGAAGTGAATTGCGAAAAGACAATGAACTTGTGCTTGCGGGCCTCCTTGTGGAGGATCTGCATCATTTCGCGAATCTTGGCCGAGGCCAGAACCTTAGATGCTTTGCCCGCAGGATCGTAATCAGTGTCCTTGTCGGAATGCAGCTCCGACTCATCTACACCTGTGTCTTCTTCCGAATCAGTGTCGGAGTCCGAAACACGCGACTGCGAAGATCTGAGCTTCTCCTCCTTGACCTGCGACGCTATCGCTCCTATTGAGAGGAGGCTGTCGTCGGAGACGTCACTCTGGTCGCCATCCTGACCGTGCTTGTCCTCGTCATCCTTCACAACAAAGCTGTCGAGCTGGCTGTCGTCGTCTTCGTCTTCGGAATCGTGCTTGGAATCGTTCGCACCAATCCACTCGCCACCTCCCTCGGCATTCTCATCCTCTTCACCGCCGGCCTTGCCCATCCGCAATTGGCCCTGCTGGTCCTCGGGTACGAGCCAGCTGCCGTCTGCCTCCTCATCATCACTATCGACGACGACGTTTCTGTTTCTGGGCCTCCTGGCCTTGGGCTTATACGGTGTTTCTTCTTCGGCATCCCCTCCCAAGGATTTCCGCACCACCTTCTTGACACTGCTCTTCTGCTTCTTTTGCTTCTTTGCCTTCGGCGTCTCGTGCTCATTGAAATACGCCAGGTCTTCGCGACACTCCTGGCAGGTGTCTTTGCCGCTATTGGCTACGTCCCGCGGCAACTCACGACCGCAGACGTCGCATTGCCTTGAGACTATGCCCATCCCGCCAAACATTTCAGCAAGAGAGTCGATGTCTCCGCGCGCGGTCTTCGGGGCGGCATCGGACAGCGCTTCTCTGTCCTTTTCTAGCTTGCCTTCAAGCAGCTTTGGATGGTTACAAGCCTGCCTGAGCCGCAGGAGCAGAACCAAGGCATTAGCATAGTTGATCTTTCCCTGAAGCATTTGCTCGATGCTCTTGTCGGCTCGAGCTTCCAGTCTGGTATAGAAGCGACGCTCTGCTGGGGAAAACTTTGTGGCAACTGTGACGACCTTGCGCTCCGTGACTTTGAAGCCAGTGGTGGACTTCTCGCCTTCCTTAGTTGGCTTGCCGCCAGGGTTGAGAGCACCATCTTCCTTGAGAATCTCCTTCGTGCGTCGTTTCATGAAGCATCGCAGAAGACTGTGAAGCCGGCCGATTGCCACATGGCCCTGGCCATTCTTAAGAGGCTTCTCGATCTGCTCTTTCCATTCCTTGAGATTATCGTATGGCTTGATACGAAGGAACTTGATGAGGGACTGCAGCTCCTCCAAGTTGTTCTGCATCGGGGTTCCTGACAGGCACCATCGATACTCTGAACGCAAAGCGTAGCAGGCTTTTGTCGACTTGGCGTTGCGATTTTTGATTGTGTGTGCCTCGTCAAGCACAACTCGCCACCAGTGGAGGCCGAAAGCGCCTGCTTTGACACCCTTCTCATCTTCGGAGGAGTGACCCCATTCGGATACCAAGACTTGGTAGGTTGTGACTACGACGTCATACAATGCGAGGTCCTTGAAATTCTTCGTGCGTTGAGGTCCATGATGAACACAAACCTTGAGCCCGTGCGACTTGGCCACCTTCTCTTTGATCTCCGCCTCCCACTGCCTGATCAAGGCAAGCGGCGCGACCACAAGCGTTGTCTTCTCGATACCGCTAAAATGCTTCTTCCAGCCCGCTTCGTCCTTGTTGGGTTTTTGATTGCTGAGGATCAAGGAGATGGTCTGAAGAGTTTTGCCGAGACCCATGTCGTCCGCCAGAATGCCACCCTTAGGTACCTTGCCCTTCTTCACCGGGCCGAGTTCGCGACCTCGCATCCACTCCACGCCTTCAACCTGGTGAGGTAGGAGCTTCACTTTGAGGCCCTCCACTGTACCATCATTCACGGCTTCGCCTTTCTCCTTGCCTTCACCCTCATCCTCTGATTCCATTCCGCCCTCCAATAAAGCCTTCAGATCGGACGATGCCTTCGCGGGGTCTGTCCAGAACTCGTTTTCTCCAAAGATTGTGGTGGGTCTAAAGGTCGAGGGGTTGGCGTCGGGGCCTATGGAGCTATACAATGTGGGCGGCTCAGGTTTCCTGTCTTGGTAGAGAGGTACTGATGGAACAGCCATCTGCTGAGGTCGGTGATGCTCTGGGCGTGATCTCCTTTCATTGAAGATACCTGTTGCCTTCTGCTTAAGAGAGGAAAGAATCTTGGTAGGATGGCCAAAAACAGGCTGTGAAGATGAAGAATGAAATGGATCGTGACGTTTGACATCCGAGAAGAATGACTCCAACGCATCGGAGTGCAGTATTGACTGCTCGTGTTGCGAACTTGATTCGCTCTCCTTCGGAGCTGGTCGAGGAGGCGGCTTGAAATCGTTGCGGGATATTTCGACTAGATCAGGACTCGTTTGGCGATAAGCTGGCGGGTTGCGCCTCGCAGATGAATTCGGGATCGCTGCGGGCGCTTTCGACTTTGGTGTTGTTGACAAGCGCATGGAACCGACTTGGGCGGCAAGGTCGTCGGGGTCGAATGAAGCTGAGTCCCGACTTTCAGCTCGTGAAAGCAAGTGTGCGGCACTACGGGATTCCTTACTCGGGTTGCTCGTCTTTGGAAGCTCGTGGCTGGTTGATGATTGCGAGTCGTCGTTGGGATTGACCGGGCGCAAAGGGCCTCGGGCCGGATTCCTTTGGTTGACCATGACTGTGTAGCGCAGCTGCGGCCTGTATTCGTGATTGTTGTTGGAACGCAGTTTTTGTCTGCAATGAGATGGAGGGAGGTCGGAGGATCTCTCAGAGGAAATCGTGTTTCTAGGCTGAAAGGAGAAATCGGCGCCAGGTTTTCTGCGGTTTCGACGCAAAGGTGTCAGTTGGATGTTGGACTCTTGGAGGGGTAAATCCAGAGAGAAAAACAGAAAAGAAGGGGGGAGAAAAACAAGCGAATGTGGGCTGTACCAACTTCATAGAAAATTCATGAGCGTAACTGATATAGCGCCAGGACTTTGAGGAGGCTCGCTGGTTATCGCCCTTTTTGTAATAGAATGACTGATCGCGTCAAGGAAGCTCAAAATGTGTAAATAGATGCAATTGTTGGGGAAAGTACCTAATTGTGAACGGGATGTGAAAGCCGTTGGTACCACCTACTTAGCAATGACATAACTCTCCCCAGCAACGGGCAGGCAACGAGCACGACGCCACAATGTCAAGGAACCTACCGTGGGTGTGGGGCACCTGCTCAGGGTCTTGTGTGACAGTGCACTGCCACTATCTGATGGACAGTGCAGAGTTCTAGCCCGCACTCGCAACCACTTTACTTCACCGAGTCTCACCGAGGCGTGGATTTACCAAAGTGTGCCATTACAGGCTACACCCTAGAAGGCCGACGACAAGCAATTGATCTTCTTTCGTCTAATTTAGAAGCATTTCTATTGTCTAGATGGGGTATCAGTGTATGGGTCAAAACCAACACGCTTTTTCGTCTCTGTTCGAGCCCGCAAACGCTCTTCTCCCGTGAGCCCAGTCGTCGATGATTCCTCCAAGAAGAAGTTCAGAATATGGTCGTGCATCGTGAGATGCGGTGCCTGTTGGAATTCTTGCAAACTCGTCAGTCGAATCAGCATCTCCATTAGAGACAGAGAAGTGACGACGGCATAAAATGGTGATCTCGCCGCGAACGAGTCCGAACTGTGAAGCGAATGTTTTGCTACTTCTTGCGAGAAGGGCTGCGTCGGCGTCGGCGATTTCACGCTTCTGCTGAAGGGAGATGACTGCACAGATAGATTCTGGATCTGTGCCATGAGTCTCGAGTCCAGTGAGGTACGAGAGTTTCGCAGGGCTGGCCTAGGAGACCCTCTTGCCGAAGTAGGCGTTGCCAACCTTGGTAACCTAGGTAGCTGCTCAACATCATCTTCATCTTCGGTATCGCTGCTGTCCGACTCGTCCTCTTCGAAAACCTCCAGAGCGATCCATTCGGCATCTAAGTGGCTCGGGAAGCTTCTGCGAGGATGAGGAACGGGAGGCTCAGGCAATTTTTGAGGCGTGTCCAGCGCTGCGCTCTCTTCCCGAAGCTGTCTATCAATGTCATCCTGCTCATCTATGTCTTCTGATTCGCTACCAGCCTTAAAAGCGGTCGGCGAGTCCGGTTCATCCTGAAAAGACATCATTTCCTCTTGAGTCTTGAGAGGTGGCTTGGCGAGGACGTCCCGTTTCAGCAGCAAGACAGGATTATTGTCGCCGTCGTCACTGCCAATGTTGAGAATTCGGCCAGTGTCGGCGTAGAAGATCCTGGATATTTGATAGATCGGTATAGACTCACGAATGCCCGCCCGCACGATGTCGTCATACGGAGTGTCGTCTGCGTCCAGGTCGTCATGAGCTCGCCCATCATCCAGGTCCTCAATGATTTCCAAGTGGTAAGCATACTCGTTGCGCGGGCCAATGCCGAAGGGATTTGAACCAAAGAACCTTGATTCGTCAAAATCTCGGTCTTTGGGCGTTTTCGGTCGAAAGCCTTCTTCAGAGTCGAAGACATGGTACATAGGTGTTCTACATAGTCGTACCCTGGCTTTGTGCATAACTTCTTGCCACAATGGCTTACGGTCCCCCTCTCCAATACCGTAAGGTTGCGCGTTTTCGCCGAAGGAGCCTTTTTGAGGTGTTTGCGGGTTTCCAGCATGCTTGCTTCCCTCGGCAGGCTTTGAGGAGTGGCCGAGGAACAGCATGTAGATTGATAGTGTGAAGATGGGTCCAATCTGCACCGGGCGAGTAGGATCGACGGCAAATTGACTATCACCATAGGTGAGGAACGTTCCTGCTTGAGAGAACCTCGAGGGCGATATGTGGGGGGACATTGCAGAATTGAGACTCTCCCCTGAAGCTGATATGGCCATATGCAAAAGAGGGATGTCATTATCCAGCTGGGCCAAAAGATCTTTCATGTCCTTGATGATTGCTTTCAATTCTTCGAATTGCCTCTCAGAGTCGATACTTTGTCGCGAAGACCCTCGTGATGCTTCACCAGCTTGAGCTGCTTGTTCTACCCGACGACCTAGGGCTACGATGTCTCGACGAAGACTCTTGGCCAGAGGAAGAGCTGACTCCAAGAAGGCGTTTCCTCTGCCTGATCTGAGAGATTATCAGCAAACAGGTCTTGATTCTCGTCGAGAGAAGTCTTGATAATGTACTTGAATTCTATGAGATCTATTGCAGGAGAGACGATCTGTACGTAGGGTCAGCATGTATGGCCCTAAGTTAAAACCAGAAGGTGGAATCTTGCCTTTATTTTGCTGTCCAACCTCTTTTGGAGCTTCTTGATATCTGAACGAACAGTTCGATCATCGACAGTCTTCATAAGGCGAGAACACTGGGAGAAAGCATAGGTTGAGGTCAAGGCAATGCCTGACCTGATGGCCATGTTCATTGCCTGGGCTCCCAGCTTCGCAAGTAAGGCGTCCATGACTGATCAGTTCCCATGCTGGTATGGAGAAGGACAGATCTTGAGTTGAGTGTCCAGCCAGCAAGATGGGTTGATGTGCCGACTGTACTACGAAAATGAGAACAAAGAAAGGAATCCCTGTAGGTGGTGATGAATGAACCGACCAGGATACCTGAGGCAGGTTGCCCTAGGTGAATATCAAAAAAGACGGGATCGCATCTCAAAGCCTTAACCGTCAGTCCATGGAAGCCCTGTAAGGACGTTCAGGTAGCTACATCCACTGACCGCTGTACCTTGCCGACTGGGCTGCATTGGGTAGAAGGGATCCATAACACAGTGCGAGAGCAACCACCAGCCCCGCGCTTCTCACGTGGCCAGGCGAGGGGCAAGACTGATTTTAGCGGCGCAAATTACCCCTCATTGGCTACGTACCTCTGAGTTGCTGCCGTATGAGGACAGTGCGGTGTCCAGCCAAAAGTCGAGGCAGCAACCCCGCCAAGTGGTGGGGCCCGCACTTCAAAACGTTCGTCAGGTCTCTACGCTAGCAGACACAGAGCCGCTGCGTTATATCATTGAAAAAATTGACAAGGCCGGGAAAAGCTTCTAGAAATCTGACCTGAAATTCTACCAGAGGCAGAACAGGAATTATTTCTTGGAAATTCAGTCAGGCGGCAGTCATCAACCCACAAAGTGAGTCATTCCAGCCCAACTCCAAGTCACATTCTCTGCCCATAGATTACACTGTTGCTCATCTTTTGCCTCCCCATTGTGTCACTCCTGTTACTGGTCTGCTGGCGCCACAGAGGTTGCCGTTCACGTCTGAGGTGCAGGAAAAATAAACCCTCCAGCCCCTCTTTAAATCTTTCTCGGGGCGCATCTCGTTAACGACCCATCCCAATTCTAGCTCACCTCTGACCGCATTCTTCCCCCCTCCCCCGATTACGCTCCCTGATCGTGTACAAACGACACGACACCTCACCTCACCTCTCGACAATCCCATCCATCTGCCGCCCCGCTGCAGCCCATCACAATGTCGAACCTCAACTCGTGGGAAGACGACCCATCCGCCCAGGACGACAACCTGTCGCGCCAGGCTCAGCAGCAGCTCAACCTCAACCAGCAGAACCCTCAAGCTGGCGCCTTCCGTCCAGGCGGCTCTTCCTTCACCCCTGGAGCCTCCTCCTTCACCCCGGGAGCCCAGACCTTCCAGCCTGGCCAGCAATACGGCGGCTACCCCCAACAGTACCAGCAATACTACGGCCAAGGCTATGGTGGTCCCGGCGCCGGTGGTGCAGGTGGCTTCCCTCAGTACGGCGGCCAGCAAGGATACAACCAATATGGCCAGGGCAACTATGGCGGTTACCCCCAACAGGGCTACCAGCAGCAGCAAGCCTACGGTATGTTTGAGACATCGATAAGTTATCTTCTCTTCCATGAGAGTTGCCTAACATAATCACCTTCCAGGTCAAGGCTACCCCCAATACGGCCAGCAGCAGCAACAGCAGCCCCAGGCTGCGGCACCTACCATCGCTAAGCGTCCGACTGACGCCCCGTCCTCTGGCTCCAGCACTCCTGCTCCTGCAGCCGCAGCCGCACCTCAGCCCGCAGTGAAGAGTGAGGGAGGCGCCAAGGTTTTGAGCATCGGCGGTGACGCCCCCAAGCCCAAGGCTAAGGTCCTCTCCATCGGCGGCACCGTTCCCCCCAAGGAGGAAAAGAAGAAGGAGGAGGCCCCCAAGGAGACCTCATCTGCCGCTGCAGTTGAGGCCGGAGCCAAGGCAACCGCTTCCAAGGCGATCGAGAAGACGGGAGCTTCTACCACTAAGTCTGGCAAGACCTCCCCTGCTCCTTCCTCGGGTCGTTCCAGCCCCTCTGGACCTGAGAAGAAGGGAGTCACGAGAGATGTCGATGCCGTCCAGAAGGAGCAGACTGCCGATGTCGACGAGGCGACTCTTAAGGAAATTTACGGAAAGGAGCACGTCAACATCATCTTCATCGGTCACGTCGATGCTGGAAAGTCTACCTTGGGTGGTTCTATCCTCTACAACACCGGCATGGTCGATGAGCGGACAATGGAGAAGTACAAGAAGGAGGCCAGGGATATTGGTAACCCTTCTTGGTACCTTTCATGGGTCATGGATCTGAACAAGGAGGAGCGTTCACAGGGCAAGACCATTGAGGTCGGTAGAGGTTACTTCGAGACGGACGTACGACGATACAGCATTCTCGACGCCCCCGGTCACAAGACGTACGTTCCCAACATGATTGGTGGTGCCTCCCAGGCAGATGTTGGTATCTTGGTCATCTCAGCCCGTAAGGGAGAGTACGAGACCGGTTTCGAGCGTGGTGGCCAGACCCGTGAGCACGCTATGCTTGCCAAGACTCAGGGTGTCAACAAGTTGATTGTTGCCATCAACAAGATGGACGATGCCACTGTCGAATGGTCTCACGAGCGTTACACGGAGTGCACGACCAAGCTGTCCCAGTTCTTGAAGGGTACCGGCTACAACCTGAAGACGGACGTCTTCTTCATTCCTGTTGCTGCCCAGCAATCGATTAACATCAAGGAGAGAATTGCCAAGGGTATCGCCGACTGGTACGAGGGCCCTTCATTGCTCGAGTACCTCGACGGTATGAAAGCTCTTGAGCGCAAGGTCAACGCCCCCTTCATGATGGCCGTTGCCGGCAAGTACCGCGATCTCGGAACCATGATCGAGGGTAAGATCGAGGCCGGTGTCATCAAGAAGGGCATGTCGCTCGTCATGATGCCCAACAAGCAAAACATTGATGTGTCTGCCGTGTACGGCGAAACTGAGGAGGAAGTGCAGGTTGCGCAGTGCGGTGACCAGGTCCGCATCCGCCTCAGGGGCATTGAGGAGGAAGACATCATGCCTGGATTTGTCCTGTGCTCGCCCAAGCGCTTGGTGCACAACGTCCAAACTTTTGAGGCTCAGATCCGCATTCTGGAGCTCAAGAGCATCTTGTCAGCAGGCTTCAATTGTGTGCTGCACGTCCACGCCGCCATTGAGGAGGTGACTTTCGCGGCGCTGCTGCACAAGCTCCAAAAGGGCACCGGACGCAAGAGCAAGCTGCCTCCTTCGCACGCGAAGAAGGGCGACAGCATCATTGCTCGTCTGCAAGTCATTGGCGGTGCCGGATCCGTGTGCATTGAGAAGTTCGAGGACTACCCGCAAATGGGTCGCTTCACCCTCAGAGATCAGGTTTGTTGCGCCTCAATTTCCCGATTATCTTTACCTGACGACTAACACATGGGGAAAATAGGGACAAACCATTGCCATTGGCAAGATCACGAAGCTGATTACGGATGAGACATCTTAAGTTGATACCAGCTGACACGAAACCCACGGCTGACTTCAGGCGGAGGAAGAGAGCCGAGCGCTCCTTGGATTTGGCAGGCGTAAGGAACATTCGCAGGAACATAATGAACCTGTTCTGGGCCATGACCAATGTGCATAGAAAGCAGCGCGGAAATGTGTAAAAGAGAATATAGCGACGTCATGGGGAAAAGGGGGCGGCCAATGCCGTTTACACGAACCGGGCCGCGAAAGGCTCGGCATGATAGACCCCCTACGTGGCATTCTCGGAACAAAGAGGATTTAGGAAGGGTAGGGACGGAAAGAACGGTTCTAAAACTCAAAATCAATCTCAAACCTTGTCAAACAAGCGCATGACGATGGCTTCACGTTTTGACCCTGTGTGTGTGTGTGTGTGTGTGTGTGTGATGTGTACGAAAGGGGGCGATTATGTGCGCTTGAACCAGGATCGACGAAATCCGAGGGGACTGCATGGAACTCTTTGCACTTCCGATAGATTCCGATGATAAGGGCATATTCGGGGGGCATTGGGGCGGTGATAAGATATGGCCCACCCCGCCCCCGCGGTCATCGGCAGCTCCGAGTTATTCTCGTGCTTGGAGGGGAGGATCGTTGGGCCCAGAAGCCCTCCCCGACTTTGGAAACTTGACAATCAACATGGGTGTTTGGGCAGAAAAAAGAACAAGTTGGCGTTGTGGAGCCGAGATATGACGGACGGCAATCTACTGTGGAGCAGTAGCGGGGCCGAAGGGGGTGATGCCGGCCTAACGGAGGCTTGCCAATTCCAACTGACTGCGATGGGCAGTGTTGTCACGGTGTGTAATGCGTTTTTCCCGAGCCGTCAAGTCACATTGGAGGCTGGATGGCTGGAGCGCCTCAGCATCGTGGGGTTGGTGTGGGAAAGCGCCTACTGCGAAGAGGTGGGAGGGCGGGAGCCTCTTCCAAGGTGGCCAGGCCAGTCCACGGGGAGGAAGTCTGGAGTCTGGAGATGCTGCAATCTCACTTCTTCTTTTTTTTGGTGTCGTTCCTCCGCCTCCTCCTCCTCATTACCCCAGAGAAATCTGGAAAACGTGCAAGTTCCGAGTGACCACTTACCCCATGCTTGGGAATTTAATACGGGCTGGAAAGGCTTGGCCTGGGCAAGGTGAGTCGGTGACCTCCTTTTTCTGTCCGTCACATGGCTCTGGGGAATGAAGCTAGGTACGTAATAGTAACAACCGTCAAAGCGAATGAGCAAAGTATTGACTGTCTTCATAAAGAAACACCCCTCCCTAGGTAGGCTTAGGTTAGGTACTATTCATTTTGCTCAGGCACGCCGCACACGAGGAATCTACACAAAATATGATGGAACGACCATGGGATCAATATTCAGCCCCAGGAGGAGACGTATTTACTTGCCCCCCTGCGTCGAGTTGTGTTATAGCCCTAGACGCTTGAGGAACCAGAAACAAACGGTGTGCCTATTATGTGACGGTCGCACACCAATCTCTGTTTCCCTATCTATCGTATCTATTTAGTTCAAAAATCCGGTCAATATGATACAATCAAAAACCTGGTGGAAAGAGAGCAAAAAGCTGGGAATTCCGAAGCAAAGAACCGGGAGAAGTCGGAATGAGAAGCTGAAGGTCAGCCTTTGTACTTCCAGGGCAACTTTCATTGGTCAAGACTCATGGGGCGCGGGGTATTCCACGCTAGCGTATGTACTCAGGTACCTGTATCCGTACGGATAGACAACGAAAGGTGGGACACTGGGTTTCTAGGTATGCTCGGCTATGTGGAGGGGCAATTTAGAGAGGGGGTTTCCGAAGCGGGGCCAGGCGGCTCTCGATGTGAGGTAGCAGCAAAATTGAACGTCATCTTTTGGTCAATATTTCGGGGCTCATCCCGCTCAATACCAAGAGGTATTAGGAGGATTTGTGCATATGGATACACGGCTGATTCAGAGCTATGTTTCTAATGTTTCTTCCTTGCACATAGCCACATTATACACATAAATCGTTCCCGTGAAAGCCCGATCGAGAGACTACGGAAGACCAGGGGAGGGGGGTACCAGTCTCCAGATGGGCCATGGTACTTTACCGGTAGGTGTTCCGTTGCTCGCATTGCATTGCCGCGATGCGTTGGCGGGGTTTGGCTTAACGAGAGACACGCGCGCGCACGCGCACACAGTGGTCCCGACTTCTTGATATCGGAACGTGAGCAGCGTTCGGGTTCCTAATTATTATCGTGAATGTCGTTTCAGCTTCCTTTGCATAGAAAAAGAGACAACTGACGGCAGCTCGGTGCCGATTAGACATCAGCTGGAAACTTGACAGAACGCAATTTCAAAACTGACGGTGAGTATCAGAAATGGCAGACGGTGGAAAAAGTGACGACGGAAGTGCCGTGGAGGGTTCAAAGACTTCGGGACTGCCTCAAAGCGGGGACGAAACATGTTACGGGGAGCGAGGGAGGAAGAAGGCGTTGGAAACCAGATGGATTCAATAGGTACGTATTGGCTTTCCATGTAAGCGCTTCAACGCTGTGTAAGGTAGCTCTTTCCCAGATTTGTGGAAAGATTCGGAGCCGCAACTTGCCAAGTTCCATTGAGATTTCCCAGAACCTCAACCCGCAGGGTAACATGCTGATAGGGGGCCGCGCAGCAGTAGGCAGCTAAAAAGATCAGACCAAAAAAAAGAGAACTGGTCTAATTGTTCCCAATCCCATGTTAAACCGACCTGTCTTGAAGTCTTGGCTGCGTGTGCTTTTCCCCCAGTTACTGGGCTCGCTGGGCTGAGCGGGAGACGGGGTGAAGGCGGGCTGGGCTGGACAGTGGAGGGCACCTACGAAGAGGGGAGCGGGGGTGCACAGCTTAGACAGTAGTGCGTAGATGCGGCAAGGCACCGCGGTAATCGAACGCAGGTGTGAGTCTATACTTCGTACGGATTGGAGATAGCTTGGTACAGCATGTGCAAGTGCAACTGCTCAGTCTCCAGGTCTGACACGGAGACGTCGGTGTACGTACCGAAATGGACGGACGGGCCAGGTACGGCACGGAACGGGTGACTTGATTCGTATGCATTTTCTTACTTCAGGAAACCGCGTTTCTGCTCTATTGGCACATTAATTCGAGGTCGCTTTCTACCCGAGCAGGTAGAATCGCTCAATTCGAGGCTGACTCGATGCCGAGTCAGAAGCCGAAGTTTTGGGGCTTCCTTGCGCAATTCACAGACATAGTTTCGGCGTGCACGCGGCTTTGTCCGGCTTGATGACCTAAGGTGCGGCAAGGGGAGGGTTTCCCCGGGCCCCCCAGCAAGATTTGAATAATTATCCGGGTGAGCGGCGGGTGGGATAATTGATCTTCATGATCCGGCCTTCTTTTTGGCGCCGACGTGTAACGGGATCCCCCTCCACGTTATGATTACTGTTTTGCGCCCAATCATATCGAGGTAGGATCCTATTTCCCGTTCGATGATGTAGCTAGCCTAAGCACGAATGGAGTTGTTCTTCGGGCTGCCATTTCCTGGGAAATCGACATTCGAGGGCAAGGTAGCGGAGCGACAAGCGTGTCTGTCCCGGAGGCCGCCCGAACTCTTTCGTCTGTTGACTATTGTACCTCCATGTACCTTTTGCCAAACCACATTACAGAAGAACCCGCAGCCAATGACGAAGCGTCACCTATATGGGGTTCCTGTAAAGATGGGCAGAAATGCAAGAGACGACCCCTTTGCATCTCTCTATGGTGAATTGGCATACCCAACTTACGTACTGGGAAGGTGGACGGCTTCAAAGATGAGGTAAGTTAGCCAGGATTCGGGAGGACCAGGCCGACGCAACGGAGACAGACGGAGGAAGCCCGCAGATTGTGGGGATGCGCCAACAGGGGCAGGTTGGAGGTGTGTACCTACCTACTTTTTACCTTGGTTAAGGCAGAAGAAGGTACTCCCAAGGCTCCAGATTCAAACTCAAGATCAAGGTGGGATTTGTGGATTGCAGGATTGTGCATCATGATAGACGCTGTCTAAGAGAACATGGTGAAATTTGGCTCCTTCACTTTGGCTTGCCGCAACCACTTCCACCCCCCCCATAACCCCGCGATAACATGGTCCGAAGGGAAACACGGCGGGCAAGTTCGGGCCCTCGTTATCTTGGGACGATGAGGCAATCCGACATGCCCTCGCACTCTTCAACCTGCTGCTGCTGCTGCTGCTGCTGCTGCTGCATGTCTCTTTTTCTTAATTTTGTCTTTTTCCTACCTTTGCACTGCCCACACACCCTGCTCACATACCCATGACACCCCTCTCCCCTCTTTCCTCCACACATTTTCTCCCGTACCTAGTCGTGCTAGTGTACTGTACTGTACTACACGCCTCCATTCCCAACCTAGGAGGCACCATGCAAAGATACAAAGTGACAAAGGGCTCGAGACAAGACGTCTCCCGAGAAGCCTTCCCCAACTCTCCCCGATTCTATCCCTATTCCTCCTCTATCCCGAACCCGCACAGGGATCTACGCCCCTCCGCCGAACCCGAGATAATATCGTGAAGCTCGCAGCAACGGCAATTCGTCCAGTTACATCGGTCTCTTCGCCCCCGCGACTCCACACGCCGCGCCCGTTCTTATAAGTCCAAGACCCCATTCTGGCCCTTCTATCCTCGGTCCAGCTTCAGATCCAAGCCACCCAAAGCAGCTTTGTCTACACTTGTACTCACCAGTCTCACACTCCCATCTTACTCCGTACACCCCGGCCAATTTATTCCAGAAGTGTGGATACGATTCCTTTTCGCGATCCCTGAAAGCGGACGAGAACCACAAGCCTCCAAGCCTTGACCCAAACCATCTTCACCCGATCTACAAGACCTACCGTCCAACGACTCAATTCTTTATAACCATGAAGGATCCCGTCCAGAGAACTGCTTCTCCCTACACTGATCCCAAAGTTAAAGGCCCAAAGTCTCAGATTCTCGCAGAAGGAACCCAGGCAGACTTACGCAAGAGTACGTCCACACTACATCCCATCTCCGTTATATCGTCACATACCCTCTTATACACCCATCCCCTCCCCCGAGATTGCCCACAACAACGCAATTCAGTCTTGGTCTCATCTTTATACCACCTCCCATCTCACCCAAAAATATCACCATCATTCAGATTTCTCAATCGACAAGCTGTAGCTAACATGGCACCCTCAGTGATTGCTAGCAACGTTAACAAGACTCCTCTCCACCCTGGTGGTGTTGCGTGAGTTTCCTGCTGTTTCTTGGTTCAGCAAGTCCAGTTTCTGGACGGAAAAACACAAGAAACAGTTGGCTAACCCATTACTTGCAGTCCTCACCAGGAGCACACTGAGCTTGAGGAGGAGCTCCACGAGACCGCGCACATTGACTACGACCGCGTCGCCATTATCCCCAACCCTTCTGTTCCCGCCCTCTACGAAGATGCCCTTGTCTACGAGACCGGTTCCGCCATCACATCAAGTGGTGCTTTGACTGCCTACTCTGGAAAGAAGACTGGCCGTTCGCCTCTGGACAAGCGAATTGTCGAGGAGGACAGCTCCAAGAACGACATCTGGTAAGCCTCTCTCCTCTCGAAAGCCAGAATAGTCGATGCGCACAGCTTCAGAAAGGCTGGCGCTGACCATTGAATGCGTAACTATTTGCTAACACGATGTTCACCAGGTGGGGCCCTGTTAACAAGCCCATGTCACCCGAGGTAAGAGAAACCGCACCCCAGATCGAGTCATGGTGCTGTGGGCACGCTTCCCCTTGGTCCTTTGTTTGTGTGGCTCGTCATCGGTTGGATATTTGCATTTTCCCCAAAGACACTCAGCCATGGCAACTGCGCTTGCACCCAAACAGAGCCGTCTGTCACGCGACCTTTCGGAGACAGCAAAAAAGTCACTTTGGAAAGTGTCTGGGCCCTTTTCTGCTCCAGGCTTGAGTCCTACCCTGAGTCAGCAGCGAAACGAACTTAAGCACTGCCGAAGACTTCTTTGCTGTCAATGAATGCGTCATGTTTCAGCTCGGCACTGCTACCGGTACGCCTGCGTGCAGCAAGCAAAAAGTGCGCTGCCGCTGGTCATCTCTGCACAAGCCCGAGGAATTGATGCAGGCGCATCGCATCGGTTCATGCCGGAGGGAACTCATCGAGATGGTCCTTCATCCAATGTTTTCCCCCGATGTTCCCCGCCAGGTTCCTCGGGTGCAGTTTTGCGACTGGGGAGTGTCGTCATCAAGGCTGCAACCCCTCCTCGTTCCCCTTTGGGCCTTGGGTGCAGCGCATGAGAAAAGAAAGGCAGTTGGTTGCCGGCCCCGCACTTTCCAATGCAAAGCCGCGCTAAACCCTTTTCTCATGACTCCACTTCTGTCACCCGTTCCCTCTTTTCACACCCACCCCGCGTACCGATGGCCTCCATGTTCCTGCTTCTCCCGGCACTGGACCCACAACCAGCGCCCGGGCCAGCCTCTCTTTGAGCATTCGCTGACATGTGAGATTTCTAGGTCTGGAAGATCAACCGCGAGCGTGCCATCGACTACCTCAACACCAGAAACCGCATTTACGTTGTCGACGGTTACGCCGGCTGGGATGAGAAGTACCGCATCCGCGTCCGTGTTATCTGCGCCCGCGCCTACCATGCTCTGTTCATGAGAAACATGCTCATTCGCCCTCCTCGTGAGGAGCTGGAGCACTTCCACCCCGACTACACCATCTACAATGCCGGCTCTTTCCCCGCCAACAGATACACCGAGGGTATGACCTCCGGCACCTCAGTCGCCATCAACTTCGCCGAGAAGGAGATGGTCATCCTCGGTACCGAGTATGCTGGTGAGATGAAGAAGGGTGTCTTCACCGTTCTCTTCTACGAGATGCCTATCAAGCACAACGTTCTCACCCTGCACTCCTCTGCCAACGAGGGTAAGAACGGCGATGTCACCCTCTTCTTCGGTCTGTCCGGTACCGGCAAGACCACTCTTTCTGCCGACCCTCAGCGCGCCCTGATCGGTGACGACGAGCACTGCTGGAGTGACCGCGGCGTCTTCAACATTGAGGGCGGCTGCTACGCCAAGACCATCGGCCTGTCCGCCGAGAAGGAGCCCGATATTTTCGGCGCTATCCGCTTCGGCTCCGTCCTCGAGAACGTTGTCTTCGACCCCGAGACCCGTGCCGTCGACTACGACGACAGCACCCTCACAGAAAACACCCGCTGCGCCTACCCCATCGAGTACATCAGCAACGCCAAGATTCCCTGCTTGTCAGAATCTCACCCCACCAACATCATCCTCCTCACTTGTGACGCCCGCGGTGTCCTGCCTCCCATCTCCAAGCTCGACCGCGCCCAGACCATGTTCCACTTCATCTCTGGTTACACCTCCAAGATGGCCGGAACCGAGGACGGTGTCACCGAGCCCCAGGCCACTTTCTCCTCCTGCTTCGCCCAGCCCTTCCTGGCCCTGCACCCCATGCGCTACGCCAAGATGCTTGCCGACAAGATCGAGCACCACAACGCCAACGCCTGGCTCCTCAACACCGGTTGGGTCGGTGCCGGTGCCGCTCAGGGAGGCAAGCGCTGCCCCCTCAAGTACACCCGCGCCATCCTCGACGCCATCCACTCTGGCGAGCTCGCCAAGGTCGAGTACGAGACCTACGACGTCTTTAACCTCCAGGTCCCCAAGACCTGCCCCGGTGTCCCCGACGAGCTTCTCAACCCCAAGGCCGCCTGGACTGCCGGCAACGACAGCTTCAACACCGAGGTCAAGAAGCTCGGCACCCTCTTCAACGAGAACTTCAAGAAGTACGCCAGCGAAGCGACCGAGGAGGTCGTCAAGGCCGGCCCCGTCGTTTAAAGCGCAAGCATGCTCTGAGTTGATTAGCGATCATATTTATGGATTTATGAAGGGCTCTTTTCTTTAATCATCTTTTGGGTACAACTTTGGGAAATCAGGATGTGTCGTCGACATGGTTCCGACACGAACATAATTGTCGCGTGGATTGGATACTGCGACAAGTTTTGGGGATTTGGTGTCAAAACGGAGTGATATCTGTTCTGGGCTTCATTTCATAGAATGAGAATGAGAATAAACATGAAGCAAAACTACCGTTCCAAATTTTGAATGTGAATGTTCCGATTCATTCATGTTCACTATCAACACCATATTGGAGTACATTAGCTCCTGTGCACTAACTTGATCAAAATCTGATACCTCTCTCAAAACTTGTCACTAGCCAACTTGTTCTCAACTCGCCCCGAAGGGAGGGGGGGGGGGGGTGGATTGTAACATATCAACTCCAGCAAGGACGTAAGTTGTAATCAGTCATCTCTCAACGTTAATGTTCGCGCGTTGTCAAGTAGTCATGCCATGCAAGTACATAAGACTTAGAAATTGATCAAATCCGACAGCAAATCGGTCTTGTCTTCGTTCATTTTTTTTTTTTTTTAGTTCTGTATGTTCTCTCAATCTAGATTCATCTTCCTCTTTTCCTCTTGGATCCCGAATCTACCAATCTCTGGAAGAAATCTTCTCCGCCACAATCCACCTCACAGAACCAACAGGTGGCATATATATCTCCTTGCCGCTCTTAAACTCCCACCCTTCGGTCCGGCCGCCACACGACTTCATCAGCGCCTCTACTTCGTCGGGCGTCCTCGTCCTCAGCGCGGAAATGTACCCGTCAAACACCAGCACAAATGGGATGATCGGGATGAGGTAGGTAAAGATGAGTACGGAAAAGCTGCGCAGCCTCCAGGCGTACAGGGGCGCGAAGATGAAGCAGCCGATACCGAGGATGGCGGGCATGATGAACGACAAGAGGTCGCGGCCCTGCAGCTCCATGATGGCAAAGCCATCCGACGTTTCGAGTGTATTCTTCAAAATCGCCTTCGCCAGCGGGTCGTCAAAGTGGTGGAACGCCAGGTTAAACAGCCTAAAAACCTTTTTGCCTTTGGAGGTGTACCCGTCAACCAGCTCGCGCGGCGCGTGCGCGGCGTCGACGCTCTTTGGTTCGTAGCCGATATGCTCGCTGCGCGCGGCGGCGCGGGCCCAGGACTCGGTGTTGGGGTGGAGGTCCGTCAGCACAAAGTCGACGTTGGGCTGCTTCTGGGCGGTGAGGTGGCGGTTGACGAAGCGCTCGATGGCCGGGGTGGGACCGCCGGAGCCGGCGCAGAAGTCGATGAAGGTGTAGGAGGGGAGGCGGGGGCCGAGGACGTGCTGGAGGATCTGGGCGGCGACGCGGGCTGGAGAGGAGGTTTGGAGGACGGGGACGCGGTAGACCCAGGCTGCGTGGAGGCCTTCTTGGACGTAGGCTCGGAGGAAGGAGGGGAACCTGGGTTGGGGGAGGATGTGTTAGCTGTCTGTAATGAAGGCAGAGGGGGCTGTAAGGGGTGAGAGTAGGAGTTGGGAGGCGCAACATACCAAGTCTGGTCGTCAATCTCAAAGAGGTGGAATCGCGGGACGAGAGGCGCCATCGTGATGACGTCGAGATGCAGGTAGCTGTCGTCGGAGGAATTCTTTGGGACTGGTGGTGGATTGAGCAGTTAATGTAGCTGATTATGCTGGTAGAAGAGTTTCGGCGACCAAATCACATGCAAAGCATCCGATGTGTAGCTCCTTGCAAATCGGTTGGAGGTTGAAGTTTGCGGCCACGAAGGCTTTATTACACGGTGCTTCTTGTTGAGACAGATGGAAGTTCGAAGCAGAATTGGGGTCCCCCTGTGCCCTGCCGTTAGCCGGCACGGGGTGGCGGGTGCGGGAGCTATCGCATTCGCTAGGTAGTGTTGAGCTCGAGACAGGGAAAGCTCCAGCCTGGGCATGGGTCTGGCCCCCCCAGCTCCGCTAGAAACGTGCGTTCTGGGTACCACATCAGTTCAACATGAGGGAAGCAAAGCCTGAGACCAGCCTGGTGTTCCAAAGAAAAAAGCGATCACAGGCTAAAGTGATTTGGCACATTCTCAAGGTCACTGTTCCAGCTACCTTTGGCGGTATCATGGCGTGTAAGGTGAAGTCGTCTTGGAAAAGAGCGTCAACATGATGGCGGGGAGCTACCTTATCCTTAAAGGCAGCAAGGGCCAAGGGCTTGAAGTTTCGACAGGGGTGAGGTGTTTAGTGTAATGTGGACTTGCTCGGGAGCGGTGCATTGGAACTCTGAGTTCCCCCGTCGGGGTGCGAGCTACCAATTGCTCCCCTCTCACTGGTCGACGCCTATTGAGACGTTGAGGCCATTGGACAATTGTGTTGGCCTTCGTCTTCGTCATCATATACTTCGTGGTATCATCCTTCCTCGTCTCTTCTCAACGCCTTCCTTCATTTATTCCTTTTCAGGTCGAACCTAGTCAAAATCAAGAGGCTGGAAGTTACGGTCTGGCTGATAATTCTGGAAGGTTCACTTGGAGTAAATTGGATCTTGAAGTGTGGATGGTGTCTCCGGCACGGATGGTAATGGAAAATCGTCCCACGTGTCCATTCTGAGAGGTCAAGGACATCGCCTCGTGATGGGGCTGATCAATGCTCCGACAGCCCTTGTAGTGGCTGCGATCTCTCTCCTGATATACGCCATCTTTGGTCAGCCAAAGTTGAGGAGGAATGGCGTCCCATTGCGGTCAGTTCACCAACTTTCAAGCTGATTGAACTATTGAATACACCATTTCGTCGAATATTGACTTTGGCCCAGACGACCTCCCAATACTCTGCCGCTCGCTGGAAATGGCATCATCTTCCTCAGAAACCGTCAGAAGCTATTCGATTGGTTCACCAAGTGTGAACAACTTTACGGCTATGAAACGCTGCAAATCTCTGTTCCCAGTCTGCCCCCAGGGGTTATCATCAGCGATCCCAAGAACCTAGAATACGTCTTCAAAAACGAGGGCATATTTGCCAAGGGAGAATTTTTCAAGGGGAGATCAAGGGACTTATTCGGTGAGTCATAGTGCCTCTCCGCCCTGATGATCCTTAGCTTACGGATCGCAGGTAATGGCATCATCAATGTTGATGGCGAGTTGTGGAAGGTCCAGAGAAAGGCCGGCCTCAACTTCCTCCATACCTCGAACCTGAGAGTTCTAACAGACGTGGCGTTGCCACAGTATCTATCTCAGAGTGTTGCCTACCTGGGGAGCCAGTCCGGTAATGACGTTGTGGACTTGCAGGCAGTCTTTCACGAAATCACTACCCAACTCATGGGCAAGATGGCTTACAACGTATGTTGGCATGATTTTTACAGTCCATCCTGCCCATTGTCTTGCTCCGGTATCTAACGCATAGCAAAGATGGAAATGCACGCAGAAGACACGTTCGGCCTCGCTTTTGACTACGCATCTGGTGCAACTGCAGAACGTTTCCAAAATCCAACGTGGTTTCTCACAGAGATGCTCACCGGAGCACGTCTGAAGAAATCCATCTCCGTCGTGAAATCCTTTGGACAGAGCATAGTCTCCAGTGCGATGACGGACAGAAAGGCATCTCCCAAAACCGCGTCAGTGGTCTCACAAGACCTGGGGAGCGACAGGCTCAACGACATATCCGGAAGTCTAGTTCAGTCATTGCTAGACTCCATTGGCGACGAGCAGCTGGTCGCCGATGCCGCGCTAAATTACCTCTCTGCGGGTAAAGATACCACGGCGCAGGCTCTTACGTGGACATTCTATCTGCTCATGCAACACCCAGAGGTTGTGGCCAAGGTCCGCGAGGAGGTCGACGGCATCAAAGAAAATAGTGAGGACACCCTGGAGAAAGCCATCGCGGAACGGGGTAACCCGAATACGATGCCGTACGTCTTCTCAGTGTTCTACGAAGCGCTGCGCATCTTCCCACCGATCCCTTTCGAAATCAAACAGGCTGTTCAGGCGACAACGCTACCGGACGGCACCTTTCTACCCCAGAACTCCGTCATTGTCTGGTGCACCTGGGCGATGAACCGCTCGCGCACCACATGGGGCTCCAATGCGGACCAGTTCCGGCCCGAACGATGGCTAGTCGACGGTAAAGTCATCAACAAGAGCACCTCCGAGTTCCCAGTCTTCAATGGCGGGCCAAGGACTTGTTTGGGGAAGAAGATGGCTGAGATCATTGCCGTGCAAGTGATTGCGACCGTGGCTGGTTTGTTTGATTGCGTGAGAGTCGATGACTCGACGAGGGTCAGCAAGAGTAGCCTTACCTTGCCGATGAAGGACGGTCTTCCCTGTTTTATACGTCGTAGACCTGATGTCCAATTCTAACGATCATATTCCCGTTCTTAGAAATTCTCTGCTTTTGCCCTTTTAAATACTGAGTATTGAAGGCAACTTCGTTAAGTATGGGACAGGAGACTTGACGTTGCTCTCAACCTGTCATCGATGATGAGGAGGATTTACTCTTGCATTTCTTCAGACCCGATTAACAAAATTCTTGCAGGATGTCGTTCCCTCATCCATCGGGGTCCAGAAGAACAGATAGCATAGTTCAACAACAAAAATTGCAAAAGAAATAGCACAACCTGGTTTCGATCCAGGGACCTCTGGGTTATGAGCCCAGCGCTCTACCCCTGAGCTATTGTGCTGTGATGTGGGGCTGATTTCTGGCAAGATCGGGGCGGGTCAATCTACATCAATGCCTGCCTACTTCACGCAGCACGAGAGGTCCTTCAGCACCTTTGTCAAATCGCGCATCAATAGCAAAATTTCTCAAACATTGAGTATAAGTAGACTCTGGCTTTCAAGTGTATGAGCAATTCGAAGTATCTTTCCTATTTTTAGATTTTCCACTCATTGATCAACGTCAAGTTGGAGAAGTGCGTCACTTCATGTACGGTATCACCCACGCAGACAAAGCCTTGGGATTGTCTTTTACGAATGTGATTGCAAAGGCACTCAAGAGCCTTTTGAGTGCTAGAGTTTCATACGCCCTTTCAAGTCTTCTGTCAACTATCTGAACCACCAATTCACGGAGGCATTCAACCTCCCATCGTGATGTCCACTCTTGACACTATGCCACCAACCCTTCGGAATGAAGAGAGCATTTCCAGGGCTTAATTGGGCCTCTGTAATATCCTCATGGCTCTCTAACCCCCAGATAGCAGTATTCATTGCTACCCTCTCGCGGCCCTCCATCATTTCCGTCGATCTGATGCGACTACTCCCCGACTGCTGAAGCTGGGTCTGTACCTGACGATACAGCCGATCGCCAGATGACGGCGGTAGCAGGCGGACTGTTTTGCTGCCGAGAAGTTGACAGAATAAATTAGGGTTCGGATCGCGATGTAGAGGGGTATACGTCGGTTCCAGCCCAAGCCACAAGCTCGAATTGTATACGTCGCCTTTGCCGGCTTCCAAGACAAGGCGTGGGACAGGTAGGTCTTCCTGGAGTTCTAGGGGTAGGTCCGGAAGTTGAGCCTGGGCTATGTAAAGCTGCTTGATCTTCTTCTCGTGCAGGCTGTTGAATTCCACAACCTTGAGAAGGAGTTGCAGGGGAGCAACGAATGACGAGAACTTTGGCTCCGAGGCATCTGGGTGAGATGCTGCGTGGACAATGCCTGCTAGCACTGCACCCATGGGATCCGGATCAGACGCAAGCCATGCAAGAAACTGTGTAGTTGTGTTCACTAACACTCCAGAATCTTCGGCGATCTGAGGACTTATGAACTCGTATGGGAACATGTGGTGGGCGAATTGGTTCATATAGGGAGTGAATTTGGTGGTTGGGTTTTGGTTAGCGTCTTGAGTTTGGACGAACCATTTTGAAGATGCTGAGAAGGAACTCTGCTGAGCAGGGTTGGAGGACTGGCCGAATAGGAGAGGTTTTCCTGGTGTGAATGACGATCTTCGAAATTTTTCGATGTTGACTACCTCAAATGGAGATTTTGTAGCTTCTACCGAGTTTACTGTCGAAAACCCACGTCGAATTTGGGGGGCCCTGGATGAAGTGAGCGCGTGACAGCAGCCACGGGCAAGAAGCCTCATGTCTGCTAGCATCTATTGAAGGACCATAGTCTTAGAAAAGAAAAAGAGAACAACCGTTATTCTGTATGGTAAAACGAGTCATCAGCAAGCTAAGAAGGGCAGTGATGGGCAAGCAATTCGACTTGATTTGACATGGCTACGTACCCAGGCACAGACTGGAATGACGTCTCGGTGAACAGCAATGAAGCAATGGAAGCGAGAAGGAGCATCCTCACCGAGAAGATCGGCGAAGGGAACAACTGGAGGCCCGCTCACCGAAGTACCGATCGAGTGCGCACAGACCAGAACAGTGATTGGACGTAATCTCAGCGGGCTGGGCTTCGTGAGGCACCGCAGTCCACAGCCCACCCACCACAACTACAGCTTTTGCTGAGAGGCTCCAAATACCGCTTCTCTCCCCTGCCGTCAGAAAAAAGGACGGGGAAAGATTTCTCTGTATCGCAACTCGACTTTGCTCAGTGCACGGCATCCGACCGCTCGCGAAACCATTACTCGATCTTGCAACTTCCCCATCACCAACGTCGTCCTTCGCGCTCGACATGCGCCGCACTTGACCCGTCACGCCCACCAACTACCCCGCCACCTTTGCGCCCCTGCTGGGAGACTATCGATATCCAAAGCAGCTGTTCGGAGACCATCGCTGTCCTCCATCCGACGACTGTATCGCGCGTGCTTGCCCGCGTCGCAACCCAACCCATTTTTAAACGACACCCCGTCAATACCATCACCTTGGATTACCTCGACGACATGTCCACCTCTTCGGGGGCCCCGGAGTCTTGGATATCTTCCTTTTGCTCTCTCCTCGGCCATGAATACTTCGCTGAGGTTTCTGAGGAGTTCATCGAGGATGACTTCAACCTCACTGGCCTGCAGAACCAGGTCGCGATGTACAAGGAGGCACTCGAGGTACGCACGCATTTTTTTTTTCCATGTTGAATATTCTTTCCTTCTTTTTTCTTTTGGCGATTGGGAGCTCAAGCGACCCTTTCAGCCCCCAGGCTGCGCGATAGACGTCAATGCTGATTTGACCTGCATAGATGATCCTTGATGTGGAGCCTGAAGAGGACGAGGATGAAGAGGAGGAGGAAGATGAAGACGAAGATGAGAACGATTCGGGAGATCAAGACCGACTCGGCCCTAGACACGACCGGAGACAACATAGCCGCATGGCTAGCGACCTAAGCGTTATCGAGTCTTCGTCCGAGATGCTTTACGGCCTTATCCATCAGCGATTCATCTGCTCGAGGGCGGGTATTCAACAGATGAGCGAGAAGTACGAGTTGGGCCATTTCGGCTGCTGCCCCCGCACCAACTGCGACCAAGCGAGAACACTCCCCGTCGGTCTCTCTGATATTCCCGGCGAAGACACCGTGAAGCTGTTTTGCCCCTCCTGCCTCGACGTCTACGTTCCTCCCAACAGCCGTTTCCAGACCGTCGACGGTGCCTTCTTTGGCCGTACCTTTGGCGCCCTCTTCCTCCTCACTTTCCCGGAATACGACCTCACTAAGCGTGGGGCCGAGGTTCTCAGCAGCGGCGGCGCCCGCATTAACGATGATTCACTCGAGATGATCAATGGCATGTACGCCAAGAACATTGCACCGGGCTTGGGTGCTGGACGTATATATGAGCCCCGTATCTACGGCTTCCGCGTCTCTGAAATTGCAAAGTCAGGCCCTCGGATGCAGTGGTTGAGGGACAGGCCGGATAGCATGACCGAGCTGGACGAGGCGCGTCTTTACGCGGATGAACATCCCGATTCAGACGAGGACGAGGAGAACATGAACGGCAACGGCCGGCCTACGCCCCGTCGCCGTGCTCCTGGTAATGCGCGCCTGCGTGCAACGCAGCGACAGGCGCAGAATGGCAGTCCGATGGTTGTGGAGACGAACGGCGCAGAGTCGGAGCTTTAAGACTTGGTTTGGAAAATGATTCGTACTTACGGGCCCGGTAGTCCTCCGGGGTTGGTTGGGCGGCAGGTGTGACGCCGCGCCAGGATGGAGGCAACAGGCCAGCGAGAGAAAGATGTCGGTGCAGATCGAGCGAGACGGTCAATACGGCTGCTCTGCATAAGGTAGATGGCGTTTAGGAGGCACATCCCGATCTCCGTTGATGAAAGAGGCACGGCGTTGCTAAGGGAGACGCATTACTGAAGTAAAGAACTCATGCCGTTACACGAACTCTGATTTCAACTCTTTTTGCAGGCAATGGTGCCTGTTGTATAGGCTTAATACGATGGCCATTGCATTTCTGGGCCTCGGGACACAGAATATAGACTGCATGCAATTCGACGGTCAAAAATAAGGATTCTTCATCTCGCTCTCGTTGCGATGCAAAGAGACGATGCCTCTAGACAACGGCTCGGCGGCAGATCCCCTTGTAGGTAACGATGGCCCACGTGGAAACCATTTCTTTCCCCATGGGGTCAGCATCCCGATGTCGACGCTGCGTCTTTCTTTGCCCTACATACTAGTAGCGTTCACTGGCCTGATATTCTGGATTCCACCCCGCCCCTCCTCCCACCTGGTCACTCTCCTCCCGGCTGCATTTTTTCGGGGTCGCCCTCATGCTTAATGCCCCAGACGATCCTCCTAGACCCACAAACCCATACGGAATAGAGTTGATGAGAGGACTATACAACCCCGGGTGAATGCTAGACAAATCTGCCATCGAGCCTCTCTTCATTTACCCTATGCTTGGTATTTACCCGGATGATGTCACCCTGTATCAACAATGCGGGGACTCGGGCTAGGCTTGTTCGTTACTAGATATCCCGAACATGTTTAATGCGATTGCCGTGGCTCTCAATTTCGCCTATAAGTCGCCCATCTAGTCTCGAACATAACTGCTAGGTGACATATCTTAGAGAGAAGGGCATGCCATATGCATAATAGTGGACATGACGTTTCCACTTGGCACATTTGCCGTGTGGCTTATGAGTTTCACATCGGCACTGGGATCTAACTCGACCTTTTATAATCCAATAATCCCAGGATTCCATCCAGATCCTAGCTGTATTTTTGTCCCTGAGTGGAATGATACCTTTTTCTGCGCATCTTCTAGTTTCAATGCATTCCCCGGTATACCCCTTCATGCCAGTAAAGATTTGCAGAATTGGAAACTATTCGGTAAATTCCGATAACCTACGAGGATGACTATTTTGTTGACATAGTCTAGGGCATGTCTTGAACAGAAAAGAACAACTCCCTCGACTTATTGAGACAAATCGATCCACAAGGCAAGTCTCTCGGTGCACAAAGCCTACTGCGACTGACAGGGTTCAGTGGCATTTGGGCACCGACATTGCGTTACCACGATGGTACTTTTTGGCTTGTTACAACTCTCGTAGACGATGATAGAGACGCGGCAGATGCTTCGAGATGGGACAACGTATGATCTGCCCAACGTTCTACTCTTTGACGTATCTAATCTAACCCTCGGGTGCAAGATTATCTTCAAGGCACGAGATCCTTTCGATCCAGAATCTTGGACCGACGCGGTCCATTTCGAGTTTGAGGGATATGACACGGAGCCATTTTGGGACGATGATGGCAAGACATACATCAATGGCGCCCACGCATGGAAGATTGGGTATGTAGTTTTGAGAAGGGGACGACCCTTAAAAAAAGACAAAACCGCTGAAGCTACGATAGGCCGTGGATTCAACAGGCGGAGGCCGATCTCGATACTGGGGAAGTCGGCGAATGGAGGACCATCTGGAACGGCACAGGCGGCATGGTCTGCAGAACGTCCTTTGGAAAGCTTTGGCAGAGCTAACACGGTACTAGGCACCAGAGGGACCACACATCTACCGTAGAGATGGCTACTACTATCTACTGGCTGCTGAAGGTGAATTTAAACGAACAGCCTGTTGGTAGAGGAAGCTAACGGCAAGCCGAAAGGTGGCACTGGACTTGGCCATATGGTCACGATGGCACGTTCAAGGAGTGTTGGTGGCCCATACCAGTCAAACCCGTTGAATCCTGTTTTGACCAACGCCAATACAACCAATTATTGTTAGTAAGGCGCAAAGAGTGCCCTTTACCTAAATTGGCTTTGTAGGTGAAGCTAATGGAGAGCAGTTCAAACTGTCGGACATGCCGATCTATTTCAAGATGCCTCTGGGAATTGGTAAGAAGCTATACTGTTGTATTTCAGGGGCTAATGAGAACCAGGTGGTGTGTCGCTTTAGCCACGAGATCAGGACCAGAATGGCTCAACTTTCCAATGGGCCGCGAGACGGTTATGACTTCGGCAACATGGAACCAAGGGGAATGGCCATACCTTACGCCCATCGAAGGGAAGATGAGTGGCTGGAAGATGCCGCCAGAAAATCTGGATCTTGAAGGCCATGGGTACGGAGTGCATTATGTTCTCTCCCCATCAGACTTCTGCTAACCAAGCTAGCCCACTGATCACACTGGGAGAAGTTGAAGGTGACGCTTTTGACTTTGCCCCGAATTCGACACTTCCAATTCACCTCACGTATTGGCGGTATCCAATCGAAAGCTCATACACGGTCTCACCGACGGAGAAGCCCAGCAGCTTACGTCTGACGCCCTCTAAACTCAACCTTACCGCTATCAACGGAAACTACGCGGGGCCCGAAGGGCAGACATTCATTGGAAGAAGACAGCAAGACACACTCTTCACGTACAGCGTCGAACTTGACTTTCAGCCAGCGGAGGAGGAGGAAGAGGCCGGCGTTACGGTGTTCCTTACACAGAACCATCACCTTGATCTAGGCGTTGTCTTACTGCCCGCGAGCGGGAGTACGCAGCCCTTCCCTGGCCAAAACTTGACGACGGGGGGAAACCCGACTGATCTCAAGCTTCAATTCCGGTTCCGAGCTATGTCGTATGTTCCTGTTCCTGCTGACATTGTGGCACCTGTACCGGAGGACTGGCTTGGTACAACACTCAGATTGGAGATTAAGGCGGTAAACACGACACATTACTCTTTCTCTGCTGGGCCGGCTGGGTCAGTTTCCCAGACCAGAATTCTTGTCTGTGCATCCAACGATGCGATTAGTTGGGGTTTCACAGGTAAGCTGCTTTGTTTTGCTGGACCAAGACTTCTGCTGATGGTTCAACAGGTGTCTTCCTCGGGGTCTATTCAAATAGCAACGGCGGGACTGGAAATACGCCTGCTTATATCTCAAACTGGGAATACACCCCCCAGGGGCAGTTCAGAGATTAGAAACCGCCAAGTAGATCGGATATTTGAAAGCTACAAGTGGTCCATGATAAAGCTACATAAGAAGCCTTTGTACTGGTCGGTACCAACAAACATCTTTCCAAACCCTCGTCCTCTTCTGTGAGCAAATGGGCGTATTCACGCCCAGATCTGCAAATCGCGTCCGTACATCGTATGCTTCACTCTGAAATATTATATCAATAACGGCAAGATGGCCGAGCGGTCTAAGGCGCTAGCTTCAGGTGCTAGTCAAGTAATTGGCGTGGGTTCGAATCCCACTCTTGTCATTAACTTTTGCTGATGAAGGTACCATCGAGTTATGATACGTCCTGGGGACTGAGAACATCATACCCGCCTAAACGTTCACGATGGTGTCTGGTCCGGGTGGCTGCAGTATCCCGTGCCAACCTTGGAGGAATGGCTGCTCTATTTTGGTCTATTCACTGCTCCGGATTCGAGAGTACATGGTGGTTCAGCATGACATTGTGCATATTGTTCTATAGCAGCCGTGAGCATCGCGGCTGTAAGACCTATCCATGGCACAGTCGCGCAGGAATCAATGCTACGCCCACATGCGAGTGAAATTGCAAGGGCGGCCACAGGTGCTGGTTGACAAAGAATATGTACTTTGCAGAGTCTGCCTACATCGCCAAGAAGAAGTCGCGAAAGACGAGATGAGAGCATCTGCAATACCCTTCATTCCAGGTCACACACATGTAACTTAGTCTCTCGCGGACAATGAGCAGTTGATCTTACGTCGGAGTCGTACCCGCGTCTTTTAAGCATCATCGCCCGTTTAAATCTCTCGGGACACGATGTAGGAAACATATCACAACATAGCAGGGCAGTATGCACAGACTGACGAAGAGCAATTCTCATAATCCATCTATATTGTTTTTACGTAGATGAACAAAGTAAACCCTTCCTACCTAGCAGCTTCATTGACCAAGTGAAGGTATAGGGATCTGATATTATCCAGGTTAGCTATTGCTCTCATGCTAACAAGTGCTTAATAAAAGTTTTGCTTCAAAGCTACATTCAGACTGTTGAGCTTGATATATTGAATCAACATAGTATATTCTGTTGGCCGTTCTTAATGGAAGAGTTGATCATCAAAGTAGCAACCCGCAATGGGGTCAAGTTTGTGAAGAAGAAATGAGATCAAATGCTTACCGAGCAGGGAAAATTCTGGGAGCAGATGTTGTGAGGTGAGTGAAAGTCTGAGGTAGAGCAATCGTGTCGCCAGAGGGCAGGATGCTCAGGAGATACCGTGAACGAATTGAGTACTGGAATACAGTTGACCATTGAGATTCTCAAGAAAGGTCGATACTCAGTTTGGTTCGTCCTTGATATCGAAATGAAGAAAGAATGCCGCGACTGAGAGAGAGACAGAAAAGATTTTTGTAGTCGAGATCTCGGCGGTGCACGGCCCATGCGGAACAGGCTCGCTTACTTCAGATGATGGAAACACTTGAGGTGAGCCTTAGGCAAATTGAGGCTCCCCACCAAGAAACGTTTAGCTGCATCTGTCCCTCGTGATAGGAATCACCCCGCCATTTATGCCAGTATCTGCTATGTCGCACTTGCACAATCGCATGCTGACGCTTGAAGCGGTTGCCCAGCAGGTTCCTTTTGTCAGAACCCCGCCATCAATATTGGGAACCCAAACCCAAAGGCCAGGTACTGCCCTATGCCTAAAACCTGGAAGTTGCCCGACAGGTGACGTTAGGTACCTGACCACAGTGACCAAGTGCCCAAGCACACAAGGTACCTTAGCCTCCCGCCTTCCATTGCGTGTGTGCTGTGCGCCGCGCCCCTGCCATTCAATTGTGTTAGTCCCCCCCTCTTTGCCCACCACCCCTCCTTCGTTGCTCAGCCTGGCGGCCGGCGAAAGCTCTCCTCCGACAAAAGTCTCGATCGCTTCAAATCCACCGTAAACAAACCGGCCCCTTCCTCCGACCCGAAACCTCCTCGTCTTCAACACACCTATTCCATTCCAAATCAGACAAAATGGCGAACAGTAAGTTAGATGTGCACTTAACCGCCCCCGTCACTGCTGTAGCTGTTGTCTTTGCGCGGGCGCTCGCTCTGTGTGCTGCCCCGCATCTCCATGATATTTCCGTCTTTTTTTGCACTTCATCGGACCAAGAAAACAGATAGATAGCTAACCGATGCCTTGTCGCAGACTTCGAGGAAATCGCAAGTAAGTGTTTCCATACTCGAAAGCCGAGATAGCCTAGCCCGCATCGCGATGCCGTTTGCTTGCCCTTCTTCGACACAGAACACACTGACGGCCTCCACAACGCAAACAGAGCAGTTCATCGAGTTCTACTACAACCAGTTCGACTCGGACCGCAAGGGACTTGCCAGCCTCTACGTAAGAACTCTACTGCTACATAGTCATCCGGGCATTCGTTGACAACAATAACAACAACAGCGGGAGCAGTCTATGCTGACTTTCGAGTCTGCTTCTTCCCTTGGCGTCAACTCCATCGTTGAGAAGCTCACCGTGTGTACTCCCAAAGAGAATGCGCAAATTCAATGCGCCGCCTGCAGTCCACTCACTGACCCCTTCACAATAGTCCCTTCCCTTCGAGAAGGTCAAGCACCAGGTCACCACCCTCGACTCCCAGCCCACCACCGATGGCGGCATTATCATCCTCGTCACTGGCCAGCTTCTGGTACGTATATGACATGCTCTGCGGCTGTTCCACCGTTGCAACTCTTATCTAACCAACGAAAAAACAGGTTGATGAGGAGCAGCGCCCCATGAACTACACTCAGGCTTTCCAGCTTCTGCGTGATCCCGCCTCTGGCAGCTACTTCGTCTTCAACGACATTTTCAAGCTTGTCTACGGTGCATAAATTCTCCACGGACTTTAGGAAAATACGATTTGATGAGGCCCAATATCTGATTTCGAGGGACCGGGTATGGCCGAGGGCAGGATAAAAGAATCTCTGTCTCCTCCGATTTCTCATTCCCATTAATCTGCGCCGGGTTGAGGCGAGCACGTTGGCAAGGATACCATTTCACGTTTCCAGGAATCCCAAGACGGCTCTGTTCATACATGGCTCTTTAGAGAACTGGGAAAATACCCCTATTATTATCACATGAACTCAAAAACCTATGACGCCCCTTGACATCTTTGTATGACTTTGTGGCCTTGATTTTGCCTGTCATTCCGTTTCCTGCGCCTCGCATAACTTTCAGTACAAGAATGAAAACCCAAAGAAGAAAATCAAACATCGCCCCTCACAGGCTAACTTGAGACAAGTGGTCACCGTATCTAGACGGTACCGTTGGTGTTACATCATCATCACATTTTCGTTCTTTGCACCCTCAACGGACCTGCATGTGGGCGTCTCCGCTGTCACGAAACACGAGCTGAGCGTGTTGACCGCGGACAATCTCCTCTTCCCCACCTCCGTTCTTGATAATGCCGTTCCGTGTGGCACCCGGGCCCATGGTTCCGAACCCTAGGTCGCGGATACGGCCACTCGCAATGTCGAAGATGCAGCCGTGAACGGTCATGCCCCGTTCTTTGATAGCCTCTTGAACGGTGAAGTTGGCCATGAGCACATTGACACCAGTCTCGACGTTCATCTCTGCGATACGGACAGCCTTGTGGTCCTCATTCTTGATGGCATCCAGCTCCTTTGCGTTTTGAGCGCGGACTGTCTTTAAGGGAGTGAGCCAAGTATCGAGCACGCCTCCTACGCGAGAGTCGCCCAGCGCCGCCTTGGCACCGCCGCAGGCTGAGTGACCGCAGAGCACGACGTGCTTGACCTTGAGGTGGGCAACGGCGTACTCGATGACGGCGGAAGTGTTGATGTCTGTGGGGGCTACGATGTTGGCGATGTTGCGGTGGACAAAGACGTCGCCGGGTTGGAGACCCAAGATTGTTGTCTCGGGAACACGAGAATCAGAGCACCCTAGCCACACTTTTGTGTCGACGTACGTTAGCATCAGATCAAGAAAGAAATGGACGCTGGTATTGCAGATGAACTTACGGATTGAAGGTGACTGCCCTGAGGCAAGGTTCTTGAAGAACGCAGGGTTCTGGTGTGATTTGTATCCAGCCCAAGCTTGGTTGGAGCTCAAGGCGTAAAGGAACTTGTTTTCTTTATCCATGACGATGGAACATTAGCATGATGTCTTGAAGCAGGTCTCTTTCCCTAAGGGTGGTGAGGTTGTCGGGTACTTACGGTCATGGAAAGCCATTGTGATCGAATGTACACTGATGCAGCCGGACTCAATGCAAGAGCAACGCTGCGGGGTATCTAGGTGAATTCGACTTGCGACTTGGTAGTTGGGAGGCCGGAATAGCTGATTCTAGTGTGCGAGGACGAAAATATTGCGTCTTGCTCCTGTGTCCGGATGCTGTGTGCAGGCAAACCTGGCTGAGACCTGCCCAGCTGTAAAGAGAGTAATGATATATGAGACCCTTGACTGACGCTCGTTCCGCTGCGAGGTAGACAAGCCGGGCCGGTCCACTACTGGAAAGGTGAAGTTGGTTTCTGACTGTACACACAGAGCACGGCAGACGTCAAAGTTGTCGGACTTCCTTGGCTACGAGGTAGGATGCCGGATCGATGTAGGTGGGAACACAAGGCCACAGAATCGAATGTAGGATACGTGACTTCAAGGTCCGGCCGACGGTATGCGAGTTGAGCTGGTTGGAGGAACTTTGGGAGTCTGAAATTCGAAGATGATGGTGGTGGTGGCCAACGCCGAATGCCGTAGTGTAACCTGGGGTTTTCTCACGGACTGGTCGTGCCACTTGGGTATAAGCAAGATGTATTGAGCTAGTGATGCGTGACGAGAACAGGCATATGCAAAGAGATTCCGAGCCTTCAGCGAAGAAAGCAAGGATGGTAACAGAGAGAGGGGAAAGACGATCGATCCAATGAGCTGAGTGAAAGGAGAGTGAGTGAAAGAGAGTGTGAGAGTGTGGTATGTGAAGGGCGGACCAACCTGTTCCAGAAAACTTGCGTTGAGATGAGCAGAGACTTGTGGTTGAGTTGGAGGGGGAGCGCCGAGGGAATGGTTGACCCAATGAGAGATGGTGTTGTTGAGACAATGTAAATGAGCTTCAAGGTCAAGCTAAGCTGAGAAAATGGCAGTATCAGACAACGTTGTGGGCAAGCAGAATATACTCGAGATCCTGCAGTAGACTACATGCAGATATCATAAGATGTAAGGCCATGAGCACGCGGGGGGGCGAGACATGGAGGATAATATAAGTAGTATGGCGATGCATACTTGAGCGCTACCATACATAGAGTCGATGCATGAGACGAGAGCAGAGAGACACAGACAGACGGAACACCCCCCGGGTACCACCCGCAATCCTCTTGGCCGGGACCATGACCGTAACCATTTGGTGGAGAGCTCTCCGCACTTGGAGACAGAGCCAAACACAGATCCAAACAGAGCCAAGACTTTCAGACGAGTCGCCCCAGAGGATTGACGGTGCCACACCCCGGGCATCACCAGGGACGAGTACACACGGCAGAAGACAGAAATAGGGTGGGGGGAAGGGGAGATGGGAGACGGGAGAGAAAGACGGAGGGAAACTTGGGAAGAAGACGCCATACCCCGGTCACGTCTTTGCGATGCGCACTATTTCGGGGTTGTGACCTGTGACTTGGGACGTTTGCGCTATGCCTCCGGCTAACCCACCACCCTGGGGCGGTGCGGTGTCCGCATGGTAATGGAAAGCTTGGCCAGTGCTCACGGCATATATCCTGGCTATTATATTCTCATGGACGGTTGTGCAGAACAGAAATGGACCGAATCCAATCGATTGAAAACGCTGGCGAGGGCGCGCAGTGTATTATTGTCTCCGGCCACCGGGTGGGGGCTGAAGGACCGTCTCCGTGCGATGGTCATTCAGGCCCGGCCATCTCCGTCAGTCGGGCACTTATCTCCGTTCCAGCCCACTTGGGTCATGTAGAATCTAACCGAGCCGCTGACAAGTTGAACTGACTGTTTGACAGACAAGGGCAGTGCCATATTGAACCTTCCGTCTCTAATGCGCGGCCGTGGAGTATGATCCATGCTCTCTGTCCTTTGGTCACTGGGCAATAGCGAAGCCATGGGAAAACAGTTGAACCAAGGGCGATTCCCGGCTGTGAAACAGTGCTTGTCAGTGTCATCCCTCGCAACACTGGCGTAAAGGCAAGGCATCCTTCGTAATCCCTTCCCTCGTTGATCTCCATGGTGTGATCGACGGTGATCTGACAGATTGAGTTCATGTCGCTATCTCAATCATAATGCAGACTGCACTGTTCACCAATGAGGAGCAGTGTCGAGACTCGGAATTGTTGACCAGTTGTCCATCAATCCACGAGGAAACTCTTGGTTGACAGGAAGAACGAAGAACCAGTGAAAAAGAGAAATGCAACCAAGCTTTCTGGAAGAGGAGAACAGCGTTTGGTGGTTGCTTACTAACCTAAAGCAGTTTAGCCGACCATTGTAAGCTCACATTCAATGTCTGCGTGGCAGCGTGATAGTTGCCGGGCGGGCACTTCCTCATGTTTCCCTCTTCCTTTCATAGGCTTGCTCACCTTTTTTACACCCCACACAGATTATAAACCGCCGGGGAAATGGCCCGGTCGTATGAAGAGACAAAAGACAACCTGACCTATGCAGAGTTGTAAATAGGCTGAGCACGTCCAAAGCTCGGGTCGCACTCGCAATCGTGCCCTTTGGATGGACAGGGACGTCTCTGTGCCAGAAGTAGAAGCATATGGGTACACGAATGCCAAGAAAACCAGACTGTTTTCGATATTTGCGGCCACGGCGACTTTGGAGTCTGAGGGGACAAAAAAGGGGAGGGGGCCTTTCCCATAGACAACCCGGGCCGGGGTCATTACCGCAACACCTACAGCTCCGGGATCTGAGTTGGCAGAACACTCAAAGAATGCAAAGCTGTTGCTCCCGGGTACGCATCCGGTCCAAGTTGACCGACAACCATGGAATGCGCCGTCTTCCACGAGCATTTGATAAACGGACAAAATGAGGAAAATCGCGGATGTAAAGAAAGAGCCAGCAAGAAACAGGGCTGTCTGTATTTACCAACCTGGGAAGATTGCTCAGCCCAGAATACAAAACGCGCAATGCACCACAAGGTTTACCGGCTTGGCGTGCAGCAGCTCTTCAACGTTGCACGCGTGCAGAGGCCCTCAGGTCACCATACCGCAGCTGTAATGAGAGCATGTTCTCAGACGTTGTTCTTGGCACTTTGTTGAGGAACCCAAAGTTTTGCATCATCGTACGGTATTTCGATGGTCAATCTAGAGCACTACCGCACTTGGACCCTTGCGCCTCTCTCTGGGTTTCTCATCAAGTTGTGGGACCCCTGTCGTCGATCAACCCCACAGCCGACTATAACTGGTTGTTTGTTACTACACTCGTTCTACAGAGTGGTCCTGTGGTATCTCACGCTGTCGCATCTCGCCAGATGCGACTTGCCAAGACATTTGAGAGAGGAAGGCCTTCGGTGACTACGGCGTCGACGGATGGACCTACTTATCCGCCTTAATGACGGGTTGACTTGGCTTTGGTATGACTGCGCCGTGACCCCACGACAGACTGCCATCAGTTAAGATTTGACAACTCCGCAACCCACAGCAATAACTTAGATTAGCTTTGATTTCGTTACATTATTGAGCTTCCATTCTTCGTCAACATACTGTCACCGGCAGCTTTACGACCAACAAAACGTCAAGTTTCACATCATTGTAAAGAATGAAGCAGAAAGAAACATGCCGGATTGGGAGTAGAAGGGTCGTGAGATCACTATGTCATGAGAGCAAAGCATGAACTTGAAACCCAATAGAATAATCCCGACGCCATGCCAAATTTTTATGATCCGATAGCCTCCAGTGGCCTAGTCTCCTAATACACTAAAGTAGTCCGGGTATTGTTCCATCTTAGACCTTGATGGCGTTGTCGAGAGCCTTCTGCTTCTTCTCGGTGCGCTTCTGGGCCTTGGCGCCCATAATACCACCACCCCACTGCTTGCGAGCGCTGTCGGTCTTCTCCAAGTATCCGTCCTTGATGGCGGAAACGAGCTTGGAGAGCTCGCTCTTGTCCTCGGAGCGGACCTCGGTGAAAGCGAGGACAGCGGCAGTCTACGACCAGTCAGTAAGCCGCGAGGACAGCATCTGTGACGACGGGGTAAATAACATACCTTCTTGTGGACGACGGTTCCAAGGCGGGCCTTGCCCTTGATGATGGCGAAGGGGACACCCATCTTGCGGCAGAGGGCGGGGAGGAAGATAACCAACTCAATGGGATCAACATCGTTGGGGATAAGGACGAGGGAAGCCTTCTTGTTCTCGATCAGGCCAACGACGTGGTTGAGACCGTACTTGACAGTGTAGGGCTTCTTGGAGACATCCTCCTTCTTCTTGCCGTCCTTGATGGCGGTGGCCTCCTTGACGAGACGCTCCTTCTTCTCGGCCTTGGTCTCAGGGCGGTACTTGTTGAGGAGCTTGAAAGCCTGGGCGGCGGTGTTGCGGTCGAGGACGTGCTGGAACTGGGCGATCGCAGGGGGGACCTTGAGGCGCATGTTCAAGATCTTCTTCTGGCGCTGAAGACGAACATACTCGGGCCACTTGACCATGCGGGCCAAGTTGCGACGGGGCTGGATGTCCTGGCCGATACCGAAGTTGCGGGGCTTGCGCTCGATGAGAGGGTTCTGCGATCATTGTCAGCCATCTACGGAACTGCGCGCGCAATCATGGAGAGAATATGTACTGACCTTAGGAGCCTTCTTGGAGCCAGCCTTTCCCTGGGGGAAAGGGGCGGGAGCCACCTTCTTACCGGACTTGGGAGGCTATCATTGAGAAAGCAAGACATCAGTGAATTGTTCAAAATCAACTTGTGTCTTCCTTTAACTCTAAGGAGAAGGACGGAGAAGTAATGGACGTGAATCCAATACTTCACCATCCCTTCCAGCCAAATCATCATCAACGGCCCGTCCCAGCAAGCAAGCTTGCTTAGGACCGACGGCCGAGACGGAAAATCGCAGTTCGCATAGCAGCGAGACTGGATGGAGATTGGCCTCGAGGGCAGATCAAGTCGTCTTCGTTCAATGTGTACTCACCATTTTGTCGGTTGTCGTGATACTGCCTTTGGCGGGGATGGATGAAGAGAAGGTCGGTATGCAGAAACACAAATTTCGGGAGACGAGGATAAGATGTTGTTGGTGTGGGCGGGAAAAATTGGATTAGGGCAAGATAGGGTGGGTACCCGATAAGAACATTTACGACGTGGGCGCGGAGGTACCTAAGGTAAGGTACCTTAGGAACCTTACTTGCATCGTATCGGGGACTTCGCACCGCTTTCTCAATAGCCTTTTCCACACGTGATGACCACTTTCCAACGATAAGTGACCTGAAGGCTTGAAGTTAGAAGGTCGCTCGGAATTGCCTTGACAGGGCCGACAGGGTACTCGACCCCACTACGAGGGAAGAATGTCACTTTCTCGGTGCAGCGGCGCCAGACAAAAAAAAAAAAAAAAGAGTTTATAGAGACCCGAGAAGAGGCCTCGTTCTTGGTCATCTTATTCACCACCATTGGACCGACTCTTGACAGTACCCATGACAAGTGTTTACGCCCATCCTGGATCAACCTTTTGCTGGCACAATTATCCATTGGCAGCTCGAGCGGGCAAGTTAGCAGGCAATGCCTAACGGAGACAGCAGGCGCAATACAGATAAGATCCTCGTCTCTTGTTTCCTCATAAAACCCAGGTTGACAGTCTTGTTATTCCTGAATACACCAGATTTACTCAGGAGGGATGCAAAGTTGTTGTAGCAGATGATTGCGATGCATGGCAAAGCGAACGAGGAATGTCTAAATCCCAGAGAGAAAACCTCGTCCCATTTCTGCACTACGGTAGATGACAGTGTCTGTGTGGTATCCTGCCCACTAAGTGATCGAAGATCCAGGCACGGAATCCCGCTTTGCGGTACGTACCTATGGCACCGACGATGATGACTCCAAGGCCATCAAAGCCACACGGCAACACATGCTGTTCTCAAATTTTCCTTAACCTCGATCTAGCAACGCAACATTCCTTTCTTCACTGATCCGAACCCCCAGTCCACTCTACCCCCGAAATACATCTTACGTGGAGAAGCTCACGCCCACGTACACTGCTTTCTCAACTATCCGGTTTAGCTCAGTTTTATCCTGTCCGATCTACCGCGGGGTATCAATTTCGAAGTTCGTCGACTCAACTGAGGTGACGACTTCTCCAGCGGAAGTGGCGCTAAATTTCCGCCGCTGACACGACACTATTTGTCCGGAACGCCTCTCCTCTCATCAGGGACCTACCTCTTTCTTCTGCGTGGTGCATCATTCAAGATGGCACCGGTGCTATGCGCAAAGTGCAAGACCGAGCGCGCTCTCGTGAAGCGGCCCAAGAACCACCAGAAACTTTGCAAGGCCTGTTTTATCTCAGTATTTGAGGAAGAAGTACATCACACCATTGTCTCTTCCTCATTATTTTCTCGGGGAGAACAGGTAGCTATTGGGGCTTCGGGTGGCAAAGATTCGACCGTCTTAGCAAGTGTTCTTAAAACCCTCAACGACAGGTATGACTACGGCTTGAATCTTGTGCTCCTCAGCATCGATGAGGGTATCAAGGGATACAGAGACGATTCACTCGAAACCGTCAAGAGAAATGCCGTCCAGTACGACATGCCCCTTACTATAGTAGGGTACGACGAGTTGTACGGCTGGACGATGGACCAAGTTGTCGAAGTGATTGGAAAGAAAGGCAACTGCACATATTGCGGTGTGTTCCGCCGACAGGCACTGGACCGTGGCGCCAGAATTTTGAACATTAAACATGTTGTCACCGGCCACAACGCAGATGATGTTGCTGAAACCATCCTCATGAACCTCTTGAGAGGAGATTTGCCACGGCTGGGTCGCAGCACAAGTATCGTCACTGGCGACGACACTAGCGATGTCAAGCGAAGCAAGCCCCTCAAGTATTCTTATGAGAAGGAAATCGTGCTATATGCCCATCATAAAAAGCTCGACTACTTCAGTACCGAATGCATTTACAGCCCCGAAGCTTTCCGTGGAACTGCTCGCACCCTGATCAAGAATCTGGAGCGGGTGAGGCCAAGTGCTATCTTGGATATAGTTCGCAGCGGCGAGGATATGGCTCGGCTTGTTGCAGGAGGATCGGGTAGCTCTTGCGCCTGCAAAGGAAGTGCTCCCCGTGTGGCTGAGGATGACTTCGTTGCTGGCTGCGGCTCGCAGCAAAGTAAAGGCCTTGAGACCGAAATTGCTCAACTGGATGCAAGCTTGAGCCAAACAACTCTGGCCAAATCTCAGGAGACAGACTTCACAACTGCTCCTTCACCTTCACCAAAGATTGGAAAGAAGATTCAGAACTCGTCTGAGACGCCCAGATCGAGACATGGCCAAGCACAGGCAACTCCAAATGCTCCATTACAGACATTGGGCAAGTGTGAGAGGTGCGGCTACATGTCTAGTCAAGCCATCTGCCAAGCCTGTCTGTTGGTGGATGGGCTGAACAAGAATAAAGCGCAGATTAGCTTATAGAGAAAATGAAATCATCATATCCCGAGCCAAAATTGGCAGACATGTACAATGTAATTCCGTGGTCCACCTCCCACCCCTGCCCTCGACGTGGCCGGCTCGATCAACTCAACAATCGCATAGACTACGACAGTAGTTCTGAGACTGAACAGGAAATAAAAGTCTCATTGGGTGGCTGAAGTGGATGATGAATAGTGAAAACCCCATGGTTTCCAGACAAAGTAGCATACATGTTTTTTTTTTTGAACCCCATCCTCTACGTCATACGCTTCTCCAACTGCACGATATGGTTAGCCAATTTTCAGCCATCTGTTGGAAACAAATACTTACTCTCCAGGGGTGGTTCAGTTCGAAGCCTGGAGGCGCTTCGTGGTTGGCAATCTGTCCACGCAGATCGCCTGTGAGTCTGCGATCCCGGTCCATCACTGTTATACCTTTATGTTAGCTTTCGATCGAACAGTAGGATATGCTTCCTGTCGATTGGACACGTACTTTGCTGTAAGAAAGCGAGGTTAGCAACGTAAATATCAAAATAGTCCTGGTTCACGAGTACTCACCCTATCCCACTGATCCAGGCCCCAACGAGGCTTCTTTCCGCCGTTTTGGATGCCCTTGATGACGTGCAGTCCGGTACCGGTGATACCGAACATCTATTGTTTCGTTAGTTTCTGTTGTGGAGGTTGAAGTCGTCTCGCGCCGGCGCAATGGCAATCGCAAGGTAGCTCTTACAGCAATCATGATTCCATAGGGAATCAGGGTTTCGAAAGGGACGGGCATGGTAGCGGATAGCCGTTCGGCTGAACGTCGTTATTCGTCGTTATGTGTGTACCGAGTATGCGCAAGGCTGACAAGAGACACAGCTTGCAGTCGTCGGTGTCTTCGGGAGACGTCGATGAATTCCGGCTTCCTTGAATTGACTGGCCAATTGATGGAAGCAATCCGCAAGTCGTCGGGTCCTCGGACTGGGTGTTTTGGGGTCACGTGATATTCCATTCGCGTCAGTGCTTTTGCGATCAGGATGATTGGCTGAGCATTATGAATGGTCCCGGCAGCTTGCCATTGGTCACTGGGGGAGTCTCCATCCATTGTTTCCGTCCCTGGCAAAGCCCCCTCCCCCAAGGGTGCCTTTTGCGAATTGAAGCTTACCTTAGGTACCTATGGCATGGAAGTTGGCAACTGGCTGAGCGGTACGGAGTAGCAAAGATAAGATACCCAGCGTGCCTACCTACCTTAGTGTGCTCAGGTACTCCGCGGACGGCAGTAGGGACCTACTTGGTACGTCTACTGCTTTAACGTCCCCCACCCCGTGACCCAGGTGCATGTCGCGCATACCTACCGTGGGAACCTCACCTTTGACCCTGTTGCGGACACAGTGCTCAATCGACCGATTACTGTACGCGCCACAGGTGTGGAAGTCGCATCCCTTGGTTTGCGCCAGTCTGTCAACTATCTGCGCCTCCGACAAGACGTGAAGGCCATTGCTGGCTTTCCTACAGTCGCGGAGGAACCTGTGTCAACCATCTAGCAACGCGTTAAGTCCTCTGCCCAGAGACAGTTTTCGATTTGTACCAACAACAGTGCATGTCTGCCGCGCATCGTCGCCTAAGGCTAAACGAAGGCTAAACGCGCTCACTTCTCTCAGCAACACTCGCTCACGACCAGCCGATTCACCACAATTGTGCGCCAGACTCGCTCGATTCTTTAACCTTCGTGCTAGCTATGGGCTGCGAACACCGAACTCTTGTCATCCACGGGCGGAATTCGAAGCAATAGCTCTGATAAACGATTGCAATCCGCAAACTCCTGCGGCCTTCGAGCCTCGTCGACAAGATGGCAAGCGCTCAACTCACCGAAGAAGAGCTGCAGCAGAGTGCTCTTCTTTCAGACGAAGATGCCGACATCGAAGACGCACTGGCAGTGCCCGTCGAAGAGTTGCCTCAGGATACCGAGAGTCCCTTGACGAACCCAAACACGCACGACGACGACCTTTCGGATGCGATCGGCGATGAAGACGATGAAAGAGACGCGCCTGCCTTGGACGGCGACATTGAAATGGCCGAGAATGCAGACGATAATAGTGAACTGTCCGAGCAGGACTCTCTAGAAGAGAACCTGGACGAGTACTCTGGCGTTGACATGGATCAGCGCCTGGAGCAAGACGATGGAGATGAAGCTTCGGGCGGTGCGCGCAGTCGCAGCAGCAGTTTGCTAGATGACATTGAGGAGGATGAGGCAGAAGGTGTTGGCGCTGTTAAGATCAGACCAGGCGAAACCGATGATGAGGACGCAGATGAGCCGGACAGCGAGCACTCGGAATCGCACAGTGAGTCTGGCAACGAATCCGAAGGAGGCGAAGCGTGGGACGACGTCGCCGTAGAGGAAGAAGAAGATGAAGACGAAGGTTCAGACGACGCAGCGATGAACGCCTGCATGTTCTGTAAACAAGATGAAGAACATGATCCGGCAGAGGACTTCGAAGAGTACTTGGCTTGCGTAGGATGTGGAGAGAACTGTAAGTGCTCTACATATTAGGGCAGAGCAATATCGCGCAGAAAGCTAACAACATCTATTTAGCACACCAACATTGCGCCAGGGAGGCAGGTGCGTTGCAGGAGTTCAACAGTACATACTCCCCTCTCCCCCGTCAAGCCGTATTGTGTCTAACTGTGCCTTGTAGCTGCTTCTCAGTGGAAGTGCCCCGAATGCGCGACTGCTGATGATGTACCCGCCGACGAGTCTCAAAGGAACGCTTCTCCCGAATATGCAGAAAAACTTGAGGCTGAGCAAGAGCCAGACGCTGAGCACGAACTTGGACTGTCTCCGTCGTCTAGACGGTCAACAGCATCACAAGTAGCGCGAGACCTGCTTCCGCCCCAAAAAAGCACTTCCAAACCTGACTCTCACTCGGTATTCAATCATCTCCTCTTGAACGACGATCCTATGGATGGAACTCGAGTTCTTCGTAAGCGCAAGACGTCTTCTGTCGAAGCTGAGGAAATCGTCATGTCGCTCAGAAAGCGTCGACGAAACACGTCCAAAGATCGAGAATCAAGCCATGGTACAGGCACAGCACAGGAGGGCGCCAACGGAGCTGGGGAAAAAGATACACGACGCAAACTACGTCTACACCCCCCTCGAAAGTCAAAGGCGGTTACCGTCACTCGACGAGGTCAGTCCACCATTGTCAAGATGCGTGTCAAGCCAGCCGCCCTTCGCCGAGTGCTGTCAAGAAAGTCCTCGTCCAATCGAAGAAGAACAGAGAAAGTGGTAGACGCGACGGCTTCGTCCCACGATGGATTGGCTGCAGCCATGGCAGCTTCCTTTACTTCTACTGATTACTCACATCCCTTCTATTCCTTCTTGGACCGAGAGACCGACGATGTAAGAACAAAGCCATACGGAGGCATTCTCAGTGAGAACGAAGCCGATACATCAAGGACTTTGCCGACCAATGATGATCGTCGAAAATTCGATGAAGCCAAGCAAAAAGCCGAGGAGGTATGGCGGGCTCGTCTTCACAGTGTCCAACTCAACCTAGCGACACCAGCCAAGAGGCCCAAGAAAAATGCTGGACCGGCGAGCCAAATTGAGTGTATCGATTTTGGAGGCTGGGAAATCGACACTTGGTATGCCGCTCCCTATCCAGAGGAGTACAGCCGGAATCGCACTCTCTACATTTGCGAATTCTGTCTCAAGTATATGAACTCGGATTATGTCGCCTGGCGTCATAAACTCAAGTGCCCAGCCAAACATCCACCGGGTGACGAGATATACCGGCATGGATCCGTTTCGGTCTTCGAGGTTGACGGCCGAAAAAACCCCGTCTACTGCCAGAATCTCTGTCTCCTCGCCAAACTATTCTTAGGGTCCAAAACACTCTACTACGATGTTGAGCCGTTCCTTTTCTACGTGTTGTGCGAATACGACGCTCTTGGCTACCACTTTGTTGGTTACTTCTCCAAGGAGAAAAGAGCCAGCAGCCAGAACAATGTTTCTTGCATTCTAACCCTGCCTATACACCAGCGAAAAGGCTACGGTAATCTTCTGATTGACTTTTCCTACTTGCTCACTCGCGTAGAGCGCAAGACTGGATCACCTGAGAAGCCTCTTTCGGACATGGGCCTCGTCTCCTACCGCAACTACTGGAGGCTGGTACTATGCCGGTATCTCCTTGACCATGTCGAGGAGGATAAGTCTACGGCACCGGGCCTCAGTGTTCGGCAAATGTCCGACGATACAGGACTGACTCCTGACGACGTTATCTCTGCCCTCGAAGGTCTCCGATGCCTCGTCCGTGATCCAGTTACGGAACTCTATGCCTTCCGTGTCGACCTTTCGTACTGTAACGAATACATAGCAAAATGGGAGAGCAAGGACTACGTCAAACTGAATCCAGACGCGCTCACCTGGACTCCGTACGTCATGGGACGAGGCAATGCTACAAACTTTGAGTTGGGTCCAGCTATCAGCGCGATTGCACCACGAGAAGAAGATGACATCCACAAATCTGTACAGAGTGTATCGCTACCAGCCTCTCAACAAGAAGCAGCAGCCAATGGCACCATTGACAAACCTGCCGTTGCCGAAGGCGGCCCGTCGACCATCACTGAGGATACTGATACAGAAGCGACTGGGCCGAAACTGGAGTCCAATATCTACGAATCGATGGAGCCACATCCAGACGGTCTAATGAACGGCGAGACTGGCCTAGAACAGGCTGAGGATGAGCCGTCACAGCTCAAGGAAGCGCTCCAGTCTACCCCCGAACAATTGGTCGGAGGCGACTGGGCCAGCCTGTACAAAGACGTGCCTCCATCGAGGTTCGAAGTATATCCGCCTCCAGGGGGTCGACGGTCTGACCGGCCGCGACCCAGTGTACCTCGGCCTGTTGTGGTACGCACAACGAGCAGCAACTCCAGACCACGTCGTTCGGGCGGTGGCAGCAGCGCGAGACGGACCACATCGAGCCGACCCAAAAGCAAAAGCTCATCGTCGTCATCTCGGCGTAAAACTGGGGGGACGGGACGTGGACCGGGCCGTTGGCCGAAGGGTACTAAGAAAAGCGATTACGGTAATGCCGACAGTGGGCCCGGTCTCCCGCCAGGCTGGCTTAGAGAGAAACAAGAAAAACAGCGGCTGGCTGGCCTTGCTGTGACCAATGGCGAAGAGGTCGAAGGGCTCACCGCCGAGGGCAACGAGACAATGGATGTGGTTCGCGTGCAGTTTCAGGAAGGGGAACACGAGGACGCGGGAGCCGAGAGAGCAGCAAGCGACCTCAATGGTGCCGTTGGCGGCCAAGCAGAGGACGAGTGATGCCAAACAGCCGATACCCCCTTACACTATTATTATTCCTAGTCTCATTCGAGCCGACCTGTAACATACTGTTTCTAGTAATGCAAGCGCAGCAACTATTTGTTGATTCATATTCTTCTTTTGATTCAAACTGACAGCTGGGGAAATATATTCAGCCAGCGTCCCTAGTGCGGCTGAAGGTAGCTCGGAGAGGTATCAGTAGTACTGCCAATAAATGTATGCCTTTAAAAAAAAAATTAAAAAATTCAATCATTCTTGTGTACAAATCTGCAGGCAAGTAGACCTAAACCAGAGGTGGACATTACTAAGTATTGAGATGTGGCTGACTGAAGGTGTGTCTGGGTTCTAAATTCTGTGGCATCCACGGTTGTCAGCCACATAGTGTGATGGTGAACCTCGGCCCAGCCTCTTCCCAGCACTTTCTGTTATAAAGAAACTGGCTGCCACGCTTCCTATCCGTACCATCCCTCGCAAACACGTCTCCGGCCACCTCAGAGGACCTCGCGATAGCATACCTCCGTATCCATTCTACTTAGCACGTCGACCGTAGAGGAGCCGAAGCTAAATTCACTCAGCCTCTCTTGATGACATGGCCGCAGCCTCCGACTTGACCACCTTCTTGTTGCCTTCACCCAATCGCTGACTTACGCACCTTCTCAGTACGGGCAAGCCCGTGGTAAAGTCTTTGTCTACGTGACACATAGGATGCATGGGCAGCGACGCATTTTCTGAGGAGATTATGCCCGAGTGAACATGGAAGTGAGTGTGTAGACGTGTAGTAAAGCTGCAATGATTGAGGTAATACCTTGGTAAGAGCCGAACAGGTAAGCATGCTGGTAAGGTATCTTAGGTAACTTGGCTGAAATGTCTGCCCATATGGAAGTATGGAAGTCGGGTGTTAGGTTGGCGAGGTTGGGTCCGGCATCAGGGTATCCGCCAGCCGCGTATCCGTCTGTGAGGTGTCGCTGATGGGGTCTACTTGTACCTTAACCCCAAAGCACATGCTTAAATACCACCCACCTAGGTCAGGTAGGTAGCTTTTTTTTAATCGCCTGCAATATGTGAGGCAAAGGTACTCGTCTGGATGAAGACCTGCAGAAGCACATCCTGTTGCATGTTGTTCAAGGCACACCGCCAGCTTTGCGCTACCGAGATGGAAGTACAGGCATCCGCTACACCAAATGACAACGTTAATTTTGTCAAAGTGCCCTAGGCCATATCTACTCGATGACCTCGCCTTTTCTGTAGACCTCCACGACCTCTGTGAATCGACTTGCCATCCAGGTGAATGTCTACTAAGGTACGAAGACACCTTGAGACCTTACTTGTCAAGTAAGGTATTGGTACTTTGTGCCGGGGCAAGGTACGGATACCTTTACCGACACAGCCTTCTGGCTCCACACTGAGGTGACTTCTACGCAGTAGGTAGGTACTCCGTATGCGTGGGATAGACCTGGAAGGAGAGTGCTCCAGTGCTCCAGTGCTCCAGCGCTCCAAAGTCTTGGACCTCCGAGTCGCAGCCTCCGTCTCCGACCGCCCGGCCAAGTTGCATTACGCACACGCACTCGCCGCACCGCCAGAGACATGAAGTGTGACACTCAGGTCGTCACTCCCGCCCCAGTGCCAAGTGCCCAGTGCCCAGTGTCAAAGTCAGTGCCAGTGCCAACCGAACCGGGACCTTTCTGTCTTTTTGCCTTCCAAGTTCCACGTTGCTTTCTCAAGTTGCTCGTCTTTGACAAACTTTAATGCTTCATCTTCAAAACTTCCATCTTCCGACAATCGCGACGTTCTAGGCACAAGCAAGCGCCATATTCGTCGACGAAAATCTACCCACTAGCCAGCTAGGCAGTCCGTCTCCGTCCCTCAGTCTGCAGGGCTCCGCTATCCGCCGTCATCTGGCCTGCCTCCTCACTCCAACCTCTGGCGAAGTCGGCCTTACGACCCGTTCATCCCCCTCCGCCGACCCTTCGTCTGCCAACGCTCTGTGCTAAGCCGCCCTTCGATTCGTTGGACCAAGCTGTCGTCACAAGCGCCCCTCCCACCTCCAACCTTTGCCATCCATCATCAGCCTGCCTCCTTGCTGCGCTCTTATCCAACCCTCCGACAACACTGTCAATCATTCTGCGTGCTACTGCTCGTCGCATCAGCATTAAGCAATCGCCTGCGTTGGGCTCAAGCTCTCCGTTGTCGCCCCAATCGCGCCCAGCTACATCCCATCGCTGTCGTCACTTTCTTCCAGCGCATCCGACAGTCCACTTTCTCCCAAACAATACCCAACCTCCCTACCTTACGGGAACCGGCTTTGGCATCGCCTGCCAATCCATCGCACACCACACTCTGACACAACAACACCCTCAGACGGACTGACGACCACAACACCGCCAAAATGTCTAAGGTTATGCGAAGTGTCAAGAACGTGACCAAGGGTTACTCCAGTGTCCAGGTCAAGGTCAGAGAAGGTGAGTCGCAGCTTTCCCGAGCAGTCATCCTCATTAAGTCTTTGGAATACATCCTGACACCCGGCTCTTAGCAACCAGTAATGATCCATGGGGCCCTACCGGAACTCAGATGAGCGAGATTGCTCAGCTCACGTACAACACGTAGGCTTTTCCTTCACCCATCGACCCTGGGAGTACGCTCAATTGACAATTCAGATCTACCGAGTTCTATGAAATCATGGACATGCTCGACAAGCGCTTGAACGACAAGGGAAAAAACTGGAGGCACGTTTTGAAAGCCCTCAAGGTGCTCGACTACTGTCTGCACGAGGGCTCCGAGCTTGTCGTGACGTGGGCGAGACAGAGCATCTACATCATCAAGACATTGCGCGAGTTCCAGTATATCGATGAAGATGGCAGAGATGTCGGTCAAAACGGTATGCGCCGCCCTCTACCATTCCTAGTGCATTCACTTTAGTCAATTCTCGGGATTTCTAACAGAGTGGCCAGTACGTGTTGCCGCCAAGGAACTTACGTCACTCATCCTGGACGAAGAGAGGCTTCGAGCCGAAAGAAGCGATCGCAAGTCATGGAAGTCCCGCGTCACCGGGCTAGAAGAATTCGCTCCTCAGCACACCAGCCCTACTCAGCCGAGGGTCCGCCGCCGTATGAGCAACGAGGACGATACCGAATACAGACTCGCCATTGAGGCTAGCAAGCATCAAGAGGAAGAGGACCGCCGAAAACGAGCCGGCCGCGGCGCCAACGAAACCGAGGACGATGACCTAGCTAAGGCGATCAAACTCAGCAAAGAGGAGGACGAACGGCGCAGGCGAGAGATGGAAGACAACAACGCCTCGCTCCTCTTCGATGACACCCCTGTTCAGTCAACGCAACCCCAGTACACTGGATTTAACCAAGGCTACCAGCAAGGAAGCGCTGTAGACTTCTTCGCCAATCCTATCGACCAGAACCAACTTCAGACGCAACCCACCGGTTACATGAATAATGCCTACACCGGATACCAACAGCCGCAAGCGACAGGATTCCAGAATGGCTACGGCGGCAACGGGTTCGGCATGGGGATGGACCCTTACGGACAACAACAGGGCATGCAAGGCTTCCAGCCGCAGCCAACGGGCTACAATCCTTACGCTCAGCAGAATGTTACCCCTCAGGAGACAGCCTCGCAGCCAGGAAGCAATAACCCGTGGTCGACTGGTTCGATGAAGGCGGGCAACCCGATGAAACCAATGCAGACGGGTTCCAACAACCCATTCGCGTCCTCATTCGGCCGTCCTCAGACGCAATCTTCTATGCCCCCCTTGCCAGAACAGAAGACACTCTCGGCTTTCAGCCAGCCCAACTTCGCCCAGCAGCAGCAGCAGCAGCAGCAGCAGCAGCCGCTGCCTCAGCAACCTCAACTGACAGCGCAGCCGTCTTTTGGAACTCCACAGAAGGAGCTTACAGACCACGAAGCCAAGCTGAACGCCTTGCTTGCTGGGGGAGACGGTATGGACACATACGGCAACACCGGCCAGACACGTATTCCCGCGCAGCACACTGCACCTGGGACCTTTGTCAACAGCGCCGGCTCTGGTGCTCAGCGACTCACTGCAGAGGCAACTGGAAGCAACCCCTTCCTCCGATCACAATTCACAGGCATGCCCAGCATGTCATATGGGCAGCAAATGCCGGCTGCTACAGGTCCCGCAGGTATCAACGGCAGTAACAATCCATTTGCGGTCGGAAGACCACAGCAGCAAAACACTCAGCCGCAGGATCTCATTCAGTTTTAGGTCGCCGTGTCACGGGTGATATACTGCGAAGGCTGATGCAGGTGCTTCATCATCGACACTGTCCAAGCTAGCGATTGTTTGCAATAAGGTTCAAAAGGATTCTTTGATTGTTTTATTTTTAGAGTCTGGGGGATGCGGAGGTTTTTACTTGCGGTGCGGTCACATACCCGTCAGAGGACTCAACTTGTTCCTGTTCATAGTTGGCCGGCGGTTTGCTTCGATTTACATTTACACAGCTTGTCTATAGCGCTCTTCAATGAGCCAATTATGATCTTTGAAATCTTGCCACAGCATATACCACAAGCCCATACACTATCACTCGTCAACGCTTTCAGTGATGATTAACGGAGGGGTTTAATGTCGTCTCATGACCGTTGCGTGCAGTACCGTGCTTCCCTTGCAAGATGATCACGATTAGCACTTACACCCAGTAACCATCTTGGCCAAAACTTCTACTTAATCTTTCGATTCTACTGAAGGGTTACGGCAAGGCTGTGTTCTCGAGTGTGGCAGCCTAGGTAGAATCATAAATGAGCACCAACTGGTCGTGGATTCGTAATGCAAAGAAAGGTTTCTGACAAATGCACAAGGTCCAGACTCTCCCTAATTTCAACGGAAGACTACTTGACCTATTGGGACCGGATTAATGGGATCTCAAGTAGGTAGATATCCCTTGGGACATGCATTTGGTTGTATGAATCAACGTCAATAGCCAAAACGTAATCTGATGACCTAGTAGGCGTTTTTCCATGGATGTCGTTTGTGCCCACGATGTGAGAGCTGCAAAGGTACCATTACTAATAAAACTAGGCGGAAGCTACTTACGGGTGGCTCTGCCTACAACTGCCTGGAACAAGATTCTAGCTTGATCATTGGCTGATTTTTCCAAGCTTCTTCAATTTGTCGAATCGGAGACAGGCATTGTCCTCAGGCAGCAGTTGCCGGAAGCTACCTAGCACGCCTAGATCTCGCCCGCGGGAGCTACTACCTCACCTTACCTAAGCTTCCCGCGCTACTTGGGCACCTTTCCAACCGCGCCAGCTTTGGAGGTAACCTCTGCAAAGAGACGTGAGCTCAAGGCCATTTACCTACTTAAATCATTTCACCCTTCTCGTAGGCATACGCGACTAACCCGCAAACTTCACCTGGCAAGTTTGACAGCATTTTTGACTGCTGCATTTCTGTTGTCTTGCTGCTTCGGTCGACGTCTTGACGACTTGCATTCCCCAGTACCTTCCTTGGGCTGTTCCATCCCCTGCCCCTTTCGTACCAGTCAGTACCTGGGCAGCGCGCATCCCTTCCCACCCCCCAGCCTTTTTTTCTCCACGTATCTCTCCGTTCCTCAGCGCGCTTCGCAAAGTGCAAAAAAAACTCGACCACAATCTTAGCTAGGTGTACTCGACACAGCTCACCCAAGTCACGTCGTCAATCGATTCCGCCGACGCGACGACAGCACATCAACATCATCGGCACCCCTCCGATCCGATTGCGCTGCATGTTTGTCCGCAACTGATTGTCGGCGACACATACTGCGTCCACGAGCCTGGACCTACGCCCTCGTCGCGCCATCGATCAACTGGCCACGACCGTATCACGACTTCGTCGCTGCTAGTCATCGCCCATCATGTCCGGCTTTGGCAGCACCGGCTTCGGCGGCTTTGGCTCGACCAATAATCAGCAATCTACTGGTTTTGGCGGTTTCGGGGCCACCAACAACACCACTGCTAGCACTGGTAAGTAGAATCCATCTCCGTCGCATCACCTCACCTTGTCGTCCTGTCTCATTCCACTCCTTCCCCGATTGCCTGCCAACTAACTACCGTGTGCTCAAGGCTTCGGCTCTGGCAACACTACAAACAATGCCTTTGGGTCTACCGGTACCACCAATACCGGTGGCGGCTTGTTTGGCGGCGGCGGCGGCACAACCAGTGCTTTTGGCGGCACGTCATCGGGTAGGTTGATCTCGCCGCTGTCAGGAGTGGATGATGCACAGGCTCCATCAATAGCATGCTAACTTGACGTGCTTTCTAGGATTCGGTGCCAACACAGGCTCGACCTTCGGTGCCGCAAAACCCGCCTTCGGAGCCACTCCATCTACCGGAGGTGGCCTTTTCGGTGCATCCAGCACCAACAACACAACAGCCGCTCCGTCTACAGGCTTTGGCGGCTTCGGCGCCAACACCGCAACTACAAATACCTCATCGCCTTTCGGAGGCACCTCGGGCGGGGGCTTATTCGGCAGTGCCAACAAACCCGCTTTCGGCTCCGGCACCGCTAATACTACCGGCGGCACATCGCTCTTTGGCGGTACCACGTCTACTGGTTTCGGCGGGACTACGAATACTACCAGCGGTGGCTTCGGCGCGACGATGAACCCCGGCATTGGATCCAACGTTGGCGACCCGCCAGGCACCGCGATCACTCCCTTCCAAGCACACCAAGAGAAGGAGACTACTGGAGCTGGAAACCAGTCCAACTCCTTCCAAAACATCCTGTTCCAAGAGCCGTACAAGAAGTGGTCGTCCGATGAGTTGAGGTTGGCTGACTACGCTCAAGGCCGTCGTCACGGCAATGCCAGTGGAGGAGGAGCCTTTGGTGTTTCCAATTTTGGCAGTGGCGGATTCGGAGCGACGAACAACCAGCAGACCACAGGATTCGGAACAGGCGCTTCTACTGGAGGAGGCCTCTTTGGTGGTGGAGCCAACAATACCACAAACACAGCAACAAGCACCGGCGCCTTTGGAGGTGGTTCTACCGGAGGTTTCGGTGCTGGCGGCGGTGGCTTGTTCGGAAACAATGCCGCTAAGCCGGCGAACGGGGGAGGCCTTTTCGGCAGCGGAACAGCGACCACAACGACACCTGCTCAGTCTGGCGGTCTCTTTGGCGGTGGTTCTACCGGAGGTTTCGGTGCCACAGGAACCACTGGTGGATTCGGAGCCACCAACAACAGCACTGGAGGCGGTCTTTTCGGCTCGAACAACACCGCAACCCAAAACAAGCCGTCAGGCTTTAGCTTCGGAAACACTGGAGCGACTACCGGTGGCTTTGGGAACACCGCGAGCACCGGCTTCGGGGCGAACAACAACACCGCCGGCAACACCAGCACTACGGGTGGGTTATTCGGAAGCAACACCGGACAAGCTACAGGTGGTGGTCTCTTTGGCAACAACCAAGCACAGCCTCAGCAGCAAAGCACCGGCTCGGCGTTTGGTGGAGGATTCGGTCAGCAAAACCAGCAGACAGGCGGCGGTGGACTGTTCGGAAATACCCAGCAGAAGCCAGCAACAGGAGGTGGTCTCTTTGGAGGCGGCGGCGGCGCGACGACAGGTGGAGGACTTTTCGGCGGTGGAAACACTTCTTCCACCTCATTTGGTGCCACAAATACGAACACGAACACTGGCGGTGGCCTCTTTGGCGCGAAGCCGGCAGCTACCGGCGGAGGTTTATTTGGATCCAACCCGGCAGGACAGACCAACAATGCTGGTGGCGGCCTCTTCGGCGGCGGCTTAGGCCAAAGCAATCAGACTCAGCAACAGACTGGACAAACTTCTCTATTCGGAGGGGCCCAAAACCAGGCCAAGCCTGGCGGCCTGTTTGGCTCATCCCAACCCGCCAGCAGCGGCATGTTCGGTGGACAAAACAACCAACAGCAGGGCGGCATGTTCGGAGGTGCCAACCAGCAGCAACAGCAACCGCAGAATTCCTTATTCGGTGGTTCGCTGCTGGGCAACTCGCAAGGAGTTAGCCAAGGCCCCCAGTCTCTCACGGCCAACATCAATGACGTCTCTGCGTACGGCTCGCCCTCGCTTTTCTCCAACTTGGGAGGTTCAGAGACGCCCAATCCCGGACCTCTAGCCACACCTCTTTCAAGCAAGTCTAAGCCTAGACGTAGCTCGATCTTGCCCATGTACAAGTTGAACCCCGCATCAGCCGCTCGCTTCGTCACTCCCCAAAAGCGAGGCTTCGGGTTTTCATACAGCACCTATGGTACCCCCGGTGGCAGTCCTTCAAGCGCAGCGAGCACTCCTGGCGGTGCCAGCCGAAGCTTGTTGGGTTCCTCGAGCTTCAATCGAAGCTTGAGCAAGAGCGTGTCAACCAGCAACCTGCGGAGAAGCTTCAATGCTGAAGATAGCATCCTTGCACCTGGTGCTTTCTCTGCCAGCTCTGGGCCTCGCTACTACGGCCAGAATGGAAGTGTCAAGAAACTGATCATCAACAAGGACATGCGCAGCGACCTATTCTCTACCCCGACCAAGGAAAAGCCTTCTACTGATCTGGTCAATGGCTCTCGCAAGCTGTCGAAGAGGGTCAGTTTTGATACTAGCACGATGGATGCCCCTGAAGTCGATGACAACGACAGTGTCTTGGGATCTACCCCAAGAGTTGGGACCGTCGCTCAAGAATCGACTCCCGCCAGTGTCAACGTTAACGGAAGCAAGCCCGCTAGCGCTTCCGCAGAGGCGGATCCCAGCAAGGGTAAAGAGCTCGCTATCGTTCATGAGGAGGACACTTCCTCCCAAGCACCCGAAGTCAACAAGGAGGGCCTCGACGTTACTCCCGGCGCCTACTGGATGAGTCCGACTAAGGAAGCTCTCGCCAACATGAACAGAATGCAGCGTCAACAAGTCACGAACTTCACTGTGGGCAGAGATAACGTCGGCAGTGTTCGCTTCAAGGTCCCCGTCGACCTTACCAATATTGACCTGGACGAGATCTTTGGCGGAATCGTCATCCTTGAAACCCGATCTGCGACCGTCTACCCCATTGCAGCCAAGAAGCCTCCTGTCGGCAAGGGACTGAATGTTCCGGCTCTCATCTCTCTGGAACAGTCTTGGCCACGCGGTAGAGATAAGCGCCCCAGCAACGATGCCAAGCGTTTCAACAAGCACATTGAGCGCCTCAAGCGCATCGAAGACACGACCTTTGAAAGCTACAACACCGATACTGGCGTGTGGAAGTTCTCCGTTGAACATTTTACCACCTACGGCTTGGAGTATGATGAGGATGACGACGAGCCCGAGCAGTCTGCAGTCCAGCAGTCCCACGAAGAGGTTTCTTTCAGCAACGCTTCTCAGGAAGACTCCTATGATTCGGAGTCTAGCCCACGTGAAGATGACACCTTTGACTTCCGCAGAAACAAGCGACGCGCTCTTCCCGGCGCATTCGACTATCGTGATGAAGACTTTGGTGGTATCGAAGATGCTCAACGCCCCTCCCAGCGCCAGTCTTTTTTAGGGGATAGCTTCGCGGGTTCGACGTCCAATGCGCTCATTCTGTCGACTGAAGAGGAGACAGACGATCAGGACAACGGATATGGCACGTCTGAGGATGAGGACATGGCGGGTACTCCAGTCAGACGCCATCTTGCCGCGGAGCAACCAATCGACTCGCCAGAAGGCGATGGTACTGCCCCAACAAGCGAAACACCAGGAGGCATCCTTCGAGCAAGGATGCGGGCACTGAAGGGTTCGGCTACTCCCATGAAGCTTCAGGTTGCCGGTGGAGATGAGTGGATGGACATGCTTCAGCGGTCTGTCAGCCCTCAAAAGAGAGATCGGGCGTTTTTGCGAAGTGCGAACGAGACAGCATTGCGTCCAACTGCCGACGATGCTGATGCAGTAAGCCAGAGAGGCCGAGTTGTGTCAGATGGCCGTGGATTCGCTACAAGCATCGATTTGATGAACTCGCTGTTTGAAAAGGCAAAGGCGCCGCCCATGCCTGCGCCGACAAGAGGCTTCGTTCAGGTTGGTGAATACTTCATGGTCTAGGGGTTGCTAAAACTCGGCAAACCGGTTTCGGGCTCTGATTGACTATCCTGTACTTAAGATGAGATCATTTGACTAAAATAAATTTCTTTCTAGTGGCCCTACGAGCGACAAACCAAGTCATTCGTTGACCAGTCCGATATGAGTGACGCCGACCAAGCCTTTCACAGTTCAATGAGGCCCACCTGGGGACCCGACGGAACCTTACTGTTCACATCGGTCCGTTCGTCTCTTGAGGATGCCAGCAAGCAAGGCGCAGCCAGCAACCTGATGATCACGAAGAATGTCATCCAAGCAGAAGGGCGAGAAATTCAAGCGGCCAAGTTTTCCAACGAGGTAAGCCCGTTTGGTGGCACGCCATGAAGTACAGCGACTAACACACGTCAGGACTCTGCTAAAGCCCTCGAAAACCATATTCGCCTGACCAACGTTGAGCTCACCGGGGGTGTCCCGAAGCTGTCGTTGCAGTCCGGTTCGCTCAAGTCTCTGTTCCATGATCAGGACTCAAGCAACCCTGCGAATGCTCACGAGAAGCTTGTTTGGGAGCTTGCCTGTATTCTCTTCGACGGTGACGCCAGCATCGAGTCTCGCAGAAGCACGCTATCCCAATTTTGGGCAACGCTTGTTGACTCTGCATCATCACGGTCTGTTGCTCTTGCAAAGTCCAGCGAAGAGAAGGCCATCGCAGCCTTGTCTGGTCACCGAGTCCAAGATGCCTGCAAGCACTTGCTAGACGGGAAAAACTTCCACCTTGCGACGCTAGTATCACTGATTGGTAGCAACGACCAGTCAAAGAAAGACATGCGCGAGCAACTCAGCGAGTGGCAAGACGCCAACTTCCTGTCTGAGTTCGCCGACCCTGTCCGAGCGATATATGAGATTCTAAGCGGCAACGTTTGCGTGTGTGAAGGGAAAAAGGAGGTTCCCCTTCATGACCGCATTGAGTCATTTGTCATCTCCGAACGATTTGGCCTAGATTGGAAGCAGGCATTCGGTCTTCGCTTGTGGTACTCAATTTCGCGCAAGGATGACCTTTCTGCCGCGGTCCGCGTGTTCAAGGAGGACGTGGCCCAGGATAGGGAGCAGCGTCCACAGACGTGGTACGTTGAGCAAGGCATTCCGGCACTCTGGGAAGACCAAGACCAAGACCTGCGGGAAGACCTCCTATGGGGTTTGCTCAAACTGTACGCGGACGGCGAGGCCGACTTGGAGGCTGTCTTGCGACCAGAGAACAGCCAATTATCACCACTGGACGTCCGGCTCAGCTGGCAACTCAGCCGCGCGCTCCTCTCTACTGGCAAGGTGGCGTATGGCCGCGACGCGACCGAAAAGGCTGACGCTCTGACAATTTCCTTTGCCGACCAGCTCATCAATGAGGGCAGTTGGCTGGAGGCTACCTTTGTGCTACTGCATCTCAGCCAGGCTGACAGAAAGGCGAAGGCTGTTCAGGATAATCTTTGCCGCCATGCTGCCCTTTTGGGCCCGGAAAACGGAAGTAACTTCACCACGCTCGCCCATACTCTGAAGGTGCCGGCCTCGTGGATTTGGGATGCCCAGGCTCTTTATATGCGAGCGGTGAAGAGAGATGCTGCTTCCGAAGTGCAGTGCCTTTTACGTGCCGGCTCATATTTCGAGGCCCACGAGGTTTTCGTGCACAAAGTTGCGCCTTCTGCCGTCATCAGCCGCGATTATAACGAGCTGGCCTCTATTCTGGCCCGTTTTGAGGATCACAAGAACGACATTGCAGGCTGGACTCTGGGTGGTGAGGTCTACAAGACCTTTTTGGAGCTTGTGGATCGTCGCAGGCAGCGACAACAGGTCTCTTCGTCTACTCTCGAGAAGTTGGTTGCAGGCCTTCCTGCTATGCGCGAGCATGCAGAGAGTGCCAATGTAACGAGTCTGGCAGCCATCTCAGAGATGAGCTCAACAGTGGCAAAGGTTATGGTGGAGACCTCCAGACAAGATCAGGTAAGAATGTCCGCGGGCCAGTTCTCGTTGACACGATGTACTAACAAAATCTCCTTCGCAGGACGTTCCTCGTGTATTAGGTCTCCCCGTCACAGAGGACGGTCACCTCAAACACTCCCTGCAACTAGGCCTTTCCTACTATGAAGGATTGATGGCCGGAGCCAGGTAGGGGATATGAGAATAGAAAAAATGGATAGAGAGAAGCTAGGGTGTAGAGGGAGAATGCTTTCTGGAGTTGGCCCTGGCGTCACGCACGCCCAGATGGAGGGAAAGGAAGCAATAATGTATCATGTATGTTGTAAGGCGTAGCTGCATTCTGGCGTATCCAGAAATCTATATGTTTTGCCTGAATGGCGTTGTACTGTCGGAAGCACCAAAATAATTGTTTTCATCGATTTAAATGGCCCAAATAGTGTGTGACATGTGTGTTTTTGCCTCTTGTTGCGTTGTAAGGTCGTGGGACGGGAGAATTGAATGTAGGTTCATGAGCCACTTGAGTCAACCCACTTTGAAACCTAATAAACACCGGTTGGGCGGGCGCTTGTTGCTGAGGATCTGGCTTTCACCTCCAAGTTTTAACAACACTTGCAATTCAATATTACACAAATTGAGAAGTTTTCGCACTCAACCATCGCTCATCTGGGTTTGTGCCAGCATACGTGGTGCCTCAACTACAGCACCCAATTCACCAAATCCTGCATGTAGCCACCATCGGCCATGTCACAGCCCAAAAACTGGCCCTCGGGTCTGCCATACCTTTTAGCGCCGGCACACTCCAAGCTCCTGAGCCAAGCACAACGGCAAGCCATCGCACAGAAACCCCCAGACGTGCCCGACATCCCCGCGCAAGCCACCGTGCTCCCCAGCCCGCTGGTCAAGATCACGCCCATCACAGACGCGGGGCACCCGGCCCAGGGCCAGTGCGGGCTCTTTGCGACACGGCACCTCAAGCCAGGGACGTTTGTCCTGCCGTACCTGGGCACGGTACACCCCGGGGCCGGGACCTTGGAAGCCGAAGCCGGGACGGAGAAGTCGGATTACGACCTGTGGCTGGACCGGGAGGCCGAGGTGGCGGTGGACGCGGACAAGGGCGGGAACGAGGCCAGGTTCATCAATGATTATCGGGGCGTTGGGGAGAGGCCTAATGCGGAGTTTCGGGAGGTTTGGTGTCAGAGGTGGAGGCAGAAGTGTATGGCTGTGTGGGTGCTGCCCGAGGGCAAGAATGGACGGGGGAAGGGGGGTATTGGGAAGGGGGAGGAGATTTTGGTGAGTTATGGGAAGGGGTTTTGGGGGAGTCGGAGGAATGAGGATGGTTGAGGTCCTTTTGGCATTAGAATTGTTATTGCCTAAATGAAGACACCTCACATGTGATATAGATGACAATGGGTTATTTGTATTGATCTACCTATTCTGTCGTCCAAGTGGCTAGGACTGACGTCCATCTCATCCCAGAACGAGGAAAAGAAAGGTCAGGATGGATTATAAGACAGCCAAATCCAAGCGACTCGGACTTTTTGGCCGATGTTATTGACTTGTGTCTGCCTGGCTTGGTAAGGCACCACAATGTGCTCAAGGTCTAAGAGGCTGTGCCAAAACATGCCTGGACCGATGGCGTACTCAAGAGTACTGGAACGTAAAAACAACGGCGAATACATGAGAATGGCTGCCACGGCTTCTCGTCTTTATCAAAAAATTGACCGGATGAGGCTCTCGAAAGTCTATAAATATAGTATCGAATACCTACCACTTACAGTCTGCATGTATCAAGCTAACTAGAGACAAAATGTTCACTTTGAATCACGCCGCCGGCCAACCATAATGTCCTGCGGTATACACAGCAGACCTTCAAGCCAAAGTCGGTTATTTTGTGGAACACTAGGATCTCACTTGTGAGCCTAGGTGGAAGGCATCATCACTTCTGAGCCGGGTGTGGTCAACCACTGCAGTCTGCTGCATATGAGTCGGGCAACGAAGTGTTTGACATCGGGATTGCACGAATCCCGTCCAAGCCTTACACGTACGAGACTACTAACGAGCACTTTTCTGCCAGGCATGGCGCCAAGTCGATGGCGCATTACTCTGCCTTTGCCCAGACGCGTACGATATTCGTTGGCAGTCCATTCAGGTTCATCTTTTCCCTTGAGATGTTAAGCATTCTGAACATGGATGCTGTTATGAAATAGATGCCAGTCCGAGTGCCGTGTTCCGCCCGCATCATACGAGATCTATCGTGTTCAACTCTACCAATTCTCCCGGTCTGACCAAGCTACCTTACTATGTATACATAATACGAATACATAAGTAGAAATCACGACAATAGTTTCCGTAAGGTAACCTATTTCGGGTAAGCATGTGTGCCAAGGATCCTTGGTGATTCTTGGGGGCTGAACATTTTGGAGGTAGTGACGACGACGATTATACGGGAAAGTGCACGGTGGGCAGTGTGGCCTATCATTTTAGGTTGGGTGGAGAAGGCACCGCCCGAAACGCAAATCAACGTTTGCCCGGGCCCAGGGGAGCTTCCATACTGTTGGCTGCGTGGCTGCTGCTTCCACCGTTCCATGCTCAATCTCCAGGCTCTAAGCGAGCTGTGGAGGACGCGCGCCCCTGTCATCCCGTAACTTACCTTAGGTTACCTTGCAGGTGTGGGCCGTACGGACTTCAGTAAACGCCTTTCTTTCCTGCCCGGGTGGCGTCCGGCGCGTTCATCCCGAATTTGCGCAAACTTCGAGACGTTCCGACGTTCATCTCAGGTGTCTGGAAAAGGAGTTTTGGCTCTACCCAGGAACCTTCAATTCGTCTTACTCCGACTCTGTAGTGACGAAGGGGAATCGAGTCGTTCAGTCTTCCTTCTCCCGACCAAGAGTCTGCGCCGAGTCTCAATCCTTAAGGGACCACTTTCATTACAAAGCGGCATCGCCATTTGTTTTCTTTCCCGTCGCTTTGACTCCGATTCCCTTCCTTCTCCCATGTCCAGGCACCCCGGGCCTGGCCAATTTTCAACGACATCCTCAACATCGTGCACATTTCGTATTGGAGACCTCCTCTCCTTCTACCTGCTGACCCCTTCGCCTCCATCGTCGACTTGGGCCTTCTACCTCAACACCTAACTCCGGACGACACTGAGAGGCAGTGGAAAGTAGAACACGCCCATCGGCCGACGCTCGCCAAACATGGCGTTCCTACGCCAAACATGGACACTCACATTAAAGAACTGGAAAATCATATTCCGCCACTCCATCTCCGCCATCTTCATCGCCTTTATTCTTCCTATAGCTCTGACCACCTTCTTCAGCTTTGCAAAGAATCTCTTTGTTCCTCCCGCTGTATATGGCGTTTCTGATCCGAGGCATATTCGCACTCTCCCAAACGCACTCAATGCTGCCGCCAGCGCTGGGAGACATAAAGTCGTCTTTGTAAATGGAGGCTTTTCTGGAGGTGACATCGACAAGGTCATCGATCAACTCGCCACTTCTGTCGAAAGCGCCGGCAAGACCGCTCTCCGCCGCACGTCCACTACTGAGCTATCGCTTGACTGTCCTACCAACCTTCGCGGCGTTTCCAATTGCTACGGAGCCGTTGTCTTCCAGTCATCGCCTTCAGAAGGAACCGGAGACTACTGGAACTATACCCTTCGCAGCGACGGGGCCTTGCGAAGTATCGTCATTGACGTCGACTCGGACAAAAACGATGCCCAGATCTACCTGCTGCCATTGCAGAGAGCCGTCGATGAGGCAATTGCTTCCGTTCAGGCCACTTCCGGTTCTACCTCAATTTCTGTCCAGCAAGGCCCTCTCCCCGGCACCGTCGACGAATATCCCTTTACCAGCCTAACCCAAGAAGAGCGTGCCGTCCGCGTTAGGATCAACTATCAAAGCGCCATCACGAACTGGATGGGCGTTGCCTTTATGACCAGCGTTCTTTTCATCACATATCACCTCACTGGCTTCATCGCGACCGAGCGCGAGAGTGGCATGATCCGCCTTGTTGATGCTATGATGCCCGTCAAACACAGATGGTTCACCCAGGCTGCCCGTATCATTTCCTACCACGCCGCTTTCACCGTCGTCTACCTTCCGGGATGGATCATAGGATCATTGGTGCTGCGTGCCGGCGTCTTTGCTCGTACCAACGTTGGCATCGTGCTTGTATATCATGTCCTGAACGGCATAGCCATGGCCTCCCTGTCTATCCTGGCATCTTCACTATTCAAGAAGGCTCAGATCAGCGGTATCGCCGCCGTACTCGCTATCATTCTCCTTGGAATACTCGCTCAGTCCATTAGCTACCCCAGTACCGCTGCCGTTGGTGTCCTCGCCTTTCTCTTCACTCCATGCAACTACGTGTACTTCATTACTTGGATGGCACGTTGGGAGCGAGAAGACCTCCCAGCCGACCTGTCCAAGGTCGCTCCCAAGAGCCCGTGGGATATTTCCGGCATCATTCTCTGGGTTTTCTTGATCATCCAGATTCTTGTGTACCCTTTGCTCGGCGCTGTGATCGAGTCCTCCTTGCACGGCACTACTACCAGAGGCAGAACGATCGTATTTAATCATGCTCAAGCTCAGTCCAACGCCGACGAGCCGGCTGTGCGCTTGCAAGGCTTCACCAAGGTCTACAGCCCTTCTCCGATCCGGCGTTTGTTCTCCTTCATCTCAAAGCCACGCGAGTCCGTTCGCGCAGTCGACGGCCTGACATTGGATGTTCGGAGAGGACAAATCCTGTGCTTGCTTGGTGCCAACGGTAGCGGAAAGTCCACAACATTGGACTCCATTGCTGGCACAAGCAAACTCACAGGCGGCACCATCACTATTGACGGTACCGGTGGACTAGGAATCGCCCCGCAAAAGAACGTCATGTGGGATGACCTGACCGTGGAGCAGCACATTCAGATATGCAACAGGCTCAAGTCCCCCGGAAAAGGTGCAAGCAAGCAGGAAATACAAGACCTAATAAGGTCTGTTGACTTGGAGACGAAAGCGAAAGCTGTGTCGAAGTCACTTTCTGGCGGCCAGAAACGCAAGTTGCAACTGGGCATGATGCTGACAGGAGGAAGCGCGGTTTGCTGTGTCGACGAGGTCTCGAGTGGCATCGACCCTCTGTCACGACGCAAGATTTGGGATATTCTACTAGCAGAGCGCGGAAGACGGACGATAATCCTCACAACACACTTTCTCGACGAGGCTGATCTCCTGGCCGACCACATCGCTATTCTTTCCAAGGGCACGCTACGTGCTGATGGCTCTTCAGTTGAGTTGAAAGATCGCCTGGGTGGCGGTTACCGAGTCCACGTGAACAAGGAGATAGGTATGGGCAATACACCCGACATCGAAGGAGTTCAGAAGAAGATACAATTCGATCTGGTTAGCTATATCGCCCCATCTTCGTCACTTGCCGCGCAGGTGATTCGCACTTTGGAAGCCAACAACTTTCACGATTACCGTTTCTCCGGGCCCACCATCGAGGACGTCTTTCTTCAATTGGCTGAGGAAATCCACGGTTCCAAGTCGAGCGAGATTGTCCCTGATTCAGGTTCAGATCTGAATGAGAAGGGGGTAGCTAGCGACAATGGCGCTACTCCTCAAGCTGGACTTCAACTCCTAAGCGGCCAGCAAATTGGATACATGCGGCAGGCTGCTATACTTTTCCGGAAAAGAACAACAATCCTCAAGACAAATTGGATTCCCTACCTTGCAGCATTCGTCTTACCCGTCGCAGCCGCTGGCCTCGTCACCCTATTTATCAAAGGCCAAACACAAAGTGGCTGCGCTCCGTCTGAAGAGCGCTCGCTTGATCAGACGCAAGGGTTCAGTCTCACGGATTTTACGTGGAAACTAGTCCTTGGACCTAGCTCGCGATTTGACCTCAACACTGCCGCCAGTGTTCTTCTGCCAGTATTCAACGCTGCTGCCGGCAGCTCTGGCAATGGTTCGACCTCCGGGACCGGAACCGACTTCGCAAGGCAACTACTCGCCGAGAACGCCACTTTCACAGACAGCTTCAGAGCCTTTCAAGACACCGTGGTTGCACGGCGGGTCGAGACTGTTCCTGGTGGTATCTGGCTCGGAGACGACTCCACGGTGCCCACCATTGCATACATGTCCAACTACAACGGTTTACTGAACCCTATTTTGAGTCAGAACATTTTAAATATGCTCCTTAGCAATGTTACTGTCATGATGGCATGGGCACCCTTCGCTACGCCTTGGCAGCCCAACGATGGCAACTCGCTACAGTTCCTCGTATATACCGGAATCGCACTTGCATGCTACCCCGGCTTCTTCGCCCTGTACCCAAGTCTGGAGCGTCGACGACAGGTTCGTGCCTTACAGTACAGCAATGGAGTTCGGGTTCTGCCCTTATGGGCGGCCTACTTGGCATTTGATTTCATCATCGTTCTCGCGTCAACAGCTTTGGTCACCATAATCTGGGCTGTTTCGTCCGGCATTTGGTACCACATTGGATACATCTTTCTTGTCTTCATGCTCTACGGGCTGACTGCAATTTTACTGGCCTATGTCATATCCCTGTGGTGCAAGACGCAACTGTCTACTTATGCATGGGTGGCTGCTGGACAGGCGGTTCTATTTTTGGTCTACTTGATAGCCTACATGTGCACTATCACCTATTCCCCAGTTCCCAAAGTCGACCGAAACATTCTCGTTGCCCACTTCGTCATCTCGGCTTTTGCACCTATTGGTTCTGTCGTCCGGGCTATGTTCCTGGTTCTGAACTTATTCTCAACGGCCTGCGATGGACGACAACTAGCGGCGTATCCTGGTGGCATTCTTCAGTACGGCGGACCGATCTTGTACTTGGTTCTGCAGTCTATCCTTCTATTCGCGCTGCTGCTATGGGCTGATAGCGGCTCCGTTGGCTCTTCAGTCCGACGACTCTGGCAGCGGAAGTACGATGGACCATCGGATGATGGCAGCGTCGCCGACGAGGAAGTCACAAACGAACTGAAAAGAGTCACTACGACATCGGGCAGTGACGACGGCCTCCGGGTGATTCATCTGACCAAGACTTTTGGCAAGAACACAGCGGTCGATAACGTAACATTTGGACTCAAGCGTTCCCAGGTTTTTGCCCTTTTGGGGCCTAATGGCGCTGGCAAGTCAACGACCATATCACTCATTCGCGGAGACCTCAAGCCAAGTCGGAACGGCGGTGAGATCCTCGTCGAAGATCAATCCGTTATTCACAACCTGCCTGCTGCGCGATCTCATCTCGGAGTCTGCCCTCAGCACGATGCGTTGGATCTGATGACTGTCCGGGAACATCTCGAGTTTTACGCTCGCATCCGAGGCGTCCCTGATATTCACCACAATGTCAACACCGTCATCCACGCCGTTGGTCTTCAGGCATTCTCAAATCGTATGGCGGCGGCCCTGAGTGGCGGTAATGCCCGTAAATTGAGTCTTGGTATCGCATTGATGGGATCTCCTAGTGTGATCTTACTCGACGAGCCATCCTCTGGGCTGGACGCCGCTGCCAAGCGAATCATGTGGAAGACTTTGGCGGCCATTGTCCCGGGCAGATCTCTCCTCCTCACTACGCATAGTATGGAGGAGGCCGATGCTCTCGCCGACCGCGCAGGTATTCTAGCCAAGCGGATGCTTGCTTTGGGCACGACAGATGATCTCCGTCACCGGTTCGGCGACGCACTTCACGTTCATCTAATTAGCAAGACTGCACCACACACGACGCCCGAGGAAACTGCACAGCTTCGTAGCTGGGTGACATCCACATTCCCGGGGGCTGATGTGGAGGAGAAGACGTACCACGGTCAAATGCGCTTCTCCGTTCCCGGTAGAGAGGTTCTCGAAGTGTTTGGCGGTGACAAAGTCGGAGATATCACGCCGGCAGATACTCACTCGTCGAGTGCGGTTGGCCAATTGGCTGTCATGCTGGAAGAACAGAAAGCGGCACTGGGTATCAATCATTTCAGTGTTTCGCCGACCACCTTGGACCAGGTGTTTTTGAATATCGTCGGTAGGAACAATATCCAAGAGGAGGGGTACAAAGAGCCCGAGAAGAAGCCATGGTGGCGGTTTGGACGATGAGAGTGGCCGCCAACATGTACCGTCGTCACGTAGTGCGGCTTTGAGATACCCAATTGTACACGATGCTGCCACAGGCAGCTCATTTAGACATGAGATGTAACACATCAAACATAATACATCATTATTTAATCATTATTCGGTCGCGTGAGGACAACAGCGCCATTTAGATATCCCCGCAGCGGTTGCCCGTCGTGTTTATGTTCGCAAAACCCAATCCACAGAGAAATCAACTCTTTGGGCGTAGCTCCCAGCCTCGAGGGACGACGCCTGCGTCTCCCGTAGACTCTGAAGCTCAGATCTTCTCGCCGTCACATTTCGGTGGCTACTGGCTGAAGATCTGATTAGATTCCGCAGAGATATCACCCAACCAAATTTCGTGTTGAAAGCGCTGAAGCAGACATCCTGGACTCGAGAATGACCCGCTACTACATCTCAGAATCCCCTTCCCCTTTCAGAAGGGTGTGCCATCTCTCCGAACAGGATACGAGTTTGTGGAAGTGGAGGCAGTCCACGCCGGCCTGGGGCTCAAGGGACTGAAGTTGGACTTGACGGGAGTGATGGAATCCCCGCGGACGCTAGCCAGGCCGAAAATAGTATCGCTCGACTCGTTGGCGTGGACGTTGTGCTGATACGGCGATCCGTGGGCGACGGAGGACCCGTCGTCCTTGAGATGGCTGGATCGCGCGCTGGATACGCCCGAGGCCGTGGTCCCCTTTTCGGCGTCCCGGGGGAAGCTCTTCGGGAGGTTCGAGTACGGACGGGTCGGGTGGGTGCCCGGCCGTGTATCGGTCTGGTTGCTGTGGAGAGAGGTGATGTTGACTCTGCTCATCAGACCCGGGAACATCTTTGTCAGGAGGGGACGGAGCGTCGGGAGACAGGCGCAGGTGACAGCCGATGAGATTTCGCCGATGGACCAGAGCGAGGCGTCGACGTTGGTCCAGGTGAAGTCTGCCGGTGTGCTGAGGTATTGAATACGTACGATCGAGATGGCGACGGTGCTGGCCTTGGGTGTTACTAAACGAACAAGCGAAGCTCCTCATGCGTGGGACAGAACCTCCAGGGTCGATGACTTACAAGAATCCAAGGCTGAAGATGCCCATGAGGAGTGCCTTTTGTTTCCGCGGCAGGCTGAGATGCCAGAAAATCGGCAGCGGCAGCGCAAAGACGGCAACGTCGGTGATGATGTTTCCAGCTGCGTTGACGTACCACTGCGGCTGGTTGGGGATGCAGTGCGACACGACAGACTTGTCCCAGAACCCTTCGACTGGGAGGCATTGGAACGCGGCGATGAAGACCTGCGAGGTTGACCAGGCGCCGACCACGAGGAGGGCGACTGCGTAAATTCTACGCATCCGAGGGACGGCCATGATGCGGTAGTACTGGCACAGGAAGGAGAGTTTGATGGCGAGCAGGGCGATGTTGTAGAATACGATGGATATGTAGAACATCTTGGGTTGCAGCGTTAGTCGAGGGAACCAAGCCATCGTCACTACTGTGATGAGGCGAGTGTGACTTTGCTTACGTGCATGTATTCTACTATATCCGCTGGCTTGAGGACGACGATGTGTCTGCCAAGACCATAATTTGTCACTTTTTATAGTCGTCAGCTAATCTTCCTCCGCTAAATTGGCATGAGTATATGACTTACTGAGTGCGATGGCGACGCCACAACCTGTTGTTGCCAACTAGAACAACGAATCAGATTCAACATCTCGACATTGAGGTAGACATTGTCACTTTCACTCACCAGAGCTACAACAGCTAGTATATCATCGATACCGAAGAGCACGATAACCCTTGTCCTCGTATAGATCCTCAACCCAACCATCGCCGTCACAAACAGGATGCAGAAAACCACAGATGCGACCACCGTGGTCCTTCGATCATCTTGATAAACTTCTGGTGGGATTGTTGTGTCCATGTTTGCGTCAACAGGAAAGAAGAGGCAGTATAGCTAAACCAGGCCAGATTCCTGCTGGGGAGTGATGAACTGAATGACGGGCACTGCCCGTGTAAGAATCACCGTACAGATGGAGGATGTACGAGAAGGGAAACAAAAAAGGCAGGTTGAACAGGATATGATGTTGTCGGAGATTGTTCGTATGCTTGTCGGGGATACTCGAGAGATATTAGTGAAAAAAGAGCAGGAGCAAGCAATGCAAACGAACCACTTCAGTTCATTCTGGGGGGTGTTCACGAAATAAGACGACACGAACGGGCATACCCAGACTTTTCCAAACAGCGTTTGCGCGAGGAATTGCCTTTGGGTCTAAGCTGCCCAGTACATCCCATCCCAGCAGATGACCGCTGCCCATCGTAATCGAGTCATTCATTTCTACACAGTACGCCTCCTCACATGGAAGGCCTGTAACGCCGAGCAACTGATCCCGGGGGGAAGAGGGATGGGAGACTTCGGAGCGCGGCCGGATTTGTAGCCGCGCGACGTTCAGCAATAGAGGAAACGGAGGCGGAAACAGGTTGACGGGGCTTCCCTTCCCTGGGATCAACTTAACCCACCCACATCGCGTGAGGCTCCACACGTAGAGTTGCAAACCTACAACACAGTATCGAAAATACAGCGTGACAGCTTTTCTGACTCTTCAACTCCCTGCCTTTGTGGCATCGGGGGCGAGAAAGAGGGGTTCGCTAGGAGTTCATACAGGCCAAAAACAGGCTTATCCGAACCAAGATTCTAGTTCATGAGTAGACGACTCATCCATGTCCGCACTCCTTTGATCACTAAACTCGACCAACATGAACAAATGAGGGAAATATGAGATTGGAGCGAGCGAGGGAGCGGGGCTAGACACTCAATAATACACTTCCCGAGGGATGACCAGAGTTTAAATGGCGGAAGGCCATGTTGCGAAAACTAAAGAAGCGAATACCTATAAACAGACTGCCATATATAGCACTATAGTTATCTCGGAAAGAGACAAGAGAGGCCAGTCATGGGTACAAAGATCGGATGTCTTCAGAGTTTTCCCTCCCATCGCTGTCCTCTTGTGAAGCAGCTCTTCTAGATCACCTGCTGGCCCTTGGCATGACACACAGACATAATGAACCCACGTAAGAATGGCAACCAGCATAAGCCACGGGGACGACCACATAGGTTGGAACTTTGTTTAAGAAAAGAGGGATACGGATACACACAATGACAAAGAATGCACGGATATTCAAGAAGGCTTGCGATGACAGCGGAGGACCTTGCTCGATGACTCCGGACGCAGGTTGCGCATCGAATCATGATGCGCATCTTGCAAAAGCCCAGCCGGGTAGAGTTGGTCCACGGCACTCGGTCCTCTTTGCTCTGCCATCCATCATCCCACCATCTTGGAAGGAAACAGTCGCTTCTACGACGGTCATCTACGCAGAGTTTTTGATCTTTGGCTTTTGATGTCTATCCGAAATCTTGGAGTTGCATATTTGCCTGTGTCTATCCCATCCCGTTGAACTCTTTTATGTCTCTCCCCGCTCCCGCGAGAACGGCACTTGATCCTCCCGACAAGTTGTCAACAGGTTCGGTCACAAGATTACCAGACGAATGAGTTAAACATCGATTTTATTACCAAGTTTACCGCGCGAGCATACACGGAAGACGAGATTTCTATGCGACTGATGCTGCTATATTAGCTTCACCCTTTCGAACTCAATCTTGCTCCACACGTTCTAGCAATACACCCTTCCATCGATTGATATGCTTGACACGTGCGATGGACCAAGAAGGCATGCTCCAAAACCTCTGGAGATGTAAAGACGACCGAACCACAGAGGACGATGCTCCTCATTGCGGGAGCGGGCCACCTCGGAAGCTACTGCAACCAGACGTTCAGTCATCATGTCATGCAACCCCAGCACGGCCCGCATGCCAATGTTTTTCATTTTTCCATCTGCTCTCTCGTCTCTGGTACCAACATTTCTATGTCCCGTCAAATAGGTAAAGGAAAGGAAACAAAGAGACAAGAAGGGCGAGGATAAGTTGAAAAAGTGATCGAAGTACGCGCGTCGTGTCCCCGTGCGAATCGCTGGTTAGTTCATCCAACGAGCGTCCTTTACTAGAAATGTAGAGTATGAACTATGGGCGCAAAGACGGGTGGAGGAGCACGAGTCGCACCCATGCCAGGCTCCGATGCCTCTCCCCTGCCCAGCTGCCGTACCCGGGACCGGATCCTTGGCCGTCGTGGCCCGGCGTCTACGATTAACTGTTTGTCGTGTCCAGTCTCTGTCTCGTCCTGTCTCGACGCAAGTCCGTGCAACATGTCGCTCGTCGTGTCTTCGAGGTTCGTGGTTCGTCACCGTCACCCAAATCTCACCTCTGACCAAGAGGGCAGAGAAAACGTCTCACCGTGTACGACTGAAAAGTTGTTCTTCTCTCCTATCAACATACCGTGCCCCAGACTATAGGGCATACATGATACCTACGCCGCCTATACGGTTCTATCACAGATACACACTATTCAGGGTTCTCCTGAAGTTGAGTTGGGCAAAAGGCTTGACTCAAGTCAGCCCCCTTCGGGAGCATTAGAGGATCATCGCTTCTGTGAAGCCGAGAATTCTGATACATGTGACGAATCTGACAAACCCTCATCGTGCCAAGCGAGTTTGAATGTCACCGCAGCATGCAAATCAAATTCTCAAATACTCCACGGCCGAAGGGAACCTGTAGAACATCGGGATCGACTTGCTGTGACGGGTCATTTGCAAAACATTTGTTCATTCATACGTTGGCCAGATGTGAATTGCCTAGGTCAGTTAGATCAAGGGTCTCTGATATCTCTCTATTGGTTATCCGTAGATTCCGCATCATCGCCGTCGCGACAGACGATCGCCTGCCACGTGCCAGTGTTGCATTACCGATGCTTGAGTGGTAATTAAGAGCAGCGCGCTTCATGAGGCGTACCCGATTCAGGCGCGGCTGCAGAGTTGTCTCGATTCTCGGATTCATGTTCAGTAGATGCATCGAAATTTGGTAGAACATCTTTTGTCGTCCTTATGCTTTAAGCCTTCGCCAACGTCACCAACTTCCAAGGCCAAGGACACACTAGTCGGAACCGTCACACGGCAATTTCCAAGTACAGACGGAAGTATGCCTCGCAAATGAGACTTGCAAATGGTATACTTCGTTTTAAACCGTGATGTATCATGTACACTACGCAAAACTCGAAAACGCCGCCCAATGCCGAGTCTTCAAAGACTTTCAGCCCCCTTGGGTTCCTTTCCCCATGCAATCCGTATGCTTTTGCCATGGTATCATTGCCGTTTTCCCCTGAAATCTATTATCATCATATTTCAATAAGTTTGTGCCCTATTTTGAGCCCATTCCTTTCAGTGACCCATGAACTCCATAATCGCCAATAGCCGTTTTGGCAACGTCGCTGATTTCGTCTTTGACATCATCCTTCCTTGCTGCTCGGCCGAACGCCAGCTTTGCACAGCTTCTCAAACAGCAGGTTTTATCGAGGTCTTGCTGTTATACAGGTGGCGGCTATTAATGTTGCCACCACAGATATCCGTTCACAATGTCGTCCGAAATGTCGGATAAAAAGCCGTTGGACAGCGCAATCTTGAAACTGAGCTTTTGCCAGCGTCAACTGCCAGCGTCGGCTGCCATTCAGATATTGACGAGCTTAGCTGGAGCCGTCCATCTCTGGCGGTCGATCTGTGGCCTCATCCGTTGTGATCTCCGCAGATGTGTCCACGTCTACAGGCCGCGGAGATATTGTAGGTGTCGGTATGTCGTCGTCCTTCCTCTCCTCAGTGTTCCGAGTGTTGAACCAGCCGCCCTTCTCCCATTGCCCAGGTGCATATAAACATGAGGCGCGCACTTCATCATCCACAATTCCCAAGAGTAGCGTGTTAAGTCGCTTGAAATCGATAGGCTTGAGAATCCACCCATCAAATCCGGCATCGATGTATTTGTCCTTCTCTCGTTCAATGAGAGATGCAGAAACTGCAAATACTGGAATACGGCCGTTGTGAGTTGCAATCGCTGAGTGCCCACCATGGTCGCTGGACTTTTCATAGGCTCGTATCATCTTTGTACTTGTGAGGCCATCTACAATCGGCATCTAAGAAGTCCAGGCGTCAGTCAGCCTCAAACAGTCTATAGGGGCTCAGTATGACATACCTGCATATCCATTAACACCACATCAAAGGTTTCGGGCCTCTCCTGGTAGACGGTAGCGCAATCTTCGCCGTTGACAGCATGGGACACTTGGTGGCCAGATTTCTCCAAGCGCTTTCGCAAAATTCTCGAATTGATAGGGTCGTCCTCCGCAATCAAGACTTGGAGCTTTGTCTCATCGAAAGCCGAAACGACGCTTGGCGCGGTGCCGGCAGTGCTGCCGATTGTGCCAGCCTCCGACGTACCCCCTATCTTTGAGCGACTGTTGACTTCAAAGAGAAATCGTGAGGAGTCGCTTTGCTGTGACTTTGGTGGCATAGGTGTCTGATTAGTGTACTCATCTGGCACCTTGACAGCTCTGACGGGCGTTTTCGCATCTGTGACTGTCGCATACCCAACCTGTGGAGACTTGGAGGCTTCGACGCTTGGGATGCTGGGGTTGCTTCGACGCGAGGTAGGGGATCCCATGCGCCTCGCGGCAGCACTATGGCTCTCCGAAGACCTCGGTCTCTGTGAATACTCCCAAGACTGCTGCCGCGTAGTCGATGGTCGGTTCATGTCAGCTTCACCAATGGAAAGCGGCGTCTGGATTGCGTCGATCAAGCGATCCGCATCACTTCTAGAGCTCTGGCCACTGGCCTTGCTTCCGCCCGTACCTGTCGTCTTCGCACTTTCGAGGCTTTGCGTCTCGACACCCATACCATCTGTCTCGCCTTCCTCAATCGCCGGTATCTTGCTGCCGCGATCGATGAGCATCATCTCGCCGTCGTTGTCCGGTACAGTTGCGGTTGCGACAGAAGCCACACTTGAAGTAGGACCCGACTTTACAGACTTCGGACCGCCTTCTGGGGGCGCAGGTACATCGCTCGGCAGATCAAATGGCAGCTGAATCACGAATCTCGACCCGATCCCTTGTTCCGATTTCAACCGTAGCTGACCGTCCATATTGCGGACGATTCTAGCAACGACGGCCAAGCCTAGACCCAGTATCCTGGAGTCTTTGCTGGTCTCATCATCATCTGGAAAGATGGAGCTGACCTCGTCAGTCTCGACGCTCACTTGTTCGAGATCCCTGAATAGTGTGTCGAGCTGCTTGGCCGTCATTCCTTTGCCCGTATCTTCGACAACAATCTCGACGCGTACCCGTCGTTCGAGTACCTCGCTGACGTATAACTCGACTCTGACCGATCCACTAGATGTATTTTGCACTGCATTGGCGGCAACGTTCGAAATAGCTTGTCTGAGGCGTCGGCTGTCACCGCACACATGCTGTGGTAGTCCAGGATGTTCTATAACCTGGTACTCGATACCCTTTCTCTTGGCATCATTGGTGAACGGGTCCGTTGCTTCTCGGATGCACATGCCGAAATCGAATACCTCGTCTTTGATCAAATTCTGACCCTCCTCGGTTTTCGTCAAGTCGAGTAGGTCGTTGATCACGTAGATGAGTGACTTTGAAGCGGAATGCGACTTGGCGAGATTGTCCCGTGTCTCTTGGTCGAGTGAGCCCTCCAACGCGATCTCCAAATAGTTGATGATGGCGTTCAGCGGTGTCCGAACTTCGTGGGCTGAATTCGCCAATAAGAGGCGCGTGAGACGGCTACTTTGCAACGCAGCCTCCTTCTGTCTCCATACTTCGATGAATTTGCCGTAGACCAAACAGAGAACGGCAGCTGTCTCAACCTGTTCCTCTGACCACTCTCGGCATTTCCGAAGTATAGTCTCGTGCCAAGTCTTGAAACTTTTCCTGGGCTCGAGATAGGCTTGAGTGCCCTCGCGAAGAGTCTTCTCGTACGGATTTCCCGCCCATTTGACCTCCTTGACTTGGCCTTTGCGAAAGAAGACAATAAAATCGCTACCTCCAACGCTCAACGGAACATACAGCAAGCCTGCGATAACGGTGAATCCAAGAGAATATCGCAGATCTGGAAAGTCCTCTTTGATGTCCTGAGATGTGACCACGGATGTAAGCTCCCGCAAGCGTAAGTATTCCAGCATGGCCAATGCCTCTTGCGAATGCTCAAGATCGCCCAAAATCTTCGTTTCTCCTCGAATGGAGAGCATGCCGAAATCTGCATCGAATAACTTCAGGAGATCGTCGGACGAAGCAATGATGTAACCGGAAGGATTGCTCTCTGACGGTGCCGTATTGATGAGCTTTCTGGCCTGCAGTCGAGTAGCATATGATAGCCTCTCGATGTTGCGAGACGCAGTGTCTCCCACTAAACGACACATTTTTCTGATGGGGAAGGAGACACGCATACCCTTCCTCCCGTATGAGTGACAAGCAATGAGACCCCAAAGTTCGTTGAAGGCATTGATGGACACCGACATCGATGACCGTACAGCCATGTTCTTCAAGTACTTGATGTGAATGGGTGACATAGCACGCAGGTAAGAATGGCTGAGGTCCAGTGGTACCTCGAGGTCTTCTTTCGCCCTGCAGACCAGACGGGCGGTTTCCAGGTCCCGGTCGTATAGGAGCCTCACTTTGTTCAGCTTATACAGCTCGCGAGCCTGTCGCGGTATGTCAGAGGCGGGGAAGTGCAGGCCCTTGTATAAATCTTTGGTGTGTGAGGTATCGACGAGTTCCGTAACCACTTTTCCGTTGAACGAAGAATCGAACTGATATATCATGACCCGGTGAAAGCCTGTCAGTTCCTTGACAATGCCCACAAGAATTTTGAGAAACCCTTCAAGGTTGATGGCCGCTGCAAGCTGCTCCTGAACCTGGGACATGATATCGAATACTTGCATGGCACCAGCATCGCCTCGGCGCTTGCGTGCGCTTCGCAACACCCTCAACGGTTTGCTCAGGATTTCGGTACTCTCCGCCAATTCCTCCGATGTGGGATTTGATTGCAAAGTATCTTCAGGTGTCATCGGCGTCGCCTCTTCCGGGGGTCGCAGTGGGAATTGATGATCGTCGTCAGCTTCAAATTCGCAAATGACGAGTTCAGGATGCGCGGGGTTGATGTGGATTGCGCACCAAAGCTTGACGCTCTTCTTTTTCGGGGGGCGGATAGCTAGACTGAAAACTTCGGGGCCGTTGATGGCTGGATCTGCGTCTTCGTCGCGAATGAAGTCGATATGGTCTAGAAGGTTATCTTGTTGCTCCTCGCTCAATATATCAAGGAAACTTTTGAGTCGGAAAAGCTGCTGCGGAGAGTACCCGATCAATTTCTCGGTGTTCTCGCTGGCGCAGCGGACAGAAAATTGGCCATGGATTTCTTCGCGAATGGCCACCAATGCGCCAAATCCCTGGACGGCTCCGGGGGTATGAATAGGCTCATCCTCGCAACATTGTAAAACACCGTCGGTGCCTGTGATGACATGATGCCCCTCATCCGTCATGGCATATTTGAAGCGCGTTGTTAGGAGACTATCGCTAGCCGAGTCTCCGAGGGCACTGGTAGACGAAGCCTGTTGTTGCGAATGCTCGTCGCCGGGTAATGAGTCCTCTTCGACATCTGAAGTAACATCCTGAAATATATCCAGTGGCTGCGAGGTGTTGTGACGTGCAGCATCGGCTTGGACGCTGGACATGGGGCCAGATCCGGCATTCTTCCTCCTCGCTTGAATTCCTTGACGGTCGCCAGGCGAGGTGACATTGGACAGCGGCGTGGACGCAGAATCGCGACGAGGAGCAGCTTCGAAGGCGGCGGTATCGATTCGAGGATTGCTCGGGCGGGGAGCTTGGTATTGGCCATGGTCGGGGACTCTAGGGAAGTAGTCATGCTCGCCAGAGGTTCTGCCGGTGCGATCTACGCGCACGACGGAGCGGATCGGGTAAACGCGATCTGAGGGATCGGGACTTGCAGTGTGGCCGAGTTGACGATCAGAACTAGCACTCCATGAAGAGGAACAGCTGAGGGGAGCGTTCACGGAGACGGGGGTAGGAGCTGCGGACGAGTCTGGCATGTGCGGCGTGACAGTGTCGGAACGGACGCTGGGGATGGGGGTCGCCTCCGAGGAGTCTGTCGTGGAGCGGCTGGCGAAAGAAACGGAGGGCCGCCGTGCGTCGGACAGGGCGTCCATGGTCTCGGTTGACTCTGGCAAGAGACCTAAAAGTCTATCAACTCCGACGCAGTTATGTGAACGAGGCCTCGCCGGAAGAGGCTCAAAGGTCCGTAGTCAGTGATACTTGGCATGGAGCGAAGGCGCGCAAAATAATGTGTTGAGCCAGCTGATGAGGTGCGAGGATACAGGAGGACGCGAGAACCTCAAAAAGAGGAAGTGGCGAATGAGGTGGGAGGGATAGGAGACTGATGCAAATGCGGTGCAAACGTTGGTAAGAAGGAATAAGAACCGAACTCCAAGGATTCGAAAAGAGCGCAGAGGCTCGCCGCGATCTAGAATTTCCCTTGTATGGGTGCTCTTCCCCCCTGCTTGCAGTGCGGTGCGTAGGTTTTGTCTACTCGATCATTCGGACGTCGAAGAGGGGCGTGCGGGATGGGGATGTCGGGGTGGGATGCAATTGTGCACGAACGGGTCGAGATTTGGTGGCAGTGGGCCGGGGTTGGGAAATGGGAAATCGAGAGCTGAGGGCGCAGGGCGAGCTCGTGGCAAAGTGAGGTGGGTAGAGCTACCTTGGCCAGACTGTGCTGGAGTAAGGGTAGCTGAGGCAGACGTCGAGAGGTCGTTGGGCTTGTAAGGTAGAGAGATAGAGAGAGAGAGAGAGAGCTCCGCCTGCTGCGTGTCGTATCGTCTGTCGAAAGAGCAACAAGAAGTGAAGAGAAAGGAGTCTGGAGATGGGCACTTCAGCCTCGGAATTCCTCAATTCTCAGGCTGTGTCTGTGGTGGTGTGGTGTGTGTCCCAGGTTGGATCGATCGATGAAGGAAAGGCAAGTCGAGGGATGTGTGTGTGTAAGGTAAGGTAAGGTAGGTAGCGTACCCCCAGGTGAGCAAGCCGTGAATTCGTGGCTGAGAAAGGGTGGGTGGCCAAAGCAGCACAATTGCAGGAAGCGCTACTTTGATGCCTTGTGCCCAGTATAAAGTGAAGACCTTATCCAGACGTTAGGGGAGAAAAGGTAGGTAAGGTAGGTGCAATAGGTAGATGGCACGAGGAAAGATAAGGTACCTTTGTTTCAACCAGAGTTGGATCTGAGGTAGAGGCGATGCGAACCGGTGCAATCAGTGGTCAGGCAGGTGTTGTGGTGAGGTATACCTTGGAAAGCCCGGTCGAGGGTTGGAAGACGACGGCAAAGACGAACAAGAGACGAGGCTAGTGAGTAGGTATTGCCTATGAAGGAGTGGCTGATGGAAACATGCGATGTGTGAACACAGGTGACAGGCTGAGGCCAGGTAGAGTCGTGAGTGTGAATAGACAGCCAGTGACGGGGATCTTTCGAGCCCCAGCCCGAGAGTGGCAAATGAAGAATTATCACCCACCGCACGGATACAAGGAAGGGGAAGGCGAAAAGAAGAACGGCAAATAGGCAGGGTTAGTGAGGTGAGATGTCTGGAGAGGCGAAGAGGGGCCGGTATCCGTACCTTACGCAACGACGGCTACAGTAACCTATGTAAGGTAAGGATAATGAACAAGTAGCTGCTTTACAGGCGCCTTTACACCCATATACACGCTTCTGGTTTTCTTTGCTGTACAGTAGGTATTACCTGCGAGCAGAGAGGCAAAGGCAAGGGAGGAAAGCCCGTCTCATGTGCCGGCGAACATAAAATCCGAAAGGGTACATTGACCAACAGGCAGAGATCGGAGGGTAAAGGCAGAAAGGCAGAAGTGACAGCCACAGGGCAAGCGTCGAAGCAAAAGCATTATCCGTACTACACCAGAAATAACAACCCGACCCAAGGTAATGACGCAGACAACACAGACAGCTAAGTCATGCAGGCACGCAGCCCTGGAAAGCAGACGAGACGGGCACACAGGCACACGGGGAGACTGGAAGGGAAAGACAAGATGACGACAAAAACAGGAATGAGATGCGGCGTGGCCCGGTCCAGTTAACTCAATCCGATCCAGTCGCTCCCAATCATACCCAGGCCCAGTCCCCAGTCGAGTTCAATCAGGTCCAGTCCAGTCCAGTCCAGTCGAAACCATGATCCACAATCCAGTTACGGAGCGGTCGATATGAAGGTCATCAGTGCTGGACGGATAATACCGTCTGAATTGTGAGCAATACGTACTCTGTACGATACCTACAGCGTGGCAGTGGCACAAAAAAAAAGACCAAGCAACGTGAAGCAGCAAGTAGCGAAAGCAGTAGCAGCTGGGTGAGGTACAAAGTCTCGGGGTGGATGCGAGAGACAAGACCATGGAATCATGGATCCAGGATAGGTAGGCCGCCTAGCACTGTTTAGTGCGCCGATCATCAATGGAAGGCCCCTCGTGGGACACAGGTTAGAATCGCGGACCAAGCCCACTCATCAGTCTTTATGGAGTACTGAAGTGCCAAACTACGTGACTGCGTAATAGTAACAGGCCCCCGGTGGGTGGGCCCCCAAATGGAGGGGAACACAGGAAAGAGACCCAGGGGAGACACCGAGGGCGAGAAGGGACGATTGCAACGCCATAATCCAAGGTCTTCCAAAGCTGCATCGTCCGCATGCGGTACCTACCTCGCTTGACTTACCTAAGCATCTGAGGTACCTGCAAGTATGTCGGCCACCTACCTTACCTTAGGTTGGTTAGGAGCATTTCATCCGGTTGCAGCGAACACGAGGCCCCAGGGACCCGAGCTGTCAAGGCCAACGTCCGGACGCCAGGCTGCTCTTTTACGCTGCTAAACTGTGGCTCCTTAGCTGCCATCCCTCTATGACCCTCCTCAAAACACGGTGAAGTGCACCGCATCACGGCGACCGGGGTGGCATGTCGGGTATACCTAAGTACATATTCTAATATACTACAATACAGAGAGATGGCCGTGTCTGTCAGCACACGGAGCCTCAGCCATAACTAGTTTCGAGTCAAGAATGAATATCTTTGCCGCAGGGCTCTACCGGCTCCTCTCTTATTCCACGACAAGATGCAAGATGCCAGACATCTTGTTCGCGCCGCCTATCTTGATGTAAGTCTCGGTCAGAGCAATGGTATGTAAGTCACGAGACGCATTCAGAGGATCGTACATGCGTAGAGTTGGAAAGATGTCTCGTGCGTCTTGGAGTGGAGAGAGAGTGATGGAAACCGTTGCAAGAGTTGAAAGTCGGGGCTGCTAATCACAGAGTGGAAGGACAGCTTTGAAATCCTAGCAGCAATGGACCAAGGTGTGACTTGCCAGCATCCGTCCACAACGGAGCTGTTACCAATGGGGATGTTCTATCCGGCCTGATGGTTTTTCGCAGGCGCAAAATGCTGGTTTACCATGTTTACCTAAGCAGCTAAGCAAGTTAAGGTAAGAGTGACACGGAGTGGGGTGGGGTGTAGGAGAAGAAGATCGGGGTTTCCAGCGCGCTGAAAAGGCGGGAATCGAGAAGGGCAGATCCTGCCTTTCGCCACAGTCTACCTACCTAGTGTACTGTAGGTATGTGTTTATGTACTGCAAGTCGGAGACAATCAATGACGGCGAGTGGAGGGGTTTTGGCAGTTTGGGTGACGACTGGGATATCCCCCTGACTATGCATACCCTGAGCCATGAGGTAGCTCACCTGATTGGATGCTATCCAGGCATGTCATAGGCTCCATGATGCGCTCTTTTCAATGTTGTGGCTGGCGTCAAAAAGTCCTGTGCCGAGGCGCAAGTGTCGGGTTTTGTTCTCAACCCGTGTGTGGATGGCACGCCTGACAACCCGCAAAATGAGAGAAAGACAGAGAGAAAAAGAGAGAGGAAGAGGAGGAGGAGGAGGTAGTGGTGGTGGTGGACAAGTGGGGTGTACAAAATTCGTGGTGTTGTCGAGGATGGGATTCTCAGAATTGCCTATCCTTCAAAAGGCTGTGCCAGTGTCGATCCTTGCTTGGACAGACTTGACTCTCCACTCGCGACAACTCTGATGGATCCCCAGCTGCACGTGCCGCCCGGACAACATGCCGGGCCTGCTTCAAGCTTGTGTGCTTGTCCAGTCACGCTTGCAATCCTGCCTAGTCCAAACTCCTCATCTTTCACTGTACGTAGGTATTTATTTTTGTACAGTATTTCAACTCCGAACGGGCATGCACACAGGTTAGATACTGTTTCAAAGAAAGACATTTAGCTGTAATATCACACAAGACCAAATCTTACTGTCGCTGCGAGCTCTATCTGCCATCCTTGGCTACCCATACCTGAGCTGAGGGGGAAACAGGCCTCATCCAAGTTGCTTCTCCAAATTGAGCATGATGGGGCCGGGTTCTAGCCCAGACTTCTCCTTTGATGCACTGATGCACTTCAACTACCTACCACCCTGGCACGGCGCTCACAGCAATTCGAGGAACAAGTAGGGTCTGGAACGCGGTCCGTACCCGACCAATTCTTCGGACACAATCAAAGACAACCTTACTGCCCAACATACACCATCCACATTCCATACATTCCTTATTATGCCGTGCCCAGCGAGCCCCCCCCCCCCCGCGGACTCTAGCTGATGGGCTAGGTATTCGTCGACATAAGTCTCAAAACCGGATTACATCTCAAATGCGGTGCCTAGGCGAGCAAGTAGGAAGGCAGGCACCCGCCCAGGCATCTTGGATTCTTTCTCATTTGCCGGTACCTTAGGCGGTAGACCCTGACGCCAATTCCCCCCACCGCCGAGCCGAGTCTCGAGCTAAAGTAACCGGGCACGCGGTGGCAATGAATGATGGCCGCTTTCTATTACGGTAGTGTAGCAGAGAAACCGGCCATCATTATTTACCACCGCGTGCCGGGCAGTCTGCAATTCCTATTTCTTCTCTGGCACTCCGCACACCTGACAGCCCGCCTTCTGTACGGAGTGAGGTGCCTACTTGGCCTGGCTCCTTAGGTAAGCACATACTGGTACTGCACATGACCATCCGCTGGTGTCTTCGGTAGCGAGGCAAGCACGCCGCACGCCCCACTTCCAGGGGCCATCTCAGCCCTGCTCAGGTCATACGTCATAAGCTATGATCCGTGCACTTTGCTTCCAGATCTTCCCATCCAATCAGAGCTCGTTCACCAACCCCACCCTCAAATCCGAATCACCGAGTAACTTATGACAGCTGCTTGGTTGAATTAGGTACCCAGCGAAGAAAACCTCTTTTTTGTCCCTTCAAGTCCAAGTTCACCAACCAACCCACCGCATCCGGCTCACATCGTTACTGGCTGACGGGCACTTCTCGCGCTCCGAGACTCTGGGTTCACAACCTAACCTTAAGCCTCTTGTCGGGTAGCTAGTGTCGACGTTATTTCCTGCAGCTGTTACCCAGGACCCTTCTCCCCTCAAGTCGACGCCACCGCCACACACATTGACATCCTGAGAACCCTTCACCCATCGCTCAACGCCTCACTAATGTTATCCTGAGCTTGCTCCAGCCTGACCCTGTCGTGGCCGCTGATAGCTACACTTCTCGGCTGAATGTGAATCGTGGACCTCGCAACTGCCCCGTCTCGTACCGAGAATTCGACTCTGCTGTGTCTGTTCTGTTATAGACAATAAGAACGAGGCACATGCCGGGCCCAGCTCTGGATGCGGTCGCCCGTGTCGGGCCCATGTCGTTCTGAGACCCTCCAGCGGGAGACACGGGTCACACGGCACACTGCGTCCTTTGTTCAAAGGCTCCGCGACTGGTTTCACTCACGTGCTGCTGCTTTTAGTGCTCGGTCCCTATCCGTCCCTACACATGAGCCATCCCGTTATCCGTGATCCGCCATCTCCCACGATGTGCCATCTCGAGCGAGATTCGGGTGCGGTTGGGGCTGACGGGCCATCGCTCAATCGGTCCAGACCCTGACAAGTCTCGGAACCCTCATCATTTTAAGCATAATCTCGCGGTGTTGAATCTCCGGGTTGCACGGCTAATCGATGTATGCCTGATGGGCGTGCTCATATCGTAGCCATGATGTCTGTCGGGTTTCTGTCTTATGTCGAGAGTGTTTGAAGTAAATAGGGACAGAGACGGAGGCGTCTTGCCTGCAGACCAGCTAAAGATATGATAGCATTGGTCATGAGGATGGAGTCTCGTCTTATGAGCCATGAGCAACAGGTGAGTTGACATGACTCTCAGCCTATTCTTGCAATTATGCCGCCGCCGCCACATCGTGATAACAAAGAGAAGCGTTCGAAGATCCCGTGGTTTCCATAAATTGACATTATTTTCCTGGATTGGTTCGTCTACTTCATAGTTATTCGCTGCTCGTGTAAAAAGTAATGTTCATTGACATGAAATAACCCACGTCACTTGGCTTGTGAAGATGGAGCCACACGCTTTTAGGAACTTGCTGCATTCGCCTGGAAATGCGGTGCTCGTTCATGCAAATCCCATTCGTACAGATTGACATACTTGCTGTATACAGATGAAACTGTCCCAAGGTGAGGTGAGTGGAATGTGTACATCGACGATAGGCCCTTCGACAATCCATACAAGATCCTTACACGTCCATCACATCGTTCCCGGCCCCACTGGCACCTGTAAACATTGTGTCGCGGGACTGTGAAACAAGAGCGAGCACCATGCTCAGAAATCAGACTTGGACAGCAAATCTTGACTTCAGTTGTGAAGTTGACTTTAATCTCTAGCAGACCAGCTTGTCATCTAACCCTCGACACTCGTTTCCTACAGCTTCTCCTTGGTTGCCCTCTCCTCTCGGGTCCTCTGTGCGCTGCTCAACAAGGCATAGAGTGTCTGCAAACGAGGCATCTCCACCCCATGGGCTCTAGCAATTCTCACCGGGTTGCCCAAAATCACCTCCAATTCCAACGGGCGTCCAGCCTCCCAGTCCAACAACATGCTGGGCCTTGCTCCCGTATTTCGCTCCGTGCTCTTGACAATACGATCCGGCTTCGCGAGGTCATCAGGAAACTCTCGTCCCAGAATTTTGGGCACCGCCGCTCTGATCTCGTTCATGATGCCTACGACATGCTCCCGAAGCTCCGGATCCGTGACCATGTCTGCGTTGCCCCTCCCGCCACTCAGCACGGCGCTTGGATTGAATGCGGCATTGATGCAGAGCTTGTGCCATCTCACCGTCTGCAGCCCAATCTCGTCGTGAGGCTCTACGTCGCGGATACCACCCCAGCCGGGACCCCACCACGTGCCGAGTTGCTCGATCGCCTTTGTACCGCGTTGGCCAAGCTCGGCATCACCTGTACCGAGGCCATTTGTATGCGGCCCTATACTGACCCTCGTCCATCGGTTTTGTCGGATGACACCTGGTGATGTCTGCTCGGCACTGACAATCGTCACGGCGCTCACAATGGGATTGTTGGGGAACCGCTGGCGAAATGGTTCCTCCACACCGACGCCGTTCTGAATGAGCACAATGCTCGTATTCTTCCCTACGAGAGGCGCGATCATGGCAGAATCATCGGATCGATCTGGAAGCGCCTTTGTTGTTACAAAGACAAAGTCCCACTGCGTCTGGGAAGATGCTGCAGCGTCGACGGATGGAAAGGCGGCATAGGGATGAAAGACGTAATCGCCAAATGTATGGGTCTGAAGTTTTACGCCCGACTCTTTGAGCGCCTTGTAATTAGATCTGGCAACGAGTGAGACGTGTATGTTACGGTCGGGCTAGGACGCGAGTTAGCCTGGCTGGACAAGTAAATCGAGGGTCTGGCAGAATTACGTGGTGTAATCGCGAAGCATAAAAGCACCCAACGGCGCCGGCTCCGATAAAGATAATATTCACAGCGCTACAACGCAGTAGTTGGGTTTAGTCCGGTCATGAAGTCGTCACCGTATCGCGGGCGTAGAAGTGGGCGTACCTTTCGCTGGAGTTGTTCTTCTCTGAGCCCATTGTATCTTCTTCTGCCCCTGGCAATACTAATTCAAATTCAACTCACTTGACCGAAGATGTATCAAAGTAAAGCTAGTGATATTGAATCATGCGACTCGCTGAGCTGTTCAGGGAAGTTTGTTGTCACAACTGAACTTGGCCGAGGTGTAGTTAAATGCGTTCCGAGGAGTTGCCGATTGGCACCGGCAACGACATCGACCCACTTCGCTATGTCGCCATTGGCCGTGCCGTGCCGGCTTGGTACGTCGGCACGCAGGTGAAAGGTTCAAGTCATCCTTCTCCCTCCTAGGCCAAGGCATGCCCCTTCAGCATCAACTAAAAGAGGTAAATTAATTTCAAAATGGTCCAAAGAAAAAATACCTGAGATAATTGTCTCTTAATAAGTAGTCTTTCCTTAGGTATCTTAATTCATTTAATACTAAGTAGGGTTTAAGTAGAAAGAGAGAGCTTGAGAGGACCGGCGAATGATTTTGTCACCTGCATGGCTGGCTTGCCTATGAGCGATGCTGTCCTCAATCTGTAGTTCCCTCAAAGCCGTATCTCTTCTGATAGTTCTCCTTTGTGTGGTCTTGAGGGACTTACTCGGACGGATACTGCTGTGACATACTGTCGACTATCTGCACTGCCTTTACTTGTGCGATTCGGAAGACCTTCATGAAGTAGCATTTGATATTCGTACTATCTTCCATCACGACATCAACCCGGCAACATATCTAAGGCATGGAACCAGAGGAAATCCCTCTGTCTAGTTGTGATCCTTCGTTGGCGGGAGACTGTGACGTCTTAATGTTCAAGTTATAGTGTCGATATCTAGTGAGCGGCAGCGATGGCGTTTGATCAGGTCAGGTGCCATATTCGCAGCCGAAGCGACGTCGGGGGAGGGACAGTGACGAAAACTCGTCCTCGTGATCCCGCAGTCCTACATTGATTGTTCATATTGAACAATAGCTCAAGATCGATGGCATCGTTCCTTGTCGTGCGAGTATCAAGGCATTGGGACGGCGCAATTACGGAGTCGCCGACTCAACAGAGGCCCTCTTGGCCGTCATAGTCCTTGGTGATACATTCAGGCTACTCGATTTGCTGCTGTGTATGGATTCATAGAGTCGCCACTCACTGCAACTTTCTCGTCTATGAGCAGGTTCTTTGACTTGGCGGCGGGCTATTGTGCTATTGCCACATAGTTTCGCCAACAGTAGCAGCTAACTAGTGCAGCAAGAACTTTCAGTGCATGGAGGAACAAGAGTACCACAGAGAATCCTGATAGATTCTTTTGCATTAGTTGTAAGTATATGGTCAACTTTCTGCCCACGCATATGTAGACGGTGCGTTGACCAGATGCCGGACTCCATACACCAGAAAGTGGAAAGATACCCAACTCATCGTCGTCCTGATAATAGGTTATATCTGGTTAAAATACTCAGCTCGTTCTTCTCCGTGTTTAGTTTACTGAAGTCAGCCTCGACTGGCCTCGGCAGAGTCGCCCAAGACCCGGTCGTCACGCTGGCTCCTAGACGCAACTCCCATCTTATTCTTTGGAGACCACCGTTACTAGAAGCAAGGTTTGTTCCATAAGTCTGGTCTATAGAGAATTCAACAACCCAGGATGGTTTCAGTCGCAGATCCTATCCCGTAGCCATGTGACATGGTTCTGGCCGAGTCTGGATGGTCTTTACTCGTTCGGACACCATGCCAACCCCATGTCTTCCCTTTCCGGCCTCCGCAACACAAGTCAAATCGAGACATGCCTCAGACCAACGGATATCTACAGATCTTTCATAGTATAAGACTCGCGCAACTATCAACAAGATTGAAGTCATCATCTCAACGTCGTCACAAGCACGACGAGCAGGATCTATGCAGGTGGCAAGAGGTCGAATAGTAGCGGAGCTTCCAAATTAGGACTTACCGGACGATGCCACGAATAGTCGCCGAATAATACCTGTTCCAGCCACACCGCCAGTACCGAAGATGAAGTGCGGAGTATCCGTATCTGAATAAAAATAGAACTAGCAAAATATAAGCTGAAGCTTAAAGAGGGGGCGGGGAGGGCTAAGTCAAGTGGACTTTCGCGGTTCAAGTCGGCTCCTCAGAGAGCAGCCATCAGGGAGACCGGCCGTTCACCGCACCAGGGGAGAAGCATTCACAAGAAGCGCTTTGAACGCTCATACATTGAAGAGGTCAAATCCAAGGTTTTCTATCTTTGCACGGATATCGGGTGTGATGGGGAATGCCAATGTTGATTGGCCTCTCTGCTCTCTGGGGGGGGGGAGGGTGATGTGCCTCGATTTCGCCGACTGTAACAGCATTCTGGCCTGCATTCTGCGAACCGCACCGAAAGCACACATGTTGTTGGCTGATCGGACGTCAATGGCCCTCGGCAGCCTGGGTATCCTGCATCATTGCATTTCCATTTATCCGACAGGCGGAAGTGCCCTGCATAGTCTTGGTCCATAATAGCAATTGCTCTTCTTCTACATAGAAGCGAGACATCTCAGCTGTCCCGAGATCTTGCGGTTCTGGATTGCCTGAAATATCTTGATTCGCGCCACCCCAGCATCCATTGAGCCATCAAGGGTTGTGTGAGGCTCCGGTCCCGTTCCAAGGTCCCTTCTCCCAAATCTAAATTCGCCGACTAGTCCTCAGGATTAGGAACCGTGACTTGTTAGCCATACCAATCGATCGACGTCGGATTCCTTCGTAATGGTCTATCGAACTCTCATTTGATATTTTCAGCATCGTTGAACGAGAATGGTTTAACGTCTCATGTCGTTAGCGGAAGCCGCTTCACTAGTGCGACCCGAACACACGACCTGCACCCGAGCTAGAGCGCGGGTCGATAATGAGACGAACTCGAAGACGAGATGATACTGGCCGAGGGCAACCGATTCTCTCTTTTGGTCTGGCTGCATAATGGGGTAGTGAGGGGGCAATGTAAGCAACGGATGCAATGATGCCACTCTCTGAATAAGTAGTCTTTTCTTAGGTTTCTTCACTTCTTCAGTGCTGAATAGGCCTAAGGTAGAAAGAGAGAGCTTGAGAGGACCGGCGGATGATTTCGTCACCCGCGTGACCCCGTAGCAAACTCGTCGTTTGTAGGAACTCCACGCGACTTTGGAGTCAATTGGAGTTATAAGATACATACTGTCGGTCAAACAGACTCTGAACGATTGGAAGAGACGGCCGGCGGGGCACTGATTGGAACGCCGTCACTGCTGTGAAGCAACATGTCGTCCGTCGACAAGTCTCTTTGCGGTCGCAAAAGTAGAGACTGCAGACCTAAGCCCAAAGCGGACACCGAGGGCTTCAAGAGTCTTGAGAAGTTGACTTGAGCAGAGAAGCCCCAAAGGTTGACAGTCAAGGACACCCTCGTAAGGGTTGACCAACGAGATGGACCATCAACCAGCCAAGTTCGCTCGGCACAGTCAGCTGGCGCCTGGTGGAGGGTGTGAGGGGGTCGCGAAGGTGCAGCCGACGGTCGACCTCATCGATGCACCGTGTCAAGAAGGGCCAAAGGTAGTGGCAGACGGTGCTGCAGGTGAAGCATCGACTGAGAAAGGATCTCCCAAGCAGACACGCAGGCGAGCGCAGCACCTCCCATTCCGAGTCGATCGCACAGACCCAGGTATTTAGCGCCGATAATTTGACGGGCAGCCGACCTGGCCGATGGCCAATGATCAGACGGAAGGAGGAAGGTGGAATGCAGACCATGCCGCCATACCACCCTTTCTCATCCTTCCGTCGGTTGGCCCGATCAGGCTGTTTTCCATGCAGACTTCTGGAAGCTGTGCCACGGGCTCGCATCTACGGATACACTGTAGCTGGGCAGCTGCGTGAGCCGCGAGCTGTTAGCTTGCAGCCATCGTCATCGTCCTAGGTACCGGCAATCATGTGCTTCTTTCTTGAGATACGGATACCTATCTTGGCAATCGAAGAACTTTAGCGTGAGATAAGATGTCAACTTGGGCAATCAGTGCCTGCATATACGTTACCTAAAGCATGGCAAGCACGTCTGCGCAAGGTAGATAGATATCGTGGGTATGAGGCAAGAAATACCTTCGCAGTAGGTGTTGATGGTTGCCGCCATGCGTCTTCTAGCGCGGTGGGGGTGCCAGAAATCAGGAAATGTTCCGTCGTCGTCCACCCGACTGTTCGCCCTGTCACAAAGCATTTGTACGGTATCCGTTATGTGCATCTTTCTCGACTGTACGGAGCACCTGAGGTATCTGCCCTGAAGCCCTGACTCTGATCAAGTACCCAGGCAATTCGCAACCTCAGGCCTGACTTTCAATCCAAGGCTCGAAAGACACCCGCAGATGTATGTGTGCCTCAGGTCGTACACGCCTCACAGGAGGCAGCTGCAGCCTGCACCGCCTTCCCAATTACCTCACCCCACGCTTTCCTTTCCCTCCCACACCACCACCCGCCGCCCATTTCTCTTCCTGACGAAAATTTTTCTTCCTCTTCTTCCTTTCACAGCAAACCACCACTTCAACCTTTTCCAATCTCGTATCGCCTCTTCCTCTGTCTTGAGTCGTCTTACCCAGGCCACTCGTCTTTTCTGTGTTGCCACTCGCACGTCAAGGCCGGCACCGGCAGACGTTGCAGTTCATCGCAGTAGCCGCCGTTGCCTGTGATGAGACCTTGGTCAAACCCTGGCCCTGTCATGAGTCTCGATCATAAGGCTCCATGCTCTCTTTTGCTTCACAATGGCTTTCGTCGGACACAAACCTCGCGACACTGCTACTGGAGACGTCGGTTCTGACACTTGAATGCGATATTCAGTTTCCCAGAGCTCTGATTCCCGCATTCATTTGCAGAACACGACTCCCATACCCCTTTGTACCCACAATTGTACCTGAGCATTGATGTGGTTATCCCCTCGCCATGTGATGTAATTGCCAGCACTACGTTTTACGTAGATCGGCATCAACTGTCGCATATCACTCGACGTTGGTGTTTTCGCTCCTGGCATAGAACAACTATTCAAAACCCGTTGCTGGGCACCTGGCTTTGAGCAGTCGTCTTGACTATCATGAGAAGTTGGGAATCAGCTGAGGTTACATTGACGCAAACATGTTAGAAACTTGATGTTTAAATCACAAACATGCGCTCTGCTATCTAGGCCCAAGTCAAAGGGATCAATATGCCTGAGTACCTCCCGCCAAGCTTGCAGCAGGCAAGGAGGCACATGTCAGGAATCGTTGATTTTTTAGCACGGTCCCAAGTCACAATCATGATTGGTACCCGCAAAGCGTTAGTATCGAGGCTGTGAAGTTGCAGTTCGTTCTTGGCGACTCCTGTTGCTGCTACCCTTAATGTCAGTAGCAGCAGTTGATGTCTCTTTGCTGGGTACGAAGTAATACTCATGGTAGTCAGCAGTTACCTTACTTTGTGAGCAGGCGTTGAGGTCGGTGTACATAAGGTAGATACAACAGACGACCTTTGAGATCCAAGGGCCGTGTATGAGTGCCAGTGACACTCCTATCCAAGGGCACTTAGCTAGTTGTCCAAATAGCTGCTGGGTACGAGTGTCCATACCCCGCATGAGCTTCAATTCAAATACTGCGCAAGTATGATCCGTGTCTGTAGCCGTATGTACACAAGAAGCGGCACGAAAAGCATTGACCAGCGTGTGTTTTGCGCCACCGTCCTGACCGTCGGAAACTGGAGGTCTGAAGGATCATGGATGTGTCTGTTCAGTGTTGTGGTGCAACTCCATGGGCACTCCAGAATCCGGACCCCAGACTCCAGCGTGCCATCCCACGTTTGGAACACCAGCCGGTCTCCACTCAACACTTGAGCATCACTGTCGATCAGGACCAACAAGGGTTGTCGGCGAGGACTCGAGGGAAGGTCATCACGTAAGTAGACTGTAGGAGAGACACGCGAAGGTCAGCAGAGTACTGTGTAAGCAATGCGGAATCAAGCGCCGTCCAAGCCTCGAGGTGCATCATTTATCGGCATGATTCGGGGCGTTCGCACCTTCATCCCGTCTTTACCGTCTTATCCGCAATGCAGCAAGGCTGCATTGTGCCTACATTCACACTCTGCAAATGACTTGCGGATAACGTACTTAGCATCCGTACGCTGGACGGGGTACCTAGTCGGACGGGATCGGGACGGGTGATTGTCTCGCTTGTTTCACCCAAGTCAGGTTCTGAGGATTGTTCTCTGTGTGCTAGTATGAGTATGAATACCTAGAGATACACGGGAGTTGATGGATAGCCTAGGCTGCCAAGGCGAGATGAGATGTTGAAGTCGCAACAGTCGAGACAAATACCAATTCCGAGGAACGCAAAAGTGCCTGCCAAATGCTAATCTTACATTGAGGTCAAAGTTCAGGTCCTTGAGGTTTTTGTATCAGTGTTGGGAACTGCCGCGCAATACCATGTGGCGTTGCTCTCATGATCCCCTCTAGGTCGGTAGGTAAGGTAGGTATGTAGGTACTTCATCACCTTTTGAACTCCCCCGAATGAACCTGATGCTTCCTGCCTTCCTTCTCGCCCAGTAAGGCATGTCACAGACTGCCTTGCTCTTACCTACTCTAGGTACCCATGTAGCTCCTTTGAACATCTACGCAGTATGCCAACTCCAGCGCCAGCCCCAGGTCCAGCTGCACGTAGCTTCGAAGGCCTGCCTGCCCGTGCCTGCCCACATCTACTCTGTCCCTAAAGGTAGGTCGAAGGGGGCCCACCCCACACAGAAACGGCTCTTAGGACCCAGTCATGACCTCCAGTCTGCAGATGTTGGATGCATGGACGAACCCTCCCTTTTTGGCTCCTGCCTGGTGGCTGCTGCTGGTGCTGCTGGATTCTGGAAAGACGTGACATGAAGACCAGGGCACGCCGCATCCGCCTCAGGCATGCGCCCTTTCGAACACTTGCATTTCACCATTCCAATTTAACCCGTTCACCACCACTACATACCTGGCATCGGGTCATCGCCCTCGCCGTTGTCGTGGCCCTTTCCCGTCCTCCGTCTTGCGACTAGCTATTGCCATCCTGTGCCATTTTCTCCATGGGCCCAGTCAGTTGCCAACTGAATCGGCCTTCACCGTAGCAATGTTCCTTGTGCTGAAGTAGTAGGCATGCAACACACGCCCATCAGTCTATTTTGATGTACCTATTGGGACCACAATCAGCAGCGGCGAGAAAGAGCACAAGAAGAAGCACAAGAAAGGTGACTGAGGAAGCAGGGAAGCAGCTACCGCCGCCGCCGCCGCCGTCTTTGCCAGTCACCCCAGGTCAACCTCAGGTGCCAGTGTGGCCCAGGGAAGGTAGCCGCGCCTCGCCTTCCTGTCCTATGCATCATCTCAGTCTCACCCCCAATCCCAATTCTTGAATGCGGAAGGCCCCAAACATTAAAATGGCTTCCCTCGTCCGCCGCGGCGCCTGTCACTTCACCTTGCCACCTGTCCCGCGTCCCTTCTCATTCTGCAATCTTTCGAGCACTTCATCGTGTCTACGGAGACTATTCTCCTGCTCGTCAGGCGACGCATTGCTCTCCTCCTTGATTGTCAAGGCAGGACACAGCTTGCGCTCCGCATACCACTGACACACATACGGGCAACAACAAGCGCAGACGGGAGTCCCAAGAAAGGGTTTCCAGTATTTACGAGGTTGCCGCCAGTCGAGGCCACTTACACATGAGCAATCATTACGTCTTTCGTCGAGCCAGCGCAAAGTCGACCACTGGAATGACCTACAGCGAAGGCGACAAAAAGCATCAGTAGCTACCATACCTTACCTCTGGTCCTTTGACTTTGGAGTCTTGAGTCTTAGAGCCCGTCCTGGACAGAGTTCGCGGTACCTATGCGTACGAAATTACGAATACTTTGCGAGTTTACCTTACCTGAGTTTGCGACCGAGTCATCGCCTACTTCCCCGCCAATCACAGCCGGCCCCTCAAGGTACCAACACACTTCTAGGCTACCGTACCTTACCATTCAAATCCCCCGTTCCCAAGGTTCCAAAGACCCAAGGGCTTTCAGAATTTCAGCGGCCAGCCACCACCTCGCGTTATTAGCTCCGACGACCAGTCTCATTCACTGCCCTGAAGGCTGAATCCGCCTGTCGCCCGCCCTTGGCCAACCAAACTCCCGACCACTGAACCCATCTACTTCGGGCTTCACCACCGAAGGCCCGCATCACTGTCCAACCGCCGTCATCTCCAAGGGCCAAGAAAGCATCGCTTGATCCAGCTCCTCCCCTTGAGGTGGCAGTGTCTCCGTTTTCTTGCAGCTTTCTGCACCCTGTTCCTACTCCTAGGGCCTACAGATACAAAGGCAGTTTCGACCTTTTCCCCTTGCCTCGGGAATCTTGCTGGAATCCCATTGCAAAGGTACACACCTTCTTTCGGCCACAGTCTCTCCGACCGTGCCTTGCCTGACACATACTGCAGCCAAGCTAGCCCAGCTGTGAGAAGGGCCACAGGCTACCTACGGTCCACGGATAACTGTCATCGAAGACGTACAGACTTTGACGCCGTTCCGCTGCAGACCTGCCACCGTGCCAGCAAAGAAAAGAAGGGAACCTCGAACCCCCACCCTGCTGCGCTGCTACCAACCCCTCCGATCTTCACACCCTCCAGGGCCTCAACGCCTAGGTACGACTGGTCGGCTGGTTTACCCCCCGCGTCTCCGAATCAGAGTCTCGATTTCATCCCGCCTCCCTGCAACCCCCAAAACCCGGACACTGCTACACTGGGCGAGAGAGGAGCTGGCAAGGCGCCAACACCGGCAATCGCTGTGCTGCGCTGCACGGTCTTCGTCGAGGACCACGGTCCGCTACACACCGACCACATCCTGTTCGTCGCACATGCTCAGCCCTTGCACCCCAGATACAGGGCCCTCACTGGCGACGACACGCTCAGCTACCCCTACCATACTGCTCTACGAAACTGGCAGCTCGTCTACTACGGATGCTCTCTCACGACTCACAGCTCTCTACCGTCTCTGCCGTCCTTTGTTGAATCTTTCTTGGGCCCGGGTTATCCTCGATTACTTCTGTCACCGACTGCTGAAAATAGAACATAGCAGTATCAGTACGGATATTCTACCTCGCATGCGCCAACTTGGTTGAGGCTTGAACAACTCGAGCAAGCCCAGACACAACATTGGAAAGGTGACAAAAATTCTCCACTCAACACCCACCACTCGACTAGACTTACCCACTTGTTCCGGACGTTGACATCGGTCAATTGGTCCAAAGTACCCCCCTACCTCGAAGCTTGGCCGACCCTACCCTCGCCCGTCGTCCTCATCTCTTTTTTTCTTCTGATTTTTATGAAAATCTTTTAGCAGCTATCCGTATACCCCACGGATATGTCCTATTCATAGACCTCCACACTTTGTCGTGCTTGGCGGTCGCTGTCACTCTGACTCCAGTCTCTCCCCTCTTCTTCACAAGAAAAGACGAGACAAGAGGTTCCGTCACCCTCCCAGAAGACGGACAACACAAACAAACCCTTGGCCAAGTTCCCACCACCAGTCCACCACACCTACCACCACCACCGCAGTCCCAGTACCAGCCGCCCCGTACAGCCGTACGTAAAGTACGGACAGACAGACACCCCAAAACCTCCAGCTTCCGCTACCGGCCGGCCCAGCTCTTAGCCATCGCACCCACGGCATCCAACCCAACCAGGGGCACTGGACTAACACGCCCCCCCCCCCCCCAGCCCACGCCAAACATTCTGTAACGAGACCGAAGAGCTCCCGCTCCACGCTCCAGGGCAAGAAAATCCCACTTTCCAGGCCGACCCGACCTACCATATCCTCGTGCTCGACTCGACCGTTTCTTTGCACGCCTGCCGACCGCCGATTGTCTTCGATCTCCCTCCTTTCCAAACTCTCGTGGCGGGGGAACTTAGAATCGCTTTTTTCCTCCCAACCATTCCTCTCCCATTCTGCTGCTTGTTTTGCCTCGCCCGACATGATTATCGACGGGGAGAAGTACGCCTGTGAGGCCTGCGTTCGGGGTCACCGTGTTAGCAATTGCCAACACTCTGGTAAGTTCATGGGCCTTTCTTTGCAATTCTCTTTTCATTGCAATTGCACCCATGCAATGCAGTTCAGTTAGCTTTACCACAACATACCCCAAGCTACCTCTACTCTACCGCTTTCACTTGGGGGTTTCCTTCTCCAACTACGCCATTGAGCATCGAGTTCCTCGCAAACATGTGCAGCTAACCGCCTGTCTTGCTGCAGATCGTCCCCTTCAACATATTAACAAGAAGGGTCGCCCCGTCTCCCAATGTCAACACTGTCGGTCGATGCGCAAGTCACGCTCTGCCCACATCAAGTGCGATTGTGGTGAGAAGACAAGCAAATGCGCTCACCTGCAGCCTTTGGCCGACGGCCATAGAGGTGAGTCTGCCCAAGGCTTTTGACAAGTCATCTGCCTCCATGATGTGAACATTTCCCCTCTAACACTCATGTTCCTCACGCGCAGAGACTTGTTGCTGCAACCATGGTGGTCGCTGCACTTGTAGCCACAAGAAAGAACCAGCCCTCGACACTGTCCCCGAATCCGACTCCGACAAGGAAGCCATCGCTCCTCGGCCGAAGCCGCCCGTCCGCAGGCGGCGTGCGAACACGGTCCATTCTGATGGCATGTTAACCTTTGACGAGCACGGCCATCACAAACCAGCACACAAGCTCAACAAGGCTTCTCAGAAGTGCGGACCTTATCAACTCAACCGTGTCAATTCCTTGCACAGCACCAGCAGCTTGGGCAGCCACTCTCCGGAGCGCATCAGTGACAACCCTCTCAAGGATCCCGTATCCGGCCGCGTCGCACCTCTTCCACAGAGACTAGTCAAGTCTGAAGCTGCTTCTCCACTCATGAGAGGTTCATCTGGTTTCCAGCAACTCAACAACCAGCTTCCGCCCCTTGATCTTTCTGGTATTGAGTACCCGACATATGTACCCAACGCCTCTTTCGACCTGTTTGGCGGATCGGGAATGTCGTCGGATCACGATGCGCCGATCTTTAGTGCCGGGCTGAGCGCTGCGTCCGTGGATTGGAGCCATATCGATCTCACTGACAGGACGGACAACTTTGCTCCCTCAAGTTACAGCCAGGCTGGCGCTCAGAGCTTCAATGGCATTTTCGATTTTGGTACGGGCTCCGAGCCAGCTCCCACCCTCGCCGCGACGACTTCGACGTCTGGGGAGGTCTCTGAAGTAGAGGACAACTTCATCGCTGGCGACAGTGACTACGACGGCTTCGGCACTGGAAGCAACAGCTTTATTCACCCAGCGAGTTTCCTTGCTGCTGGAGCAGACCTGAGCACGATTGACTACGACAGCTTCGCCAAATCATCGAACAACAAGTTCATGGCAGCACCTTCTTCATTTGATGACGGCGGCCCGATTGCTGGCGGCTCTCTCACTTTTGACGACGACCCAGCGTTCTGGGGTCAGCAATTCAACGACGGCATCGCCACATACCAAGAGTCGCCAGATGGCCTGCCGCAGTTTCAGCCGGAACCCTGGACGATGCCGTAGGCGTTTTGATATGATGACAATTTCGACGCTTGCACGCCAATGATATCCAGTCCAACGACTTTTAGACGGCAAGCACAGGCGCAAGGAATGCGAGCATAGGCGGGACGAGATTTTGTGGTGGACGACTGGATAGATGCCCGCTACGATATCCATACCTGGAGTTGGCGTAGATCTCTTGTTTTTTCTTCTTCAATTTGTTTACACTTTATCCGGACAGCATTAGAGGCTATTTCTTTCATATTTTTTTTTTGACGTTAGGCTTGACCATGGGACTGAAAAAGAAAAAAGACGGGGCGGGCGGCTCAAAAAAGAGTGACAGCATCTCATTATCATTACCATCATCAATTGGACTCGGCGCAAAGGCAACTGGGTAGCATCTAGGTGAGGCTATTGGGGATGGTTTGGTTACAGACGACAACGATTTATGTATGTAGGCCTTGGAAACCGGGTTTCAGTGTGCAATTGGCTCACCCTCACGACATATCGTTTTCCCTCATTGCACATGAACAAGCTGTATATAGAAAGACTTAAGCGGTTTCAGTTTCTTGTTGTTGAGGTGCGGGGCAATGAAAATGGTATCCATGTCAAGGCGATCGCGGAGGTGCATTCACGTAGTATTGTTTGCGTAGAGTGATAGATCTGGGCTTTGCTGCGCATTCGCAGAAGCTTTTATGTTCCGTGACTCTTGCTTTCCCTTGATACGGGCTGCAAGAGGTTCTCGTCCAGTAACGAAAGGCTAGCAGATGTCGGCGTAATAGGAATGGCTCAGAGGTGAAGGGGGCTTGATACATCGCCAGTTGAATAAGGGAAGAGGTCGCTGATCGAGATTTGCATGCCCGTAATAGTGGGTATAAGGGTTGAACTGGCCGTTGGCAATCCGAATTCGACAATCTCTTGGGGAATGAACTACTCACAAGTTACCATGCGCTCACCGAGATGACGCCTTGCTATTGTTTTTCATTTTACTTTCGACAAGCATTTGGCAACTTCATCGTTAACTGTCAAGGCAAGTCAATAGGTCAAACGGTGCACGAACCGAAAACTGAATGTGCCACCGATGTGGATGACGAATGCGAATGAGATGAGAGAGGGGCACAAGCCAAGGCCCAAACGACCTAATAAAATCAAAGCTAGTACGGGTATACGTAGCTTTCGATATTCGATGACAGGGCCCACATCAATCAGATAAAAGGGCCTTGCAATACCGATTGAGTTATGCGGCCTTGGGGGAGGGGAGGGGAGGGGGGTTTATTGTGTAGACGAAGGCTTGTACTCCGCAGTTGCTCTGTGCTGCGGCATCTATTCTACATCTATTATTCTACATCTATTACAGTCACCAGTAAGGTACGGAGAGTACCGTGCTTGGTGCCTTGCCTTCGTGCGCTGTGGCCAGGTTGCCTACCAGCCATTTGCTCATTGCAACTACTTCCTTACCTTAGATACACCAACTGATATGACCTCACTAGGTAGGTAAGTACTTGAGTGTCAAATTCGAAGCAAAACGCAGAACTCCAGCCGAACAGACGGCCGGCAGTAGGAGCGGGCAGCAGGAACTCAGGGAGAAGCAGACAGCTGCAGCCTGCAGGTGCCTTTCACGAACTACCTACCTTACCTTACACACCTGTATCCGTACCATTAGGGCTTCAGGGCTCTGTCGGGGGACCCTCCTTTCCTGTTCCTGCATATCATCCATCTAGGCTGGCACCGCCTCACCATCGGCGCTTTCCACCATGGGCCATAGCGACCCTGGGTCTGCGACTCTGCGCGAGCCCGCTGCCCCAGTGGTGTTTTCCAACCGAATGATTGGTACGGTGGAAGGTGGTCACCGAATGTGACTCTGTCCGGAAATCGTCCAGGTCCTGTCCAATCTCCATCCAGGGAAGTTCCCCCCTTGTGCTCCACGGCACTGAGAGTGCCAAGTGGCCAGTGCCCACCGTCGTGTAATAATTCTCCTCATCTGCCCTCCCTCCTCTTTCTTCTCTTGAGTCTCCCACCCCTTGGGAGACTCACTCGAGGGGTATCCACCGTAACTGACGTTGCGGGAATCGAGAGGGACTGGGCAAGTTGCAACGGTGATTGATGAACCCACCCGAGCTCCGTGAGAACCGTGTGGATTGTGACCTGATCATCCAATCAGGTCCATCAGACCTCCGGCGTCCAAGCTCCGAAGCGCATGTTGGCAGATACAGTGCCGAACTGACTGAATAGTTGTGAGGAGCTGCGGACTCTATGCGTAGGTATACACACTTGGTAGGAGCGCAGGCTGACAACCAGTACGGAGTACGGATACAGAGCAAGCGAGTAGGTAGTAGGTATTAGAATGCTCGCCGAAACGGTTATCTGGGCCGGCAACGGTGGCTGGGTTGGTGGAGGCGCCGCTGCCGAGCCAGAGTGTGGACTTGTGTGCGACCATGTGAGTGTGTCATCACCTGCTGTCAACACCGGCGCGGCTCTCGGCGCCTTTAGACGAGGGAATGGGGGCACAAGGGGGGTCTTCGCAGGGGCCTTCCAAATCCCCCGTGGGCGGTGGCAGTCGATGATCTCCGGTGCTCGGGAGTTGGGACTGCAACCAATCGACGCAGATAGCCCCGAGATAGATGCTGTACCATGTATGTGAAGCGTGTATTCAATTGCCTTGAGTCGCGGCTAACGTGCCAGAGGCTGAGAATAAGTCATGAGCGGCAAACTCGGCAGTGAGAGAGGTCCGGGAAGTGTGGTACAGGAACAGGACACTTGCTTTCCAGAGTTCGCGGCACTGCCCATCACTGCTTCTCCCAGAAAGTCGGAACCCAGTTTCGATACGTTGTCAGTCAATTAACTCTGACGGCATACATCACATGGTTCTTCCTGCATGGGGCCAGCAGGCGCGCGGTGCGCCAGCTAGCAGGTTTTCCCATGTGCCACTTCGAGGTCGAGGCTACCTACGCGTGCTACGGATAGTTTAACAGCGATTTGGGGAAGGTAGGGGGTTCTTTAGCAGCTTACCTTACTCTCGGGTCAAATTCTTCACCGCCTTCTACCTCAAGCCAACGACCAAGTTTTGCAGGACAACCCCCTCCCCCACTCGCGCGTCGGTGACAACAAGGGGCGAACTAGGAAAATGACATGGAGACTCCCAAATCATAATGGCATCTGGTGCGTACAATTGTGGTATCATTACATTGAGCCATCGGCTAGAATATGCATCAAGGCGAGAGAAGGCTTTGGCATATGAGGATATGGCTTACAAACAGAACTAATTGTACATTACACTTCATATTAATACAAGCCAATGCTGAAGCACCCAAAAAGGTGCCGCAAGCATCTGTATCTTTCACTGGTGGGTGGTAACCTTGTAGGTAAACCACCTGGTTGATCCATATTGACCACCTTCCTCCATAGAGGCACTCGCCCACTGTCGCTGTCGACATCTTCAATAGTACCAGTAGTGCTTTTTGCCAGTCACTTCTGAGTGTCCCAGAGAGTCCGTATTCTCAGGGTTGCGGGCATATGCCTGTCTGTCACTACGCCGATCGGTAACTTGATACTCCAGCTGCAGTAGTTGTTGTTGTTCCAGCAGCAGCGCGTGCCCCTGCACCTGCAATTCTTCCTCTCCTTGTTGTGGATGATGCAGTACCTGCTGTGGTTCCGGGGCACCCCCCATCTCCTGCAGCTGCTGACAATCGGTCATTTGCTGCGCGAGATGTTGTTGTTCATGCCGCTGCCGTTGCTGCTGCTGCTGTTCGATCCACGCAAGATGAGAAGGCTCCTAGGCTGCTTGTTGAGTTGCGCGGACAACGTTGAGGTAACCGATAAGCAGTAAAGGCCGAGGGTCGAAGCCCATGTCTTCGTAGCTGGGTGCAGTGCGGTAGGTCGGTGCCTCTTCTGTCTTTTCCACAGCCGCCGATGAAAGAGTTGCCAAATCGGCCAGATGCTGCAGCCCTTGGCTCGCAGCAGCCTCCATGGCAGACGGACCTGGAGCTGCGGCAGTATTCGTGGAGAGGCGAAGGTGATCAGCAATCCTGTCCCGAACCAGTCCATCAAAGACGGAAGCTGGAAGCGAGGAATCTCGGAATTCACCGAGAAGCCTTGTGGCCTCTTCCTTTGTCTTGTCCAACTTTGCCAGCTCGACTAATGTGAGCACCGCAAGAACTGTAAAATGATGGTGCAAGGGTGTGATGAGCTGCGAATGGCCGATCAGGAGGTTGATTAACTCTTGACTGGGCCACAAGACATCGGTCGACTTGGCGGATGGGTTGAGAAGATACGCCAATAAGCGGCAGTGCCAATAGACAAGATGAACAACAGGATAAATGTTGGGCTCGATGTGGGCAGGCAGATCCTCACGAAAGTCTTCTACCCACGCATCCATGAAAGAGCCCACCATGCGGTCCGCAAAGGTTGTGTTGAGTGGCTCTTGGAAGTTGGTAATCATGGATGACGCACGGCTGAGAAACTTGGATGCACCTGCTATATGGTCAGTACCCCGCAACACTATGACATGTTTGCATGGGAATATTTGCTCAAGAAAAAAGAGAAAATGAACACTTACGGATCAGCAGGTATGGCACTTCGCCAATGACCGCCTTGAGGCCAGGTGCCAGTACCACGCTTTCATCTCGGATCAAGGAAGGCACCGCAGCACCCACAGCATTCCATCGGTCGAGCAAGACCAACGACCACCAAATTCTGACACGAAGGTGGCTTTCGTTATCTGGGCCTGCTTCGGCCTCTGAAAGATCTGCCTTGGCCTGATATAGCTTCAGGGTGTTGGCGCTCGCTACCGCCCTGCCCAACAGGGATTCCTTGGGTGCGCCGATAGAGCCCAGTGGTCGAATGTCAGCCTCAATAATCATGAGGAGAAGTGTCTGGAGGAAAACGAGGTTTGCAACAGCAGTCCGAGAGGTAGAATCGCTAGCCTCCCATTCTACTAATAGCGTGTGGGCGAGGCGGACGTCTCCAGGAGTACCTGACTGGAACGAAGGGAATGAGTGAATAGTTCCCGAGAGAGCCTCTACAAAAGCTTCCCGAAGAAGGCCGGGGCACTGAGCCAAATACTCTTGTATCAACACCCTGCTGCTCGGCAGGAATGGAAAGTAAGGATGAATCATGGTCAGGTAGCTGCAATTTGTGCATTAGTCTCAGCTTTCAAAAAGTAAAGGGACATTAATCACATACCCATTGAAAACCTCTTCATCCACATCTCGCGCCTGATCAATATCAGGCATGTCAGCCACAGGGCCATCCATTGATGCAATAGGGGGCCGTGGCTGCATGTCATTCTTAATGGGCAAAGCCAAAGGCTGGGGTGCTAAGCCATTGGTGGCGAAAGGGGACGGTTGATAACGATCAGATGGTGTTGCTATAGGCTGAAGAGGGCGAGGCTCGGTACCCCAGGCGACCTGTCTCTGTGGTGCTGGAGTAGAGATGTCGGTGCTGGAGATGCTGGAGAATGGTCGTTTCCGGCTGTTGTCCTCACCAGGGCCTGACATGGAGTTAAGCATTGCTGCCGCAGAGGTCCAGTTTACCATTGACTCGGGTGGCAATGACTCACTTTGGATCTCCAACTTGCCCTCAATGCTGTTGATCCTGTCGGCAAGTTCTTTTATGTATCTGAGGCATTGTGTCAGTCTCTGGATCTTGTAGATACAGGAAGCGAGCGCCATTCCCAACCTACCCCTTGCTTGGACCGCGCTTCTGAGGAACACGGCTAAACATGCAGCGGATGCCAGACCGCTTGCAGTTGGAGCATGGGCTGTCTCCAGCATCTGACTGGGCATCGCATTTGACCTTCTTTCTCCGGCACTCGTCACATGCGCGAGACACCTTTGACCGTTTTCTAGGCGGAGTGCTGTCACCCAGGGCATATGGTTGAGCAAGATGATGGTGGTCCATGGGCATGGACATGGGCATGTGTTGCTGTAGTGACTCTGGCAATGCTTCCTCGGATACGTAAGAACGAGACGCAGGCGGGAGGGGAGGGGGCTGATGAGGGTGCTGATGTGGATGCTGGTGAGGAGGATGCTGGTGCTGGTGCTGTTGAGCCTGTGTCTGAGCCTGCGCCTGTGTTTGCGTCTGCGTCTGTGTTTGTGTCTGGGCTGAGGTCGGGGCCTGTGCCTGTGCCTGTTGCTGTTGAGATTGAGGTTGCTCCGAATGGGAATTGGAATGAGGATTGGGCATGATGCTACGAAGACTTGGGTCCTCGACGTTCATGCCTGGATCTGTGACGTGCATCAGGGGCTCTGCCGCAAGATCCTGGCCAAGCTGAGCAGCTAACTGCAACTCCTCCACACTGGCAGAGTGTGACGAGGGCTGCTGTGGCGTGGGCGGCGGCTGTTGCTGTTCTTGGGGATCATCGTCCCGTGTAGCCGGGTGATAATAAGGGCCGCTGTCTTGAGCTTCGGCCGATGGCGAAGGATAGCTATGCATTCGATCGGCTTCTTGGAGCCGCTCCTCTGGCAAAGGAGACGGATAACTCGGGATGCGCTCCTCGTCCATTCTCTCGCTCTCCAGTCTCTCGCTCTCCAGTCTCTCGTGTTCCAGTCTCTCGTGTTCCAGTCTCTCGTGCTCCAGCCTCTCGTGCTCCGGTCGCTCATCCACCCTTGCGTCGTGGAGCGTCTCTTCTTGTATGCGGTCGTCGTTCATGCCGTCTACCTGGATATCATCCTCTTGCAGTCGGTCCTCCTGCAAGCCGACTTCATGCATTCTGCTGTCATCTTCCAGTTTGCTCTCTTGGAGATCTTCCACCTTTAATCTCTCTTCCTCGGTCGTCTCGCCTTCCTGCGTCGAAGTCATGGCGACAGATGTTTAGGGCGGTCTGTGTGAAGCCGACTACTATCGATTTCGTTTCGCGACACTGCTGCGCAAGACACAGCAGGACCAATTATTCAGGGTTTTCGGGTGGGTAATTGAGCATCAGCTGGGAAATATGGCGAAAGGTTGACGAGTGGACTGCGTCAAAATGAAGCCAGGACTCGTTACGCAACAGGAAGCGGGAGGTGGACGTAGGAAGTCGAGGGCTCTTCGCGACGAGAAGAAGGCGCGTCAATGGAAATGTGTAGTGCGAGTTCGTGCATGCACAGGAGCGCGTCGCGATTGCGTTGCACGACCAAGCGGTGAGTCCTCGAGCTCGAGGCGGGCTTCAATTCACTGTCTTAAAAAACTATGTGTTTAGTATCTGTACTCTCTAGGAATGTGCAAAGTTTTTCCTCTCGTCTTCCTCGTTACCACGCGATAATTGGAAATGGTAGCTTGCGTTCTCAAACTTTTCCCATCCATTCGCGCGACAAGCTCCAGGTAGGGGCGAGTCGCGGAAGTCAGCTGTGATGAGAGCAGTTCTGTAGCCATCGTCAATCGCAATAGTGCGACAGCGATGGCATCTGCGAGGGTTTTGATTCATCGCAGCAGTGCCGCCGCAACAGCAGCAGGTCACCCGAGTAGTAAAACGCGTGGGGGTTGAGGGAAAATAATGAATCGGGCTGACTGACCTCTGCTCTCTCTTCAAAAGATAGTCCGACGCGGGCTGTCGTGATGGATCTGCTAAGCAGGCGATCTGGTGGACGGAATAGGAAGAACCAGGCAGCCGATGGAGGTTGGAAAGGCGTTGATTGATCCGGGTTGCGCTGGAGTTTTGACCTTGGGGATTCTCAGTCAGCACAGGGCGGGCTTTCCTGGTTCGTCAGGGTTTGTTCGGAACTGGGGACGTGGACACTCCCGTCTACGTCTCACGTGGGCCCGACGCGCTTGACTGGAAGAATTTTTTTCTGCGGATGCCGGGAAAACCACTGGGGACGGCAGTGGAAGTGTGGGAAGGTACTGAACGTAATATTGGTAACTACTTAGGTACGTACGAAGTACAGAAGGTGGTAAGGTTCCTACCGCGTACCTTGTGTGCCAGGCACTCACCATCGTTGAAAATACATAGCTGTTTTTAAGCGTCTGTGCGTACTACGTAATCGAGGAGCTTGGGCCACCTCGGTGGCTCAACCTCCTGTACAAGAGTCCCTCCACATCTCCACGATTTCACACACAAACTAATTCCTTACCTTACGGGTATGAGTAGTACTTAGCTAAGGTAGGCTGTCAACCTGCGAAGAAGGATACCTCATCGAGTGCGAGTTAACTTTTGTTACTTTTGTACCTACTTTTAAGTTGAGTAATAGCTTACCAAGTATTGTACGATGATCCGACCCTGTTCCCCTTACTTCGGCCAGTCAAGAAATTTAACAAGGCAACGCCTCAGAAAAAAAGGGGCATCTTCGTTCTGATCTCAATTCGCCCTCGATGTGATACCCAGGTGGGCATCTTGACCCCCACTTCCAAGTTATTCTAGGCGCAGCAGAAAAGGGATTCATGTCTCAATAGTCAAATTCGGCTTTCTGTAGGGTATCAAGATCTGTCGGGCCATCCATCAATCCTATTCCTGACCCAACAGGAATCCTCCGCCGTCTTCATCTTCCTCCATATCGTATTCCTCAGTCACATCGCTCAACACATCTTCGACCTCGTTGTCCTCTTCTGCCTCAAGACTTTTCTTCCTTTGAGTCTTAGGCCTTGCCTCGACTCCAGCAGTTCTCTCAACTGCATCAATGTTATCAAATTCCTCATCAGTATCAACTAGGAAACCGCCCTCATCAGCCTCCACCCCATCACCTGCGGCGCCCTCACCAATGTCCACGTTGTGGGCAGCAGAATGACTACCTCTCTCTAGATCAGAGCCATTTGTGCTCTCCCTTACATCGGCCCTGCTTGTGAGTCCCGCACTGGTCGATGTCTGCGCAACATCGTCAACCATGACGCTGTCTTCAATGAGGAAACCTCCGCCCTCCTCTGTACCGTAGCCGTCCGACCCCTTATCTATGTCGGTCCGGACGGATTCGGTCAGCTTCCTTTCTTCCTCGGCCCGCTCTGCAGGCTCGACGCCTGCCCACACGCGCTCAAAGATCCGCAGCGCCACAAGGAACCGCCTCCAAGTCCGGACGGCGACCAAGGATCGCTTGCTTTGCTCTTCTTGTGCGTCTACATCCTCGAACCCAGTCATCACCGCACGCACAGCCTCCTCGTACTCCTTCGCAACCACGACGCCGTTGAATACCGCAGTCCCGTGTTTGCCCTTGAATTGAAACCCTGACAGAGCTGGCGCGTAGTCGACCCCCAGAATGTAGGCGGCTCTGGCAGCTGTATCAAACTCGTCATGGATATGGACCCCTCCCTCGGGTATCATGCTTTCCACGTATATGTCGATGTTACCAAATTTGTTCTTTGGAACTCGCCCATTGACGACCGGTGACGCGCGGTAAACATCCGTCTGATCCTGTGTGAAGACCGGCGTTCCTGCGGCATTACGTTCATCTCCACCGTAACCGTCGTCGGCGTACTCGCCCGGTTTCGCGTTGGACCTTCGCGACAGAAACTTGATTGGAACCTCCATTGGCTTGACTTCGCGCCCCATGCGATACCATTTGTCCCTGCTCCGGGCAATTCGAACATCCTTACGTCGATATACTTTTTCCAAGGGGGCCCTGCTACCTGCAGCTACCGTTCCTGCCGGTTGCGCGTCTGGTGTAAAGACTTCGTTGCGCCTCAGATGCCTCTCCAACGCAAATACCGGATGGTCTTTGAAGTCTGCCACATTTCGCGGCATCGGTTCGCGTGCTTCAATCGCATTCAGCTCGGTGTTTTCGATTTGGTCAAGATCGGTCAGCCGACGCCGGCTGAACGGCTTCAATGCTTTCCGCCACCAACCCTCGCCACGTTCCATCACTGTCTCAATGCGCAGACGACGTGTCTTGGCCGTGTATGCCTTGGCATATCGCCTAGTGACGTCCCGAACTGTGCCATCAATGTCGAAAGCAATGACATATGTCAGAGAGTTCTCCTTGTCGGTCGCCGGGGGCTCCAGCTGCCTGGGTTTCCACATGGAATTTGTTACCAGAGAGTCTACGGGCTGCCACTTCTGGTGGCCCATGTCTAGCACTTCCACCCAGTACACCGGAAAGCTCGACTCGCGAATCTTCATGGGAGCCTCAACCTGTCGCCGCAGAGTCGGCGAAGTCGATGCTGTTGGCAGCTTATAGGCTGCGGCATTCGGGTGACCCAATCGACGAAGCGGTGAAGTCAAGATGGAGGCAGAAGACGAAGGTTCCTCGGCAGCCGACTTGTATTGTAACAACTGTGACCTTATTTTCTCCTCCTTGGTAGGCTTATTCGAGTGCTTTACATCTCTGGGTCTTGGCAGAGAGGGACCGGCTGAACCAAAAGAGAGCGGCTGTAATGAACAGACCAATCGTGCGCGAACTCCTACAGCCCTCAGCAAAGCACAGTACAACTGCGCGCCGGTGTCCCGAGACCCTGACAGCTTTCTTGCAGCGTCTTTGAAGTCCGAACGGTGTAAGCATGAATCCATGTTGCTAGGTGGTTCGTACTAAGGCAAGAGGATTAGCATGTTGCTTCGCGTGCGATATCCTGGAATAGACTCACGTCTTTCAGATGGTCAGGGTCTTCAGCCCACAGTGGCCGACGCAGGCCCCGTTCAGTTATTTGGAATTTGGATCTGAAAATGGCTCCAGCCTGTTCAAGGCCGTTCTTTAGAGATTCCGTTTGTCCAAACTGGGGAAGACTAGGGCTTGGTGTCAAGTAGCCAATAGTTTTTTTCGAAAGCAGAGGACGCAATGTCTTGTGAACCTGTTCATCATCACACCAACGATTTCTGAGGGCACAGTGTAGCAGGAGACACAGCAGATGAGTCTGGTGTATCGTGATGCGCCGCTGCTTCTCTTCCTTTGTCACTGGCTTTCGCTTGTTGATACCTTTGCTTGTGACGGTCGTGGCATTGGCGTGCTTTGATAGATTGAGAGTTAGTTTTTGGGGTTCTTCCTGGGAGTCTTGAAAGTGGTGTGTGGCTCCATAGGCAACATTGTCGAGATTGGTAGCCTCCTTATTTTCGACTTCTTCTTCGATGTCATCATCAAGATCATCCTCTTCATCGTCGGAATCTCGGTACATGGTCTGGACGGTCGCCGGAGGTAAAATCACGTCTTCAAACTCAATGTCTGCGTCTTCGTCGTCCTCCGCAGACCCTTCCTGTTCTGTGGCCTGTGACTTCACGGCCTCTGCTTTTCCCTCCCCTGGTCGCTTTAGTCTTTTAGCTGAGGGCTCTGAGAATGCTGAAGAGCCGGCGTCCGCAGCAGCTTCAATCAGCATTTCTTGATAGACATCCAGTACGTCGGACTTTGCGGCCCTGGTTCGTTTCCGGCCCGCCATTGTGGCCCTGGTTGGAGTGGATGTTGATATCAGGTTGGGAAACCCTTATGCAGTGGACGCAGGGGCAGGCGGGGCAAGAGGACGCAACGTAGGTGAGGTAGGTGGTTGATATTAGGTTGTCTGCTACAGAATGGCTGTAGTGAATAATCTAGGTGTGCTTTGATATATTCTGGCCTATCTTACCTTTACCTTCCACAAATAGATAAAGGTAGGGTGTCTGTGGGTACCTCCCGTGCGTACCTCGCGGCAGGGCAAGTACTTGGGTTGAGGGCTCTGTAAGTGAAGCAAGGGAAGGTACCTTATCGGTGGGTATACGGTAGGTAGTGTGTATACCTCAAGACAAGGCAGGCAGAATGAATCGAACACTTCGTCGCTGACAAACCATGGGGCATGACGTCATTGCAGCAGTGGCAGCGTACCGCAGGCAGCAGGCAGCAAGGTGAAGTCAAAACGCCGGGTAACTCAAAGCCACGTGACTTTAGACCGTTGCCTATCAACCATGCTAATTTCTCGACAACTGTGCCATCTTGAAGTTACTGGGTCACTTCATAGTTCACGAGGTGATACATAAGACAAGGTAAGTATTACGAAATGACACGGTGATTAAGTGATCACTACTATACGCTATCCTTTCTGCGAGGCTAGTTTTTACTGCGGTAGAAAATAGTGGTGTCCAGCGGCAACCTTTCGCCCATCCACGTAGCTCTTTGTGTGTGATTACGGAGTTCCGTGGCATTATGGTCAACGCCTTCCTCGACTGTGTTGGGATGAACAAGAACGGAAAGAGGGCCTCGATATATGGTCAACCATGGTATGAATGCACCAAACTGTGCTGGCGTGAAGATGTTGACTTCAAACATAGCCACGGGGTGGGGGCCAATTGGCTGTTCCCAGAATCGGTAGATTCTTAGCTCTGGGACTGGAGAAGCAAACATCAGCCATTCCTTTCTCTCAAGCCGGATCAATTGCAGACACTTACATTCCCTCCGAATGCGTTCCCAGAGGTCTCTGGCATGCTTTACTTGTTCTGGGTTGCCTTGAAAATGGTAGATGTGGACGTCACTGCAATGCGTACCGTAGGTTAGCACCACAAGCGAGAAGTAAGGTTACCCCAAGGTACCTAAGGTAGTACGTTGCAAATGTCGGGTCGCTTACAAGCCACCTTGTCTCCCAGTGTCTAGGGGAGCTGGAAACTCCTCATACGTCTTGCTCAACCCCTCTCGTGGTGGGTTTCTGAAGCTCTTGCCATCCTCGTTGAGCTCAGCTGGCAGCGGGGGGGCACTTTCGTACCCCTCGCGAGGGGAGATGTAGGTATAGAGCGGAGTATTGGCTGCCATGGCCACTCTGTATGCTTTGATTAAGGTATGCAGCGTCTTACCAGCTGCGGGTGTCTAGTTTTGAAGATACAAGGAATACCGAAATTCAGTGGCCTGGGCCTTCGTGCAATCGACATGAGACTGGCATACTCCTTCAACTTATATACACACATGTCAGGCAATTAACGCACCCTCGGAATTGTCAGACGTCCAAGTCATTGTTGCGCTGTTTCGCGGACGCCACTGGTGTTGGTCAGCACGCGATGGGATCCACTCACTTTCTAAGCAACCGCGCGCGCAGAAGACACTAAGGTGTGGACAGGCCCCATTTGGCTTGGTCGCTCTTTGCTCCGACCTACTCCGGATGGACATAGGCACTCGGCGGCGGCATGCAATCAATCTTTCATTGATGCACGTTGTCCAAAGGTCACCGCACCTCCGCTTCCGCAATCTTCACCAAGTTCAACATGCGGGGATCAAGAAAGTCCACCACCTATAGCGCAAGTTCAAATGTATTGCTCACTGTCATTAAGTGGCCAATTTGTCCGTGGAAAGGACCGACAATCTCAACCAAGCGCAAGTATACAGCATCTTCGGAAACCGATACTCCAAGCCGCAACAAGGCATACCCCAAAACTACATATCAAAGCTGCAAAACTCCCGAGAATCTCGCTCATGTCATGAATGCTCGTCAACTCAGCCAATCGTGTCACCCTCTGCTCCCTGGGAAACCGAACTTCTCTAACACGGCTGAAGGTAATTGCTTGGGACCAGCCCCATGCGTCCATTACTCCCGTGAATTTCAGCTTCCCACCACCCGTCATCTTGGTGACGCAGAACGGCAAGAAGGTCCCCCTTAGAAAATCCTAGTTCTTCTGGGATAGCCGCCTGGTAAACGTACAAAGCCCTTGCTGCACCCTCGTTAGCACCGTCTTTTTCTTCTTCTTCTTGTTACAGGGCCAGCACTTACCAAAATGCAATATGGGGCGGCCATCTCGAGTATATTGCCGAGATGGGTCTGCCACACTCTTGCTACGCTGTCTCGACTCGCCTTGTCCCGGTGGTCCGCCGCCTTCGTAGAGTCCCATGGCCCGATTGCTGGAGCTCGTTCCAGGTCGACTCCCGCCACGGCCACGGACTGATCCATAGCTCTCATCACCTACAGGCGCGAGTTGGACAGCTAATTCATTGGCGACATGGCTGCTGCCCGGTCTCATCTTCTCCAAGTAAGGGGCTGGGGATGCCGCTCTCGACACTGTGCTAGGTGACTTCTGCTGGTAGTAAGGCTGTTCTGACCCCCTTCTGGGTACGTTGCTCATCCGCGACGAGCCTCGTCCCAGAGAACCTTGAGGATTAGGAGACGATGATCGGTATCCACCCCGAGTATCCTCGGCCGGCCCAGCTCTCGGCGAAGCAGTACGCGGGGCGCTTCTGTAGCCGCTTCGCATGTCCTCCATCGGTGCCGTTCTCGGGGAAGCGCTTCGGAGGGGGGCGGGTGACGCTGCTCGAGGAACGTCGCTACCTCGTGTCATTGGCCGTGAGCTGGTCGTTCCACCGTAGCTTGACCCAGGGCGATTAGCCGGGTTAAACATGCTACGAGTCTGGTCGGTAAATTTGGCCGATGTCTCTTTCATGGCCTTTGCTGTCACCGCCTGAGGTGGTACGCCGAGTCTCTGCACGACTTGCTGATCATAGGGAGGCGGCGTGCCTCGAAGTCCCCCGGCCGTTGCATTGCTGCTCCCCACCGCTGGGACCGACCTAGAGAATGGCTGGGAGCCGGGCGTCGGAGTAGCAATGCCGTGATAGCGGTCTGCGGAAACGCGCACGCTGGACTGCTTTCCTACGCCTACGCCAACGCCCTTGAGCTCGGCCAGGGCCAGGGCAATTGGGTCCGTCTCAGGCTGAGCGGCCGGAACATTGGATCCCTTCCTCTTCTCCAGGTCTGGATTTGTGACGGAGAAGACATTCTGCCCAACGTTCAATGCGAGACTAGCATTTGCATCAATTGGCTCTGGGCTCACGGTTGATCTGTCTCCTAGCAGGTCTGATGTCTCCTGAGTCTGCAACTGGGGCCTTCGAGCCGGACTTCCTTGAGATGTTACTGGGTGCCAGGTGTTTCTGTTCGCCGGCGGGCCTGGTGATTCCTTTGTGCTCTTGCGACGGAATGGGCTATGATTTTGGAAGAAGCCGCTCCGTTTCTTGAGGACTTGCTTATCAGGGACCGGTGCCACACTCACCGGTTCCTGCTTAACGGGCGATACTTTACCGCTCACTGGTTCTTGGCTTGAAAGCGAGGTTGGGTTCGAGTAATCGCTGAGGGAATCACGGCTTGAAGGCCTGGCCGAGGGCGGATGCGAGCTACGCTCCGAGGGTGGGCCGGTACGGCAAAGCATTGTCATGCCGTCGAGAGGGTACGGATCATGAGGGACTGGCGCAAATGATCCACGCTGACTCATGTCAAGAGAAGGTCGGCTTGCTTGCTGCTGCTGTTGAGCTGGGGGATGAGCAACCGGTGCTGCCTGCCGGATTTGGTCCAAAGGTCTCTGTGTGGCAACTGGTGCTTCGCGAGCGTTAGGGGGTAAGATTTCCCGACGGCCCGTGTCTTGAAGATAGTTCCTTGCGGTTGGGCTTGCATCCTTGTGGCCCGGGTTCAAGCCAAATCCTCTTGGAGAGGAGCTGACATCCTTTGGTGCTGTATCATGAGCGAGGTGCCTAGACGTAGAAGGGCTTGCATCTTGACGCCTTGAATCGGGGGCGACAACGGCTCTGGGAGTAGCTAAAGGTGGATCTTTGTGTCCTAGATCCTGAGCAAGACTTGAATTGGGATCGTGGTGCGATTCGTATGTCGAGGGTTGCGGTGAAGACGATCTGAACGCCGGGTTTATACTCCTTGGAAATTGGGCAACGGAGTAGCTGTCGTCGTCCGACGTTTCCGATTGCGTGTCGTTGACATCTCCTCGACAAAAGTTGATGTACTTTGGCGCATCTGGGATCTCTTGGCCTGTACCTTGTTCTTTGATGAAGCTGATGATGTCCGTTTCAACATCCATCGTTTCCAGTGATAAACGGATCTTTTCGCAAGAAGCATCATCGCTGACGCAAACAGTGGAAGAAATGTTGGCGAACGTCCACAAGCTACTCTTTGTGAAGTCAAGACGCTCTTCCTCTAAATCTTGGAACTTGTCCGCAGCCGCCTTCCACTCTCGGTTCCACCTCACTGTCGTGTCCTCAAGTGCCTTAACAGCATTTTCGTACTCGGTATTAGACGTCGCAACGCTGATCTGCGTCTTCTCTAGCTTTGCCTTGTTCTTTCGCTCCTCTTGGCCCATAACCATGTGACCCTGGGCGAGGTAGCCCTTGATCTTAAGGCACTCCTGCTCGAATCGGTCCCGCGTCTATTGTCTTCGTCAGTACATGACTCGTCGAGAGACTCAATCTGGAAGACTCATGGGCCAATTCGGATTTGGGAGCATGATCAGAACTGACCTTGTTGACGTGCTGTGTTTGTTGTATCTTCGTCTTGAGGATCTTCTCAATCCCATTTTGCACAATCTTCCTTCTCTCCTTCATACCACCCGCGAAAGCGGCAAGAGGCTCTTCCAGTTCTGTCTTCATTTGCGCTGCGATGTTCTGATGTTGCTTCGCCATCGATTCGACCTCGCCTCGAACAGTGTCGAGGGAAATCTTCAGACTTCCCGACTCATGGGATCCCAATGATTTCCGACACAAAGAGAGTAGCTTTCGGGAGTATTCGTCTTCGATAGAGGCACGAGCTGTACTGGACATTAGCTCTCGGCTGTAACATGTCAAGTCGTGTTACTTGCCGCTGTAGAAAGCTTTCAATTCATCGCATGTTTGTTTTGCAGCGAGCATGCGATCCAGCAAAGGACCTACACCAGCATCTTCCTTTCCCCAGAAGTTGTTCGCGACTACATGTCGAGTCAGTCAGCTCCTGCTTTGCTGCAGAGACACAGAATTGCAACATACATGACAAAGCCACGCTTGGCCCATCTGCCGTCGATATAGGCATGATGCCTACGAGTGGCTTAAAGCCCTTAAATCAGGAAAATAATCTGGATGGGTATGGCGTTACGTGCGATCGATACAAGCTACTGAACAGTAGAAGAATGTATCAAGGTTCAAGAAGAGCCCTTGGGTCTCTTTGCGCACAACCTCGAAGTGATGTTTCTGGCCTTTTCGCGTTTGAAAGCTGGAGTTGGTTGAGAGCCACGTTGGCGTCAATAACTGTGGTCGGATGACGGGTCGGTCGATTGATGAATAGATACCTTAGCCAATGTAATATTGTTTGGCTCCGTTGCCGGGTAACCGTGTCATTACATAAGGCGGCCTTCCTGGACGTCCTACTTTAGTGGGGGTGTCTCGGCTGAGATTAGCGTGTCCTTAGATCAAGCATGGCTGCCTGAGGGAAATGGCCTGTAGTAATAAGGTTTCCGTTTCAGTAGCAAGAAAAGTACCTCAGGCGGGCACGACGGCCACGACAGTAGCTAGGGCGATAGGCACTTTACAGAGGCATGCAGGGCATTCGGAGTGCTGGCCGAGCACTAAGTGCCCAGGTACCTACCGAGATGCCTCTTCCTACCTCAAGGTGACAAAGAGAGGGAGTTCCCTGTCATCAGAGGTCTTGATGCTGAGAAAAGGTATACCTGCTTGCCTGCCCTACCTAAGGTACCTCACTACCTAGGTGCTTCTCCCCAGGTCAAGACTACTGACATGTCACGTGCCCTGACGGGCTCCTCCCCCCACCTATCAAACCAGCGGTACGGAAACTACCTACCTCAGTACCTTCGTTGGATTGAGTACCAAAGAGGCCAGCTTGTGAATTCAGAAGAGATTCGATATCCGTCCACCCGAGCTACCTCAGGAGTACCTCCCTGTAGCATGTCTACCAAAGGTAGGCTGCATTTGGTGCCTCAAGTATGACTTTCTGGGGCGGTGTAGGTGCACGCGGCCTGTCACCTTGCCTAGGGCACTTCAAGGAACCTTACTCCAGGTACCTATTTGGCCTGCCTGGTAGGGTAAGGTACCAGGTACCACGGACCTTACCTGGAGATTCCTGCCGTAGGTACCTAGGTTCCTTACTCTCCACTGTGTGCCTTCGCCCATGAGGTCAGGTACCTTAGGTAAGGCACATTTTCCCTTGGGTGCCGTCCATTCTCCGCCTTGTGCATGTCCAAGCCAATCCCCTACCGGCAACCATAGCCTCCACGTCCTCACGTACCTGCCAAACCAGCCAGGCTCTAATTTCTTCTTCTCTTTGCGAAGCTGTCAAGCACCGCACGACAGACGTTCCCGATCGATCAACGTCGCATATTCTACGAACTCTCCCTCTCTCCATCTCACTCCCATCCTCCTCCTCAACCTTTGGCAATAGCGAGCTTGTTCCAGAAGCCGCTCATCGATCTCCGCCCGATCATCGGTGGGCATCTTGATTGCGCTCTCGGTCGACCTGGCTCAAGTGCCAGGTCCCCTCCCCTCCTTTGCTCAACACCTCCATCGCATCAGCAACGATTTAGACACGGCCTACAAATCCTCGTTCCCGCCCAGTCATCTTTTTCGACGCACCTGCGTATTATCTGCGACATTTGCTGCCCGCCACGTCGCGCCGACGGCCACATTCACAGTGCTGGAAGTGCTCGTCGTTGATGTGGGCGTAGTTGATCGCGAGATAGTTTACTTTGGCGGCTCAATAACGGAAGCCTCCAGCGAGGAAGTTGGTCTAGTCTGGTCTTGCTGTAGGACGGACTCCTCCTCCTTCCAAACTTCTTCCGCCCCGATACGCAATACTCTCCCATGGTCCCACAACCAAGGTTGGGATCATTCTCTCCACATCCTTCACAGACACTGCATACAGGAGCCTGGCACTCGCCCCATCCATCACAATCCGCTGGGTTGACTGCAGGCGCAAGTCCAAGTACGAGTAGTCCGACAGGGCCAAATTCCCTGGTCAAAATCGCTGTCGCCCAAGTTTATCTCCTCCTCGGTGCTATCAAGGAGGACAGGGACCGCGCCAAGTGGGAGACACAAGCAGAACAACTACAAAAGGTAGCCATCCCACTCGAGCTTGTAACCAAGTTCTGTCAAATCTGGTCTGATACATGATCATTGCTAATACGTAAGCATCTTCCCTAGCTCATCAATGAACACGGAATGGAGGTCTTTGCGAAGTATTTCACGCGCCTCGTCGCTGCCCATGCTGGCCATATCTTCCACGGGCATACACGGTCTGGGGCCAATGGCAACTTTCACCTTCTCATGAGCGAGATGAAGAAGATTTCCCACGATGCCAATCAAGCCAACAAGATTGCTGAGTCTATCGAAACCGGCTCAGAAGACTTGTTCCGTGACTTCGATATGTCAACATTCATGGAAGCATTCAAGTTAGATGCTCTCGAAAAGACGATACTGGCGCTAGCCTTCAAGACAGGATCAAGGTCCGATCTGAAGACCAAGGGTTGGTTGTCCTATTGTCATGGGAAACAATTGTTTTAAATGCTGACTCCTCGAATCCAGCCGATGCCATCCTATCCACGAATTTCCCAACCTTCGTGAATATTCTTGCCCGGCGCGAACTAGAAGAGCATGCAGATTTGACCGATTCCTTCATCGCTGTACTCGTCGATCGCTTCATTCAGTATCAGCCACCAAACTTCAACGCCGCGTCCAAGTCCGAACTAGCCTACAAGGTCCAGGCAAGGTGGCACGGAGACCAGGCTCCGCCGCCTTCTGAAGTGCTTGCCGCGCTTGACTTGGTTAGAGTGCTGGCCGACAAACCTCCAAATGCCCTGGCAACATCTATCCAAAGAACGGGCGGTGACTTTACTAGAGACGAGGAGAGTTGCGTATCATACCTGCAAAGTCGGCCTCAGAATGTTCAGCTTAGTGAAGAGCAGGTGTCAATTGCCCTGACTTATTGCACTATCAGCCAAACACCCCGCTATGACCCATCGATTCTTGCGGCAGCCCTCCGTCGAGTTCTACCTTCGTCATTTAGGTGGCAAGACGTAGTTTCATACTTCGATCAGCGATCCGCTCGAATCTCCTCCCGGCAATTCCTCCGTCTGTACGACGCGTTGCTCCCGATCGCTGAAGAGGATCAAACATTCGATATCCAGAAACTATGGGGTGGAAACTGGGAACATCCAGAAACCCAACTGTCCTTCATATGCGCGTTCGCCTCCCTTCAGCCGGATCAGCTTGACGCCAGTACAATCCCAGGGCTGATTCCAACGCTGACACTGGAAACCTACGCGCAATCTGCTCCAGAGGTTAAGCAACGCGCGGCGTTCGCGGCCAAGCACGCGTTGGTGTCTGTTGAAGCATTGTCGGCCGTGTTCCATGTTGCCCTTCACTCAGTCCACGCGTCGCAAAGCGTCGAAGCCAAGCGCCTGTTCCAGGAAGTCGTGGTGCCTAACCTAGACATCTTCGTCGTTTCCGCATTTGGAGTGCCGAAACCATGGCCAACGATGGCAGTCGATACGCTGAACTCACTTTTCGAAAGCTTCCTCTACAAACGATCAACGGAATACGATTTCGTTCTCGACAGCTTGTGGAAGAAGGACAAGGAGTGGGTGATTCAGCGGCTGATTGAGGCACATGCCATTAAGCCAACCGATCTTCCCTTGATTTTTGAGCATGCGTTGAAACACAAGTGGCTCGATGAGCTTGTATACCTATCAAATGGTTTTGGACTTGACCTCGCAGCGCTTGCTCATGCCGAGGGATATCTTGACTTAGTCAATTGGGCGCGACTCAACTCCGAGAGAAGCAATGAGATTGCGCGGTCTTTGCTCCAGTTTTTGTTGATCAAGGCAAATTTGGAATTGCAATTCCAGCGCCCTCCCGATGGCCAAGCTGCCGTCAAATCTAGTACCACTCTCCAAGTAAGAACAGTGGCTGCTTTTCTGCAAATTCTGGAGGACTTTCTCCCCAAGACTCCCTTGCAGGATCTCATCATGGTGCAAAGATCTTGCATCACGGTCTACCCAAGATTGATCAACTATGGCGAAGGCTTCGACGATATCATCGACGCCAACGGCAAAGATGGGAACGCTCTGCCCACAGGGGCCAACAGTAAGATGGAAGAGCATTACAAGAAGATGTACGGGGACGAAATCCAAGTCCGCAACATCGTCGAGGTCCTGGATCGATACAAACATTCTCGCGATCCTCTAGATCAAGACGTGTTCGCATGCATGATCCACGGCCTGTTCGATGAGTACGCTCATTATGTCGATTATCCCTTAGAGGCACTCGCAACGACCGCAGTACTTTTCGGCGGCATTATCTCCCACAAGCTTATCTCAGACCTCCCGCTCAAGATTGGTCTTGGCATGATTCTTGAGGCTGTCAGAGACTATTCACCAGAGGATTCGATGTACAAGTTTGGACTGCAGGCCTTGATGCAACTCTTTTCTCGCTTCCGAGAATGGCCCGGCTTCTGTCGACAATTACTGCAGATACCCGGCCTGCAAGGTACCGAGGCCTGGAAGAAAGCTGAAGACGTGGTCAGGGACCACGAGGATGAGCTTGCACGATCACGCAACGGCGTTATGCCTTCAGCTCATGTCAATACCGAGTCTCTTTCGAACGGCAACGTAGCCGAAGGCAGACCGACGGATCGTCAACCGCAGCCCTTCCAGTCTATCAACGCATCTGACCGCTCGCCTGGGGTCGATTGTGAGGAGCCATCAAGCGATACACAAGGCAAGATTCAGTTCGTACTGAACAATCTTACCGAGACCACCCTTCAAACCATGTGTCAAGAGCTGCGGGAAATACTGGAGCATCGTTATCAGCAATGGTTTGCAAGCCACCTGGTTGAGGAGCGAGCCAAGATGCAGCCTAATTATCACCAAGTCTATCTTGAACTAGTCAAGCTGTTCGAGGACAAGATTCTGTGGGGAGAGGTTCTGAGAGAGACGTACGTGAGCGTTGCTCGTATGCTCAACTCGGAGGCCACCATGCAGAACTCGACCGAACGGTCACACCTCAAGAATCTTGGAGGCTGGCTTGGTCTCCTTACTCTGGCTCGCGATAAGCCAATTAAGCACAAGAACATTGCCTTCAAACAGCTCTTGATCGAGGCCCACGACACGAAAAGGCTCATTGTGGTCATTCCCTTCGTTTGCAAAGTCATTCTCCAAGGGGTCAACTCAACCGTATTTCGACCACCGAACCCATGGTTGATGGACATCATTCACTTGCTCATCGAGTTATACCACCATGCTGAGCTCAAGCTCAACCTCAAGTTCGAGATTGAAGTGTTGTGCAAGGGTCTCAACCTTGACCACAAAAGTATCGAGCCTTCCGGCGAGATTCTCAATCGTGCCGCTATCGAAGATGCACAAGAGCTGGTTTCCCAGGACACTCTGGAGACATTTGAGAATCTTTCTCTAAACGGGATTTCCACTGGTGTCACAGCTGGTCTCTCTCCTCAGGTCATCGCTGCATCAATTCCAGATCTTGGCCCGCTCATTCACATTCCGCCTACGAACGAAATGGTGGTAACGGCTACCCGACTGCATGAGATTGTTCGGACTGCTCTTACGCAGGCTTTGCAAGACATTATACAGCCTGTGGTAGATCGATCGGTCACGATTGCTGCCATTTCTACGCAGCAAATGATTCACAAAGATTTTGCGACTGAGCCTGATGAAAACAGGGTCAGGACATCGGCCATCAGCATGGTGAAGGCGACTGCCGGAAGTTTGGCATTAGTGACCTCTAAGGAGCCGTTGAGAGCCAACTTTACGAATTATATGAGGAACTCGTCTAACGATCTACCGCAAGGGTTACCGGAAGGCACCATCATCATGTGTGTAAACTCAAATCTTGATCTGGCATGCAACATTATCGAGAAGCAAGCTGAGGAGAGAGCTGTGCCGGAGATTGAGGAGATGATCGAGCCTGAGTTGGAAGCACGCCGTCGTCATCGCCTTCAGCGACCTAATGAGCCATATGTGGATGCCTCTCTCAGTCGATGGGCATGGACTATCCCCAACCCGTTCAAGCTGTCGCCAAGCATGGGCGGCCTCAACCCTGAGCAGATGGCCATTTACGAGGACTTCGCCCGCCAGCCTCGGACCACCACTTCTAATGCTCCATCACACGTGCCCTCCGCTTCTGATGCGACCAGATCACTAGCCAACGAGGTTCTCCAAGACCAGTTCTCTACCGTACCCAGCCTGGGAGCCACGGCAGATGCGCCAGCCGTTCAACACCTCGGCTCTCAGATTCAGCAGTACGCCCCAGTTCATAATGGAGCGATGCCTAGCGCGAGACCCCAAGCATTCCAAATGGACGGTCGCGCTCTGATTGAACGCGTCCAGAAGCTTCTCATGGAACTGCAGCGCGTGGCGACCGAAGCGCGCGAGGAACACTTCGCCGACCTCCCAAGGCCACATCCTGTCCTAGATGTGGTTGACGCATTGGTCCAGCACATGATCAAGGCATCACAGACTTCAGACGAGTTTGCGGTTTTTGCTGCGGATCAAATTATCCAACTCATTTTCAGCCCGATTGATGACAACTTAGCCTTGGAAAGCCTAGTCCATGTTCTGGAGACGTTGCGCAAGATTTCTGGCCCGACACTCAACAATCGCGTCACTGCTCACTTCCGCCAGCAGCCTGGAGCCACCTTCCTCCAAATGCCACTCCTCGCCGCACTGCTGCGCACCGATCTTCTCGACTGGAGAAACATTGATTTGTCCATGTCCAAAGCGCTGCAGCAAAGGAAAGAAGGCTCACTAGACTTCTTGGACCAGATGGTCGATCTGACCCTCCTCGGCAGCCGACCAATGGCGCTTTATGGCGACTTTGTTCGGACACTCGAGGCCGCTTGGTCCTGGATACAGGACGAGCCAGATTCCGCCATCGGACAGCGCTTGAAGGCAAAGCTCTCCGGTCAATCGCTGCCGCAAACTGCGCAACAGGAGAGCGAAGGCGCACTCCAGCAGGACCAGATGGAATATGTGTTTGACGAATGGATCCATCTTTGCAACAACCCTGACGGATCGGAGAACTCGTCCATCATGTTCGTGCAGCAAATGCAAATCAGAGGTGTCGTCAAGAGCAAGGACGATCTTTTTGTCTTCCTAAGAATCGCAACAGACATGTCGGTAGACAGGTTTGAGCACTTCGCCCATTCGACGGGAACCCTGACAGACGCCTTCCTCGCTGTCGATGCCCTCGCAAAGATGATTAACATCTTCATCAGGCTTCACGGTGAAGCACAGCCGACTCCGACGCTAAGCCGGGCGATCTACTTGGATTCTGTCTTGGCCTTCGTCACTCTCGTGCTCAACCATCACCATGTGAAGCGTGCGGATCACTTCAACCAAAGAGTATTCCATCGTCTGTTGTCGGTTCTCCTCTACGAAATCAGCTCTACTGCAGAGCAGCTCCCCGAGTCAGAGAGATCGGAGCTATTCCTGAAATTCGCTGCCAGACTCGCAGACCTCGGGCCAAAATATCTTCCTGGCTTCGTTTTTGGCTGGCTCTCCCTGCTCCAGCATCGGGCTTTCTTGCCCGCAGTTATGAAGGATCGCTCCGGGTGGGCGGCGTTTACCAGACTTCTGCAACTGCTCCTGGAACATATCGGCGAACAAGTCAAAGCGGTTGAGCCCTCCAATGTAGCGCGAGAAATTTATCGTGCCACCCTCAAGCTACTCGTTATCTTACAGCACGACTACTCGGACTACCTCGCGGCACACTCACATCAGCTCATAGCTAGTGTCCCTCCTCACTGCAAGCAGCTTCTCAACGCCATATTGACAGCGAACCCAGCAACCCATCCCAAGATGCCGGACCCTTCATTCCCCGGTCTGCAAGCTGACAGAGTAGATGGTGTCAGGGACTCCCCTGAATCGCTAGACAACTCTGCGTCTATTCTGCGCGACTTGGGCTTGCTCGATGTCCTTGACCACGCGCTGCAGAACGGCCCGTCCGAGGATACATTAGCACACATCACGCGAGCCATTGTCGAGAGCCAGCGATCTGACACGGGCTTTGGGCATGTGCCTATCAATGCCAATTTGCGAGTGGTTGAGGCAGTCACTCTTCATGTCGGCAACTATGCTGTCCAGCAGTCAACTCAGAAGGGTACGGATGTCTTCAATCCAGCCTCATCCGATGTGGCCACAATGTCTATCTTGCTACACGAGCTGCCCCCTGAGGCCCGCTACTACCTCATCACTAGCATTGCAAACCAACTGCGGTTCCCCAATGCCCATACCAACTACTTCAGTCGTATCTTACTGGAGATCTTCGGCCAGGACATGAATGACCCTGAGGAGACGGAAATCAGGCAGCAAATCACTCGAGTCCTTTGGGAACGCCTGATCGGCTACTGGCCCCAACCCTGGGGTCTCATGGTGACAGTTGTTGAATTGCTCAAGAACGAGAAGTACATGTTTTTTGATCTCCCATTCGTCAAGTCAAACCCAGAGGTAAGTGAAGCAGCTTTGGCCGACTATGTTAACATTCACCCATGACTAATGTCGCGCTAAATAGGTCATTGAACGCTTCCATGCCATTTTACAGCGCGCATAAGAATCCGTGGAAAGGTTTGGCCCCAATCTGGCAATCATGTCTATTCATAAGACGAGGCGATGGCAAGGTGTGTTCCTCGGTTCAATCGCGGCACAAGACGGGTGGGGAAACGGGCGGATTGGGGGTTCACAAAAAGGAGATATGGGTGGCGATTCCTTTCTCAGGGCGTTCTACATGGAAATCACGGAAAAGAACCTGTAGTATTTATGCTAATGTACGATAATGAGAATTCTGGTGGTTTGTTGGACATTCCGACCTAGAAGCGTTTGGCCTTCATTCCTTCCTTGCTCGTCCAAGCGGCGTCATGGCGATATGATAGAGATAAATACATAGAGTCCTCTGAGGCAACGGAGGGTCGGGGTCCTCGAGACGAACTCAGGCACAGGTGTTTGTGTGTGGCAGTTATGGTGTCGAGGGATCGACTTAAGGCAACCCAGATAGACAATACCTCGATAAATAGTAGTTGTATTCTGTATCCTCCGCCTAGCCCCCTTGCTTGGTCTTCTCGCTCTGAACTACTTCTATTCCTCAACTCGAATGATCGCGCATATGCGCGAGAGTAGGTATTCACTTCCACAGCGACCGTCGTCATCGCCTGCGGTCGATAACAAAGGCAGGAAGTTTTCTAAGCTTTATCCTAGCAATGTTATTGCCGGATACAATAGAGGCCACAAGAAGGCACGCTCATGTTTGTCTGTGAGCAAACAGAACGTTACCGATTCATCTCCCTCTCAAGGTCTTTTTCCTCAATACTTCACACGATTACTCATGCGAGATGCCTTCCTTGTGTAGATTCCTGAAAGCTGAGGCACAGAGTGCTACATAGTGATGTCCACCCAGTAAGTAGTACGTACACACTCAAGAATACACGTTTCTATTGGAAAGCAGGCCGGGCCTCGCGGCTTCCTGTGCGGTCGCGACCTAGCTGAATCGCCACTTGACTTGCCAGAGCGGCATACAAAATAACCGTGCAAACCTACTTCGGGACCTCTGACGCTTTTCTTATCCATCGCATTCGGCTGTCGTGGGTATCGTCACGGACCCTTTTTACCATGTGGCCCAGACTCCCGCAGCCCCTTCCCCTCCCCCCTGATAGAACCAGTATAAATGCATGAGCATCACAGCTCTTCCTCTTCCACATTCGTACCTACGGTAGCCGGCGCGTTTGTCTGTGCCGGGACCCCGCGGTTCATGACATCGCTCAAATTTGAGTTATTTGACTGGGCTCGGGCTAGGTCATCGCCGCCAGAAATACTCGGCCGATGTTTCTTCAAGGGGCTCCCAATCGTTCCTTCTAATGTAGCATCGTTGCTAGGGTCCTGGTCCACGCCCCCAGAAACATGGCCATTGCCTGCAGCGCCAATCAATGGACTACCGAACGTGCCCGAGTTTGCAGAGTTATTGGTGGCACCTGCGTTCTCAGAGCGGTCGGGCTCGGCTGAATGTGCTCTCTTAAGCTGTTTGATGAGGAGTCAGTTTTCTAGCTTAGACAAGAGCCTGTGGGGAGTGACACATACTCGAATTCGGTTCACACCATCAGCAAGCTCCCCTTGAGATCTGACATCTTCGGGAGCGAGCTTGTTATTGATGTCCTTTTCATCAATATCCTGCATCTTTCCAAGAAGTTCACTCTCGTCATCGTCGTCGTCACTGTCGTCATTGAGAGCTCCCCCAATATTGCCGTTGCTCTTCTTGCGGGCTTTCCGTCGTCTGGTGGCCTCTGTATCCTGGTCTCTGAAGGCAGAAAATCCAACGGTGCCAGAGGTTTTTAAGGGGCCGAGGCTGGAAAAGTCTAGCTGCCCAGACCGGCGTTTGGCAGATCCCGGCGTTGCCTGGGCTGTCTTTGAAGAAGCAATGATGCCAATCTTTTGGAGTTGCCCTGCGCGTTATTAGCTTCTTAGAACGTAACATTACTCCATTTCTTGAGAAGATGGCTGACTTACTCTCCCCACGGTAGAAGAATGTGAAAGAAGCATATGGCTTGTCGGGGCCATCGATACCTGTCACGGTCTGAGTACTAATAGTCTTCGGATCCAACGTCTTGGGCTTGGCAAAGCTTGTGGTATGCTCCACGTCAGCATCCACGCCGCTCTTTCCATTGCCTTGCTTTCCGGACTCCGCGTCATCGTCATCGTCGTGAGCGTCGAACTGTGGGGAGTATTCTCCTTTTTTTATTTCGCCAGAAGCAAGCACACGGAACATCAGCACCTTGATCTGTCCAGTTGCCTCGGGGATCTCGTCATCGTCAGACAAGGAGTCTGAGTCGTCTTCGCCAAAGACAGCCTCAACAGGAGATCCGTCCTCGGCACCGTAGCGCAGAGTGTCTCTAGGGCCGTTGGGGCCCTCCTCAACTTGCATGCTCGTCGCTCCAGTCGTAACCTTTTGCCTCCTGCGTCGCTTCTCAAACTTTTGACGGCGACGTTCCAGCTTCTCTGCGGCATCGTGACCTTGAAGGTCCAAGCCGTTAAGCCAGCGCTCTAAGCCGACTTCGCGGAATAGGAATTCGCGCTCGGCAAGACCTCCGCCTTCAGAGTCGGGTACCTGGACCCAACGACTGTTGACCCACGTCTCCTCACCCGGTCGCAGAAGCGTGGCGACTTCCTCCTTGGATCTTCCGTCAAAGTATATGTAGGCGGCTATCGTCTCATTCTCTGAATTGGTCATGGGAATATAAGGGTTGACGACTCCGGAGAACTTTGAGGGACCATGAGCGGCGGTGGGCAGGCCTCCGACAAACTGGGGCTTGGGATAAGGGTTCGTCTCGGTGGACTTCGGAGTCGAGTATGGAATCGGCAAGCCGGGTGTCAAGAGGGTGATTGATATGGCGAATTTGGCAGGCTCGGGCTTGTTCGAATCGGGATTGATGCTTGGCTGGGGCACGGGTATATAGGTGCTGATGCGTGACAGTCGTGACTGCTTTTGCATACCATGCTCAGGAAGAGGGGCACCGTTGGCATGTATGCTAACAGCGATCCCTTTGAAGCAGGGCATGACTGCAAAGCGGACTAGAGCGCGTAGAAGCGCCGCAGTCTGAGCAAGGAAGGAGAATCGGCGAAGGACACCGCGGTCGCCAGTGACAATGCGGCGATCTGAAGGTTTTCCTTGCAAACGCGGCGGCCAGACAGCTGGGTAAAGCTGCGTGATATCAGCTGAAGGCCGTAGTTCGGGTGGGTTGTTGAGTCGATAGTTACGTGAGTGGTTTGCGGGATTCGCTGCGGCACAAGGCGGACGAGGTGGGAATAGTGGGGGAGGTTGCTTCTTGTCTTGGTGATTGCCGAGGAGAACGCAAGCAACGGTGTTCTGCAAGAGTGGTTTGTTGGCTCAACGACGTCAAAAGTCGCAGTGGCGGGTAGCGAGTGGACGGCAGCGTGATGGGGTAGCAGTTGATGCGACTATGAGGTCGAAGCTGAAGTAGAATTTGCTCTTCTTCACCGTCTCCGAATGGACCTGGTTGTGGTGGATCTGACGACCGGGGGCAATGAGACCTTGGGCGAGGAGGCCTAGGTACAAATAGTGCGCATATTGCCCCGGCGACAGTGGAGAGGCAGATGGGATCTGGGAGGGGAAATTATTGAAAAGTAGAAGATGATGAGGCTGAAAAATACCAGAGTATTGTTGGCTACAGCGTGGTGTGGTCGAAGTCAGGACAAGGCTCAAGACGATGGCGGCGGCAGCTGGCGGTGTGGGAGGGCAAGGAAGCGACAAGATAGTGCCCTGGAGGGGAAATGTTCCTTGGCTGTCCCGTGTCCGTGCTTGGATGTTCCCACAAGTGCAGCTTCCTACATCCGCTGGGATGAAGTGCACTGATGCACTGTGGGGGGCTGGCACTTCCATCGACGAGGTACCATGGCAGTGGCAGATATTGGTCTTCCGGGCCGCGACTAACTACCTTGACTTAAGGCACCTTAGCTCCGTACCTGCACTCAGGTGCCTCCCCGCCTCCTGTTAGGTAAGCAAGGGCACACCGATATGGCGATACCTACCTCATCTGGACCTTCCATTATCAGATGGCGACTTTGGTGCTCGTGATGCCTGACGAACAATCACGGTCAAGGTTGTCGCTGACAGCTGGCTCACACCTCATTTTCCTACCCAAGTTATGTACCACCTAGCCCTGTAGTACCTTCGTTTCGTTGCACTCCAAGGAAGTCGACGCAAGCAGCTTGGTTACAAACATTTTAATGAGTGAATGCCGAACCCTCGGCGGCGTCTCTCAATAGCCTCTTGATTTTTTCTATCCCGACGTGTTGCTCCCTCCAGGTACTTCCGCCAGACCCCAGTAAGAGGTCAGCAACCATACCACCACAGCACGCACTCCCTCATCAACTTCTATGCGATGACCTCCGCCGCACACTACTGGAACCTCCCTCACTATAACTCGTTCCAATGCCCGAATCCCCTCTGAAGCCCCTTCCGTCATCTTCTTCCTCATCGTCGGCCTCGCCACCGAGCGGGAGCAGGTCCTCCATACGAGGCCCCGCATGCTGCTCATCTTTGACTTCAGGCTCATATCGTAACGGAGCCTGATTACCATAGGTCGGGAAGGTCCTCGGGGCATCCGACAGCTCATCGATGCCACTTCCATCCTCTCGCTTGACTTGACCCATCGACTTATTGTACGACTTTTCCACGATTCCTCCATTGCCGATGCCAGAGCCCTGTGACGATCTTGAGAGCCCAGACCATGCCAGCCATGCCACCGCCATGAAAATGATCTCGGATGTCCAGAATAACAGGACGGCAGCGGTCAGGGTCATCACGCGGTAGTTATACATCAGCCAACGCAATCCCCGTAGTTGAGCAGTCAGCGTTATCGAGGCAGAGTACGTCTCGATATCCTGGCCGCCCTGAAGTTCAAGGTACGCTGAAGCGGGTAAGGAGGAGCCTTTGGCCAACTCAACGCGCTCGGCCATCGGTACGGTCAGTACGCAAGTTTCCGAATCGGAGAACAAAACATGGTAGGCTAGGAAGAGGATTCGCGACGCTATCGACACCATTGGATCTTGATATGGCACCAAAGCAGGCCGCCTTGAAGACAAAAGGACTGTCTTTCCGTCGAAATGGGCATAGGGTTCAGGAGCGATATGAGGCTGTATTTTGTCGCTTCCCGTCGACAAGGCTCCAATATCCAGCAGGTGGATGGCAATCATAAAGTTGCCTCGCTGCGTGTTGGCAGGCGAACGGGGCATAGACAACGTGACAGACACATCATACTCCTGTTGCGTTCGCAGAGCAGACGTCGGGATAGATGCAGTTCCAAAGGGATTTGCACCTGATCTAGAGATGAGGTTAGACAGCAACATCTTGGTCGGATCAAACGTGAAGCACGCGGGAAGCGCGAGAAGAACTCACCCATACTGGAGGTGAACTGGGGTCGTCACTACTTGCTCAGGGAGGTAGTCGCGGAAAAAAAGGATCGAGGCGATAGCAGCAAAGGGCAGCAGAAATAGCGACGTGCCCACGAGGAGGCTCACGTTCACAAGTGTCCGCTGCGCAGTCTTGGACGTGGCCACTCGGGACGCCTTGCTCAACACCTCCTACCAACGCCAGACTTAGAATCTCAAGGGCTAGCGAATCGTAATACTGGACAGAGAGCGTACCATTATATCCGAGAACAGATGTAGTTGTTTGTTGTGGGAGCTTAAGGGGGTAGTTTCAATAAGTAAGGTAGGCGAGGGGGGTGCTCCGACTGGAGGTTCGGGGCCAAGTCGTGGAAAAATGATGTCGTCCGAGTTGCAAGCGATGTCGTCCGAAGCATACGACCAGTTGCTTCACCAAGCTATGCATGTATAGTGTCGTCGTTGTGCAGGGGGTGAGCGAGCGATGAGCTGTAAGGTACTTGCCGTGAAGCGAGACTAACGTAGTCAAATGGGCCGTTGAACGCAGCACCCTGCGCTCTTGGACAGAAGAGACGCGATCCGGGCACTGACTTTGAACGGGCCAGAGCTCCTGGTCACGCTGGATGTCGATGTTGAGATGCGAAAGTGAAGCGCAGATGGATTTGAAGCTCGAGGCTCGAGCTTCTCTGAGCAAAGGGATGACGGTTGGCAAGGTGGCTAGCCCCGGGCCGCCAATTGATGTGGTATCAGGGTGTGTAAGGTACCTTGTCCGTATCAGTTCAGAAAGTTGTGGCGCTGGGCTGGCATGCCGCCATTTCCAAACTGATCCTTCGCCCTCGCCAGCTGGAATTTGCTAATCTTCCGGATGGCTTCCGCTGTTGCCTCGAAGGAAAGGGGTAGCTTGGCAAAGTGCAGAGCTGTTGCCCATTCATACAGATTGGAGGCTAGGTACCTACCTTAATACAACGACTGCTTCAACTAGCATGTGACGTTCCGTAGCAGCTACCCGTGCCAAACACCTAAAGTAAGGTAGGTGTGCCCCGTACTTTAGGTATTGTGTCTACCTTGCCTGCGAAAGGCAAGTGGAGTTGACGTAAGGTACTCTATCCTTAGTACCTTCCTACGTGCCTATGGATACCTCGACCGAGGGGTTTCCCCGCGCCAATATACCTACCTATACAGTGTTCCATATGCAGCCACATACTGCGTACCTACGTAGATTAGGGATGGCAGTGCGTTCTTGGTCGAGATGGCCGTGCATACAGCGAGAGGAAAGTACGAATGCCCCGTGCAATTCCTAAGGTGGTGAACAAATGCATACGGATGAGATAGTAGGTGGATGCAGTCAAAAGTGTCACAGTGAGGACCGATGAACCTGCTGTGCTTCCAGTTGAAGCCATTCTCCAATTGCGTACTTTACTTGACGTGGCGTAGCCAGTTCATAGTAAACCATCCACACTGCGTGGACTCTTTTTTCCTCAACGCTGCCGATACAAATAAACGTCCTAGGAAGCAACTCACGAAACAATAGTCCTGGCCGGCTCAGAAATGGCTTCACAACAGGATCTTCAAGAACTGCTAAGGGTCATCACCTCTCGGAAGGGAGTAACAATGATGGCTGCAATGGGCCAGGTCAAAGCACTGCAGACAGTGGAGCTTCGGAGGTATGTTGATCGATTGCGTGGCTCTGCTTTTACAGTCCACCAGTCTCACACGCAGGTGAATAGCATCCAGCAGATAAGTGACGCTCCGCTCGACCTGGTCGAGCGAGGTCTGGGTGATTCAAAGTCGGCCAAGGCTCTACAGACTGCATGCAAGACTCACATGAAGAGGGCAAACACCAAAAGATCCGGGGATCATCTTACCTCTCCAAGCGAGAAGCGTCCCAAGAACCACCACCCCAGCGACAATTCCGAAGGCCCTGCCCAACGTGTAGAGGACATGGAGGCTGCCCTGAATCTACCGGTGGTTACGGACGAGAAGGAGATCGCCGAAGCGTCCATATACACCAATCGGGCGCCACTCATGTTGGCCTTCGTGTTGGAACTTCTCAGGCACACAATGCCAATGCAGCCGATGTCGAGTCGTCTCAGCTTAGCTCAGGCTGTCGTCAGCGCCAACTCAAAGTCAAAGGCCATCAGCATTGGACTGGCCAAGGCCGCCAACGAAGACGGCTCATGGGGCGAAGGACAGCCAAAGGTCCATATCATGGGCAGAGCTATAGCTGTTCTCAAGAGAGGCGACTTCAATATGCAAGGCAGTGTTTTGGTAGCCCCGGAATCTCCAGAGAGAGCTTCAGATGATAGTCTGCAGGGCAGGAAGCCGTCAGAGTCCTTGGAGCAAGACCTCGGGAGTATTGCATTCATGGGAAATCCGTGGTCTGCCAGCCGCCAGGTCACTTTCAAATCGTCCACCTTTGTTGCAAGGGTGGCAAATGTCGAGGACGGCACTCAGGCGTCAGGTCTCGTCCGCTCCCTCCTGCTATCCGAGCCACAACTACAAACGGCCACGCACAACGCCTGGGCTTACCGAGTGAAGAGGAGAGGGCAAGACGGCAGGCAAGACAAGGGGTCAGGAGAGGTACGCGAAGCAAGCGAGGACGACGGCGAAACTGGCTGCGGCGAATTCATACAACGACTGATTAGGGAGGCCGGCATTGTCGACGTGATTGTAGTGCTGACCAGGTGGTTCGGAGGGGAGATGCTAGGTCCAGATCGCTGGAGACTGATGCGCAACGTCGTCACAGAGGCACTCTCCCAGAGGCTACGACTCACACAGACCCAGGGGGGCTGTGATGATGTGGCCTTGTGGGCACTGGATCTTCAGAACACGGACAATGGACTTGGCAGCCGCAGTGCCAGCGGAACAAGTGGTAACGTCGTCGGAATCCCTACCTATCGTCCGGAATCAGCTCGGGCGTACTTGCTTAAGAGTTTTGCTTCCGGCCAATCTGGGGGTGTTCCCATAGGCGACAATTCCGGCGGGAGTTCTTCTAAAGCCAAGCAAAAGAGGGTTAGCAAATCGGAGGTTGACAGTGAGAGAATGCGCAACCTTGGCCGTCTCCTCGGAGCTCTCCGGCTGCTATTCGATAGCTGGAGCAGCCTTGGACCCCGTGAGATGGACCGCAAGGCATTCTCATGGTATGCGTCTATCAGACCAGATGTAAAGCCAGGGGTGGCAGGGTGGGGTGCCAAAGGTTGGCTGAAGCTAGATTCGATACTTCAGCTACGTCGAGATGACGCCCATAGTACGGGGAAATAGATTATCAACCCGGCAGGATGCCCAAGCCTTTGGCAGACCAAAGCGCTCACGTTCGTTTTCAATGTCTGCAGGCTGAGATTGGGCAGAACACAAACCCGTTATCCTGCCGTATATTTCCTAAACATACGGAAGCCCACATCTCAACCCCATTCGCGTCTTCGCCGAGACTCCGTTGGTAAGGCACTCACTGCATCGCGGAACTACCGCGGTCCCGGGGAGTTGGAATTGAAGACATGGCGGGACCGGGACGGGGTGCCCCCTGTTCTAGCCTGGTCCCACACAATCAAGGTACCTACATAGCTGGGTACCTTGATTTGGGTAGCTTCCTCGGCTAAGGTGGTTCACCTCTGCGGATAGATATCTTATCAAGAATACTGGACCTGATCATGCTTTACTAACAGGTCAGTAAACACTATGACTGTGCACACACACACACACACACACACACACACACACACACACACACACACACCTCGCTAGGCAAGGTCAGTGTTTCTGCATACCACTTTTGTAAAGACGCAAACGTGGCAAGGTGATACCATGGGTAGCTGCGCCATGATCCAATTCTCCCGCAACTAGTTCCCGAAGACACCAAAATACACTTTGTGTCGGCCCTGGCAGCGGTCGCGAACCATGCTACACCTTGCAATCGGCGCGAGCGCCCCTCGCCGGGCTGCCTGTAGCTCTGTAACAATATCTCGACGGCTGGCTTCAACTCGATCCACGAGCCATGGTGCAAGAGCTCCACGGCCGTTAGTCCAAACAGTCCTCTGCCCAGTACACATTACTAACCATGCTGCAGCTACGCTTCTCGTCGTGCCAACCAACTTCCTCCTAGTCCCACAACTCCAAATACTCTCGAAACGGCCGACGCCATTTTCAAGGCCAGGAAGATACCTTTGCTTGCCTCCGGGGTAGTAGCTCTGGGTCTAGGAATCTATATTAGCCTCTTGGCATCCTCGTCCTATTCTTCGACCTACCACGAGAACCCAGAGCCAGCGCCAGATGCAGTTCCGACAGGGCGGCCTAACGTCTTCACCAAGGATTCTGCTAAGAAATTTGACCAAAGTCTCGAGGGCTCAGAATGGCTGATGGGTATCACTTCTCTGCGGAAAAGGCTTGCTGCGGAGGCTTTCGGACATGTGCTTGAAGTTGCCATGGGCACTGGCCGTAACCTTCCCTTTTACGACTGGAGTTATGTTATCAGCTCTCCGAAGCCAGCAACCCAGGCACTTGCAGCACCAGAGGCTGACGCACAACCATCCAAGCCCGACGCAGCACCGATGATCTCCTATACGGGAATCGACATTTCTGATAAAATGCTCGGCGTTGCTGTCGAAAAGCTCGCAGAAACTGTGCCAGAGCTGGCTGATGTTGACCCAAGAACTGAAAAGCAGACGGCTGAGTGGAATGATATTTCCTACCTTGCAGGAAGACTACGAATGTTCCGGTCGGATATTCACGAATATATTCCTTCGCCCCCTCGGCAATCTTGTCCGCAAGCTCGATACGACTTTATCTGTTCGACATTTTCACTCTGCAGTGTCCGCGACCCGGAACAAATGGTTCGGGATTTGGCCAGCAAAGTAAAGCCGAACACAGGCAAGATCGTCCTAGTTGAGCACGGTAGAGGATGGTGGGGATTTGTCAATGGGCTACTTGATAAGTCCGCAGCTTCTCATTTCCAGAGTAAGCTTGGTTCTTTCCATGAGAATCATCAGCACGAACTAACTCGCCTACTCTTTCAGAATATGGATGCTGGTGGAATCGAGACATCGCTGAGATTGTCGAGAACGCCGCACAGTCTACACCGGGACTCCAAGTCACAAAGGTAGATCGCCCGTACTTTACACAGCTCGGGACGACCTTGTGGATTGAGTTAAGAGTTTCGGATTCGGGTGTGTCTTAGGCAACCCCTGGTCTCCAGACTCACAAGCGAAGAGTCATGATGCATTTGTTGCAATCTGGTGGTCAACAAGAAGTCGGCGTCAACAGCTGATTTTCAAGACTTGTAGAGAAAGGGGAGGTTTGTTTATTTCATTTCAATCATACCCAGCCAATTTTCGAGTTCGATCCTCCCAGCTTAGATTCCCAAACCCCAAGCCTACAGAGACTTCCTCGGGACCAGCTGGTCTTACAACTACTAATACAAGAAAGACATCCGCCCATTCCCTGATTGTACTTCCAAACGAAATCAACCTTCCCGCTATCGTATGCCCTGATTCCATTTTTGTTTTCACCATTATCCAGCAACGCCAGCTAAGTATCAAATCTCCGGAAAGGGAGCCCAGTTGGTTTCAGAGTCGACAGGCCAAGCAGGACCTGGCACTGAGTTGCGCAAAATATACTCAGTCGATACTCCGTACGCTGATACGGGACATGAGCATGCCTTCGTTACACGTAACATTTCACGGCCGTTAACAAGAGTCCAGCAAACAATCAAGCTCATCAAGTTCAATACTTTCAGGGCTATGATCCCATTCTAGGAGGCCCCCCAGTCTGAACCAGCTGTCGCCATCAATTTCCTTTCTGGCGCTCGCCGGGACGGTTGCCTTGAAGGCTGGGCTTGTGATGAACTGATGCATAGTTGCCAGCCCGCTGTTTACGGCCACGCCGGTTTTCTCGTCGAACATGCCATCATCCCGTGCCGGTTCATAGGCATTGGCAGATTGCTCGCCATTGCCAGTCAAAGACAGTTCGCGGGCGAGTTTGCGTTTCTGCAGACCGTCGGCCGTCTGCGTGAACTCTCGTTCATCTTTCTCCAGAGGAGGAGAGGCACTGCGTTGGCTTCTTGAGTACCGGAAACTGCTTGGTAGTGACCCGACGGGAGTAGTAGGCATGGCAAGGTCTTCGTCACCATCATCAAATTCAGGAGAGGAAAGATCAACCTCGGGGGAGGGGCTTAAATCCCGTCGGCGAAGGTCAATGTCGTCACCATCTTCGGATCCAGATGCGATGCTAGAGAGAGATGGAGAAATGACAGCGCGCTGAGCGAAGGCCGGAGAGTCTGGGAAAGGCAGTCTTGGGCGCGTTGTGAGATAGAAATATGTCCGGCGTGGGTGTATCTTTTCGAGTTCCTTAGCCATCGGGCAAGGTGCTCGAACACTCCAACAGGATCGCTTCAGGTAGGCGGAGAGGCGGGAGGAAACAATGGCGCATGGGTTTGCAGAGCTACGAATCTGTTAGAAAGTTTGTAATAACTCAAGAACGGAGCTGAGGGGCTTACTTCTTGACAATTGGAATCCGCTGCGAAAGCACAGTTGCCAGCTCTCGCACCAGATGAGGTCGGTTGCAGGTGGCCTGTAGTTGGGCAATAGTAGCTTCTACAATCTCGTCGTTGATTCCCTCGATCGTCATGTGAGTAGCAGATTCGGAGTCGCTGTGGGATTCCTGCATCTCGACATTGCTTCTTGTCGGAGACGGCGGTGGCGTATGGTCGAAAACCACAGCGTCTCCGGTATGTTTTTGTGACGTCGGCCCATGCCCTGTCTCATCCCCATGGGAGCGTTTTTGTCTCTTATTCGGGCGCGCTGTTGTTGTCGATGTAATTGTTACGCGATTTCCCCCATTCTCGGAATTGCTTCGACTTGGGGCGGCAGTGGCCGAATTGCGACTTGGATGGCTCCCTGGAACATGAATGCCCAGCGATGGGAGAGACAAAGATTTGCGGCGAGTGTTGTATGGCATTTTGGCTAGGCTTGTCCGGAGGAGATAGTATGGATATGAATGGTGATAGAAGATTTAGACGAGGTCATCCAGGAGACAGAGACGAGGTCACTTTCAGCAATGGGAG